>NC_086305.1:636352-954529 GCF_963924245.1 Chroicocephalus ridibundus
GAATTTTCAGACATTCTGGGGCCGCGACCCACTTCTTTTGGGGGGGCAACTCCACGTAACCCCCCCCCATCTCCCACTCACCTGCTCCTCTGCTGCATCATCGCTGCCCCAGTGACATCGGGGTGCCCCAAATGACACCATCACCCCCCAAGACACACACACACAGACACTTTTCTATTCACCCCAAAAAAAGGCTTAAAACGCCCAGACCCAGGGCTGGCCCCTTCTCCTCAGGGGGGCTCCGCCACCGGCTGCAAACCTGGGCTGGGGCATCTCTCGAGCAGCACGAGACGCCTACGACGAGGCACCTGGAAAACAAAAATCCCCAATTATAGCTCAGCATCCCAAAAAAACAGCACAGAAGAGAGCAGAGGAATTCCGTCAGACGGAGGGACGGGACAGGAGCTGGGGAAACAGCTCAGCTCGAAATACAGCACAGCCTTCAAAAGCCAGCGCCATTTGAACTCTTAAAAGTCAGGATTAAGACTAATCAGTGCCATTTTGAACACGTTCTTAGCATAAGGGCGAACCCTCCGGCTGGTGCTGGGAAACACCTGGCCCTTTCCCTTTCACTGAGAAGGTGTGCATGAAGTTTACATCCACCCAGTGAAAATACTTACCCTGTGAAAGTACTTGGCTTTCCTTCGGCGCTAATTTAACTTGCACAGCTGTGAACGGATACTATTAAACTATCCGTCTCCAAAATACACAGCTATGATTTGACCACGGGGGGTTTTTTGTGTGCTACACGAGGAGGAGGAGGGACATCGGGGCAGCGGCGCTGCCCGAGAGAGACACTACTGGCTGCCGGGAAAAGGCGGCACTGAAAGCCAGACAGAAGTACTTCAGAGCACTCTGCCAAAAAAACGGGGGGAAAACCGCGTAACATTCAGTTGTCTCTCCTTTTAAACATTTCGAACAAATACCTAACTGCCCAGGTACACCTCATAAATTGTACACTACAGCCGTTTAGGCGGCTGCAGTTTAAACTACGCAAGTCAGTTTGTCGATTATACAACTCTCACTTTTTTTTTTTTAGCTTCATTTAACATAGAAAAATCAGTGAGAGAAAAAACTCCTCCAAATGGTTTTACTTTTGGGGGCGGGGAATCAAATCGCCGGCGCCGCGATCCGTAGGGCTACCAAAAAGGACCGGCAGATTCGCGAATGCTTTTGGCTGTGCTGAAGGCGCAGAGGAACGCGTTTTTATGGTATCTCGACTGTTCCAACCGAGAACCCAAAGGCCGGCGATGCCAGCAACTGGGGGGAGACGCGCGGCACTTGGGCCTGCGGAAGGAAATGAACTTCCTCCCGAGGTTACAGAAAAAGGACATTGTTGAAGCCGTAACTCACCAAAACCACAACCAAAACCACAGGATTCGCCGTCACGAGTTAAACGCTGCTGATGCTTCACGGCAAAGCCTGGAGAACACAGAGAGGCGATGCCCGTTTGTCCCGTTTTGTCCATGTCTCCTCTTTGACCTCAATCGCCTTTAGGACAGATGCCAGTATCTCAGTGAGGTTTTCGAGTACCGCTGTGAAATATTTTAAAGACTTATTGACTGAGAAAGCATAAAGTTTTCATCGTGAAAGCAAAGCCTGCTTCTTCTGGACATGTGAACTCTTACAAACAGTTCCTTCCCTCTTCTAGTACAGAATTATTTTCACAGTATCGTTTGACAGTGAGCACCCAGAAAGAGAAGAATATGCTTTCAGGAAGAGAAAAATAAATGGAGGGAAGTAAGCTTTGCAGAGGCGTAACGTGCTCCAGGACAGACTTTATTTTGTTCTTAGGATTGTGAGGGACGGACTGTAAATTCCCTGCCGAGGGGCAGGAGCCCCTCCAAGCCTTCAGTGGAACGCCTCAAACACTCGCAAGGAAATAAATAACGCAGGCCTGGCCTTCAAACAGCTGATGAGGCTCACACTTCTGGCGGCTGAAAGTGTGGGAGAACTGTCTTGTGAAGACAGGTCGGTTCTGCCACTCGTGCCGTGAGCTCGCTCGTTCTCAGTTCTCGAGGCCGTTGTGTCCCATGAGTGACCTTTGCTTCATTATCCGCGAAACGCACGTGAAAGCGCACGCCCTGCATGTGCTAATGAAGATTACAGAGATCACGCTAAACATGTGTGACCATGGCACTCGTCTCTCCACCCAAATCATGGCACACGTCACCGGGGAGAAGGGAGAAACCTGAGCTGAGCCCGTCCTCAGCAAGGAGGGCGGACCGTGCTGATTCAGCAAACGTAAAAGGGGAAAATAAGTGCCCCGAGGGAACAAAAAAGAAACAAAAGAAATAGATAGTGCCTGGGAAGATTCTTCCCAAGAAAGAAGAAGATTATGCCTGGGAAGAATCCCTGAAAAAGACGCTGGAACCAGGACCCGCGATCTCTTTATCTCTGTCTTTTTCTCTGTCTTTTCCTCTCTCTGTCCCTCAGTTTCTCTTTTCTCTTGGAATTGTTAAGTAACAGTTAGAGCTGTGAAGTGATGACCTTAAGATGACCTTAAGTACGACCTTAAGCACCGCTTGCCATAAGTTGTCCTACACCTGGTGTTAACTAACACAATGTACACCCCAACACCTGCCATAATTTTTTATATACCTAACCAATTATCGTGGGCTTGTTAAGATCTATACTAACCATTTTGGTAAGCTAATAAATGTTTCTGTATGGACCTTGAGATTTATCTCACCTTAGTCCGTGCCGCTGAGAATTTACAAATCTGAAGTCACTTACCCTCCCCTCTTTCCTGACAGCGGGAAGCGACAAGGATTTTGTTAAAATATTTCACAGAAAAACTATAGGAGGAGTGCTGGCACATCCTTCCCGTTAACTTCAGAGTCCACACTACAAGTACCTCAGGAAAAAAGCAGACGCGCATCGCAGACGCACCTCGTACTCGCAGAGCACTCCGGATTCTTTCCGTCTGTCCTGTACCATCACGGCAGAAGGAAGGGCGACCACGGAGAAACGCTGGCAGCTGGAATTCTGCCAAGACAGGAAAAAAACTTCTGGCGTAAAGCTAAGTGGCAATCTAAAGCGTCCTTCTTTCGTGAAGGTCTGTGAAGACTGCAGCCAACGGAGGCTCCTGACGAGTGGGACACGGCCCCAAAGCCTGGGACTCAACGCAGCTCCTGCTTTCAGCGCTGCCCACAGAATTTTCCAGTTCAGGTGCCTCTCTCTTTCTCTGTCCCTTCCTCTTCTGCAGCGCTGGTCACTTGACCATCCTCCACCTAAGAGAACACAGCGGTGTCTTACAGCTCTTGCGATATGAAGCTCCCCAGATGTGCAGCCTTGCACGCACACAACCCTTCCCCATGGCCATACCGTGATTTTGGATACGCGTACGGACCCTGCGGTACATATCAGCAATCTGGTCTGCTGAGGACAACTCAGAGGGGACCCTTCCTCACCCAGAAATGCTTGGCTGTCTCTTCCCTGCCGCAGGAAGCACCTTCTGGCTCAATCACCTTGATGTTGTTCTCTGGCTGTTTCACGTTTTTCAAGCATCTTAAGCTTCACCCACAGCAGCTCCTGTTCAAAGCCAGTAAACGTCCACCAGTCCCAGGTCGCCCACACCAGGAGGGAGAACGGGGCTGAACGGAGACAGCCCAGGCAAGTCTGTGGCAAAGGCAGCCCACGACAACCCCGGGGAGGAGTGGACAACCGCGGCCTCCGGGAGAGAAAGAGAAGGGGCAGCAGTTCCCCGACCACTCGCCCCAGCGGGAGCCCCCCCTGCAGCAGGAGCTCCTGGAGACGCTGCTTTCCCCACCCGGATGCTCCTGGCACCTGCATCGAGAGGCGACCAAGCGCAGCCAGGGGCGGCCGCCGCTGTCGGGAACAGGACGGGGGGAGGACATCTGCCGGCAGTGCCTCGGCTGGGGAGGAGGGCCGGGGCCCGTCTCCTCGCAAAGGCACAGGGAGCGGGGGGGCTGCGGGCCCGGGAGCGGAGGGACGCCGGCCCGGGAGCAGGGGGGGGCCGGCCCGGGAGCCCGGGGACGCGGGGGGAGAACCGTCCCGATGGGGGGGGACGAGAGGGGGGGAGGGAGGGGGGGTCCGAGCCTGAGGACGCGGGGCGGGGGGCCGGGGCCGGGGCCGGGGCCAGCCTGGGAGCCCGAGGACGGGACGCGGGGGGGGAACCGTCCCGGGAGCGGGGGGGTCCGAGCCGGAGGACGGCGGGGGTGGGGCCGGGGCCGGGCTGGGAGCCCGGGGACGCGGGGGGGGGGACGCGGGGAGGGGGGGAACCGTCCCGGGAGCGGGGGGGGGTCCGTCCCGGGAGCGGGGGCCGCCTACCATCCTCCCGCCCGACGGAAACGCGGCCGGCAGACGCCGCTCCCCACGTGACCACCCGGAAGTAACGTACCGGAAAATACTTCGCAGGCTGGCGCGGCGGCGCGACGTGGGCGCCGGTGGCGCCGAGGCTGATGGCCGCCGCAAAGCCTGCAGCCCCACGGGCTGTGGGGCCACGCGAGCGGCTGCCAAAGAGCTTTCCAAGGGGGCACGGCTTTCCCTCCTGGTTCTTCGGGCGTGGGAGCTGTGGCCAGAGACGCCGCCCTACCGGAAAATGCTTCGCAGGCTGGCGCGGCGGCCCCACGAGGGCGCCTGTGGCGCCGAGGCTGACGGCCGCCGCAAAGCCCGCAGCCCCACGGGCTGTGGGGCTACGCGAGCGGCTGCCAAAGAGCTTTCCAACGAGGCACGGCTTTCCCTCCTGGCTCTTCGGGCGTGGGAGCTGTGGCCAGAGCCGCGGCCCTACCGGAAAATGCTTCGCGGGCTGGCTCAGCGGCACCAGGTGGGCGCCGGTGGCGCCGAGGCTGACGGCCGCCGCAAAGCCCGCAGCCCCACGGGCCGTGGGGCCACGCGAGCGGCTGCCAAAGAGCTTTCCAAGGAGGCACGGCTTTCCCTCCTGGTTCTTCGGGCGTGGGAGCTGTGGCCAGAGCCGCGGCCCTACCGGAAAATGCTTCGCAGGCTGGCGCGTCGGCGCCACGTGGGCGCCGGTGGCGCCGAGGCTGACGGCCGCCGCAAAGCCCGCAGCCCCACGGGCTGTGGGGCCACGCGAGCGGCTGCCAAAGAGCTTTCCAACGAGGCACGGCTTTCCCTCCTGGCTCTTCGGGCGTGGGAGCTGTGGCCAGAGCCGCAGCCCTACCGGAAAATGCTTCGCAGTCTGGTGCGGCGGCGCGACGTTGGTGCCGGTGGCGCCAAGGCTGACGGTCGCCGCAAAGCCCGCAGCCCCACGGGCTGTGGGGCCACGCGAGCGGCTGCCAAAGAGCTTTCCAACGAAGCATGGCTTTCCCTCTCTGCCCTTCAGGGGTGGGTGCTGTCGCCAGAGCCGCGGCCCTACCGGAAAACGCTTCGCAGGCTGGTGCGGCGGCGCCACGTGGGCGCCGCTGGCGGCGAGGCTGACGTCTGCCGCAAAACCCGCAGTCCCACGGGCTGTTTTGCCAGGTGAGCGGCTGCCAAAGAGCTTTCCAAAGAGGCATGGCTTTCCTTCCCTGCCCTTCAGGCGTGGGAACTGTCGCCAGAGCCGCGTCCCTACCGGAAAATACTTCGCAGGCTGGCGCGGCGGTGCCACGTGGGCGCCGGTGGCGCCGAGGCTGACGGCCGCCGCAAAGCCCGCAGCCCCATGGGCTGTGGGGCCACGCGAGAGGCTGTCAAAGAGCTTTCCAACGAGGCACGGCTTTCCCTCCTGGCTCTTCGGGCGTGGGAGCTGTCGCCAGAGCCGCGGCCCTACCGGAAAATGCTTCGCAGGGTGGCGCGGCTGCACCTGGTGGGCGCCGGTGGCGGCGAGGCTGACGGCCGCCGCAAAGCCCGCAGCCCCATGGACTGTGGGGCCACGCGAGCGGCTGCCAAAGAGCTTTCCAACGAGGCATGGCTTTCCCTCCTGGCTCTTTGGGCATGGGAGCTGTCGCCAGAGCCGCGGTCCTACCGGAAAATGCTTTGCAGCCCGGTGCGGCGGTGCCACGTGGGCGCCGGTGGCGGCGAGGCTGACGGCCGCCGCAAAGCCCGCAGCCCCACGGGCTGTGGGGCCACGCGAGCGGCTGCCAAAGAGCTTTCCAACGAGGCATGGCTTTCCCTCCTGGCTGTTCGTGCTTGGGAGCTGTCGTCAGAGCCGCAGCCCTACCGGAAAATGCTTTGCAGGCTGGCGCGGCTGCGCCACGTGGGCGCCGGTGGCGCCAAGGCTGACGGCCGCCGCAAAGCCCGCAGCCCCACGGGCTGTGGGGCCACGCGAGCGGCTGCCAAAGAGCTTTCCTACGAGGCACGGCTTTCCGTCCTGGCTCTTCGGGCGAGGGATCTGTCGCCATAGCCGCGGCCCTACCGGAAAATGCTTCGCGGGCTGGCGCGGCTGCACCTCGTGGGCGCTGGTGGCGGGGAGGCTGATGGCCGCCACAAAGCCCGCAGCCCCATGGGCTGTGGGGCCACGCGAGCGGCTGCCAAAGAGCTTTCCAACGAGGCACGGCATTCCCTCCCTGCTCTTCGGGCGTGGGAGCTGTTGCCAGAGTCGCGGCCCTACCGGAAAATGCTTCGCAGGCTGGCGCGGCTGCACCTGGTGGGCGCCGCTGGCGCCGAGGCTGACGGCCGCCGCAAAGCCCGCAGCCCCACGGGCTGTGGGGCCACGCGAGCGGCTGCCAAAGAGCTTTCCAACGAGGCATGGCTTTCCCTCCCTGACCATCAGGCGTGGGAGCTGTCGCCAGAGCCGCGGCCCTACCAGAAAATGCTTCGCAGGCTGGTGCGGCGGCGCCACGTGGGCGCCGGTGGCGGTGAGTCTGACGGCTGCCGCAAAGCCCGCAGCCCCACGGGCTGTTTTGCCAGGTGAGCGGCTGCCAAAGAGCTTTCCAACGAGGCACGGCTTTCCCTCCTGGCTCTTCGGGCGTGGGAGCTGTGGCCAGAGCCGCGGCCCTACCGGAAAATGCTTCGCAGGCTGGCGCGCCTGCACCTGGTGGGCGCCGCTGGCGCCGAGGCTGACGGCCGCCACAAAGCCCGCAGCCCCACGGGCTGTGGGGCCACGCGAGCGGCTGCCAAAGAGCTTTCCAACGAGGCATGGCTTTCCCTCCCTGACCTTCAGGCGTGGGAGCTGTCGCCAGAGCCGCGGCCCTACCGGAAAATGCTTCGCAGGCTGGTGCGGCTGCACCCGGTGGGCGCCGGTGGCAACGAGGCTGACGGCCGCCGCAAGGCCCGTAGCCCCATGGTCTGTGGGGCCACGCGAGAGGCTGTCAAAGACCTTTCCAACGACGCACGGCATTCCCTCCTGGCTCTTCGGGCGTTGGCGCTGTAGCCAGAGCCGCGGCCCTACCGGAAAATGCTTCGCAGGCTGGCGCGGCTGCACCTGGTGGGCGCTGGTGGCGGGGAGGCTGACGGCCACCACAAAGCCCGCAGCCCCACGGGCTGTGGGGCCACGCGAGAGGCTGCCAAAGAGCTTTACAACGAGGCACGGCATTCCTTCCCTGATCTTCGGGCGTGGGAGCTCTCGCCAGAGTCGCGACCCTACCGGAAAATGCTTCGCAGACTGGTGCGGCGGCGCTACGTGGGCGCCTGTGGCGTCGATGCTGACGGCCGCCGCAAAGCCCGCAGCCCCACGGGCTGTGGGGCCACGCGAGCGGCTGCCAAAGAGCTTTCCAAGGAGGCATGGCTTTCCCTTCTGGCTCTTCGGGCGTGGGAGCTGTCGCCAGAGCCGCAGCCCTACCGGAAAATGCTTTGCAGGCTGGCGCGGCGGCGCCACGTGGGCGCCGGTGGTGCCAAGGCTGACGGCCGCCGCAAAGCCCGCAACCCCACGGGCTGTGGGGCCACGCGAGCGGCTGCCAAAGAGCTTTCCAACGAGGCACAGCTTTCCCTCCTGGCTCTTCGGGCGTGGGAGCTGTCGCCATAGCCGTGGCCCTACCGGAAAATGCTTCGCAGGCTGGTGCGGCCGAGCCACGTGGGCGCCGGTGGCGCCGAGGCTGACGGCCGCCGCAAAGCCCGCAGCCCCACGGGCTGTGGGGCCACGCGAGCGGCTGCCAAAGAGCTTTCCAACGAGGCATGGCTTTCCCTCCTGGCTCTTCGGGCTTGGGAGCTGTCGCCAGAGCCACGGCCCTACCGGAAAATGCTTCGCAGGCTGTCGCGGCTGCACCTGGTGGGCGCCGGTGGCGGGGAGGCTGACGGCCGCCGCAAAGCCCGCAGCCCCACGGGCTGTGGGGCCACGCGAGCGGCTGCCAAATAGCTTTCCAACGAGGCATGGCTTTCCCTCTCTTCCCTTGAGGGGTGGGTGCTGTCGCCAGAGCCGCGGCCCTACCGGAAAACGCTTCGCAGGCTGGTGCGGCGGCGCCATGTGGGCGCCGGTGGCGCCGAGTCTGACGGCCGCCGCAAAGCCCGCAGCCCCACGGGCTGTTTTGCCAGGTGAGCGGCTGCCAAAGAGCTTTCCAACGAGGCACGGCTTTCCCTCCTGGCTCTTTGGGCGTGGGAGCTGTCGCCAGAGCCGCGGCCCTACCGGAAAATGCTTCGCAGGCTGGCGCGGCGGCGCCATGTGGGCGCCGGTGACGGCGAGGCTGACGGCCGCCGCAAAGCCCGCAGCCCCACGGGCTGTGGGGCCACGCGAGCGGCTGCCAAAGAGCTTTCCAACGAGGCATGGCTTTCCCTCCCTGCCCTTTAGGCGTGGGAGCTGTCGCCAGAGCCGCGGCCCTACCGGAAAATGCTTCGCAGGCTGGCGGGGCTGCACCTGGTGGGCGCCGGTGGCACCGAGGCTGACGGCCGCCGCAAAGCCCGCAGCCCCACGGGCTGTGGGGCCACGCGAGAGGCTGCCAAAGAGCTTTCCAAAGAGGCATGGCTTTCCTTCCCTGCCCTTCAGGCGTGGGAACTGTCGCAAGAGCCGCGGCCCTACCGGAAAATACTTCACAGGCTGGCGCGGCGGTGCCACGTGGGCGCCGGTGGCAACGAGGCTGACGGCCGCCGCAAAGCCCGCAGCCCCACGGGCTGTGGGGCCACGCGAGAGGCTGCCAAAGAGCTTTCCAACGAGGCACGGCTTTCCCTCCTGGCTCTTCGGGCGTGGGAGCTGTCGCCAGAGCCGCGGCCCTACCAGAAAATGCTTCGCAGGCTGGTACGGCGGTGCCACGTGGGCGCCGGTGGCGCCGAGGCTGACGGCCGCCGCAAGGCCCGTAGCCCCATGGTCTGTGGGGCCACGCGAGAGGCTGTCAAAGAGCTTTCCAACGAGGCACGGCATTCCCTCCTGGCTCTTCAGGCGTGGGAGCTGTAGCCAGAGCCGCGGCCCTACCGGAAAATGCTTCGCAGGCTAGCGCGGCTGCACCTGGTGGGCGCTGGTGGCGGCGAGGCTGACGGCCGCCACAAAGCCCGCAGCCCCACGGGCTGTGGGGCCACGCGAGCGGCTGCCAAAGAGCTTTACAACGAGGCACGGCATTCCTTCCCTGATCTTCGGGCGTGGGAGCTCTCGCCAGAGTCGCGACCCTACCGGAAAATGCTTCGCAGACTGGGGCGGTGGCGCCACGTGGGCGCCGGTGGCGCCGAGGCTGACGGCCGCCGTAAAGCCCGCAGCCCCACGGGCTGTGGGGCCACGCGAGCGGCTGCCAAAGAGCTTTCCAACGAGGCACGGCTTTCCCTCCTGGCTCTTCGGGCTTGGGAGCTGTCGTCAGAGCCGCAGCCCTACCGGAAAATGCTTTGCAGGCTGGCGCGGCGGCGCCACGTGGGCGCCGGTGGTGCCAAGGCTGCCGGCCGCCGCAAAGCCCGCAACCCCACGGGCTGTGGGGCCACGCGAGCGGCTGCCAAAGAGCTTTCCAACGAGGCACGGCTTTCCCTCCTGGCTCTTCGGGCGTGGGAGCTGTCGCCATAGCCGCGGCCCTACCGGAAAATGCTTCGCAGGCTGGTGCGGCCGAGCCACGTGGGCGCCGGTGGCGCCGAGGCTGACGGCCGCCGCAAAGCCCGCAGCCCCACGGGCTGTGGGGCCACGCGAGCGGCTGCCAAAGAGCTTTCCAACGAGGCATGGCTTTCCCTCCTGGCTCTTCGGGCTTGGGAGCTGTCGCCAGAGTCACGGCCCTACCGGAAAATGCTTCGCAGGCTGTCGCGGCTGCACCTGGTGGGCGCCGGTGGCGGGGAGGCTGACGGCCGCCGCAAAGCCCGCAGCCCCACGGGCTGTGGGGCCACGCGAGCGGCTGCCAAATAGCTTTCCAACGAGGCACGGCTTTCCCTCTCTGCCCTTCAGGGGTGGGTGCTGTCGCCAGAGCCGCGGCCCTACCGGAAAACGCTTCGCAGGGTGGTGCGGCGGCGCCATCTGGGCGCCGGTGGTGCCGAGTCTGACGGCCGCCGCAAAGCCCGCAGCCCCACGGGCTGTTTTGCCAGGTGAGCGGCTGCCAAAGAGCTTTCCAACGAGGCACGGCTTTCCCTCCTAGCTCTTTGGGCGTGGGAGCTGTCGCCATAGCCGCGGCCCTACCGGAAAATGCTTCGCAGGCTGGCGGTGCGGCGCCATGTGGGCGCCGGTGACGGCGAGGCTGACGGCCGCCGCAAAGCCCGCAGCCCCACGGGCTGTGGGGCCACGCGAGAGGCTGCCAAAGAGCTTTCCAAAGAGGCATGGCTTTCCTTCCCTGCCCTTCAGGCGTGGGAACTGTCGCCAGAGCCGCGGCCCTACCGGAAAATACTTCGCAGGCTGGCGCGGCGGTGCCACGTGGGCGCCGGTGGCGCCGAGGCTGACGTCCGCCGCAAAGCCCGCAGCCCCACGGGCTGTGGGGCCACGCGAGAGGCTGTCAAAGAGCTTTCCAACGAGGCACGGCTTTCCCTCCTGGCTCTTCGGGCGTGGGAGCTGTTGCCAGAGCCGCGGCCCTACCGGAAAATGCTTCGCAGGCTGGCGCGGCTGCACCTGGTGGGCGCTGGTGGCGGGGAGGCTGACGGCCGCCACAAAGCCCGCAGCCCCACGGGCTGTGGGGCCACGCGAGCGGCTGCCAAAGAGCTTTACAACGAGGCACGGCATTCCTTCCCTGATCTTCGGGCGTGGGAGCTCTCGCCAGAGTCGCGACCCTACCGGAAAATGCTTCACAGACTGGTGCGGCGGCGCCATGTGGGCGCCGGTGGCGGCGAGGCTGACGGCCGCCGCAAAGCCCGCAGCCCCACGGGCTGTGGGGCCACGCCAGCGGCTGCCAAAGAGCTTTCCAACGAGGCACGGCTTTCCCTCCTGGCTCTTCGGGCATGGGAGCTGTCGCCAGAGCCGCGGCCCTACCAGAAAATGCTTCGCAGGCTGGTACGGCGGCGCCACGTGGGCGCCGGTGGCGGGGAGGCTGACGGCCGCCGCAAAGCCCATAGCCCCATGGTCTGAGGGGCCACGCCAGAGGCTGCCAAAGAGCTTTCCAACGAGGCACGGCTTTCCCTCCTGGCTCTTCGGGCGTGGGAGCTGTCGCCAGAGCCGAGGTGCTACCGGAAAATGCTTCGCAGGCTGGTGCGGCGGCGCCACGTGGGCGCCGGTGGCGCCGAGGCTGACGGCTGCCACAAAGCCCGCAGCCCCACGGGCTGTGGGGCCACGCGAGCAGCTGCCAAAGAGCTTTCCAACGAGGCACGGCTTTCCCTCCTGGCTCTTCGGGCATGGGAGGTGTCGCCAGAGCCGCGGCCCTACCGGAAAATGCTTCGCAGGCTGTCTCGGCTGCACCTAGTGGGCGCCGGTGGCGGGGAGGCTGACGGCCGCCACAAATCCCGTAGCCCCACGGGCTGTGGGGCCATGCGAGCGGCTGCCAAAGTGCTTTCCAACGAGGCATGGCTTTCCCTCCTGGCTCTTCGTGCTTGGGAGCTGTCGCCGGAACCACGGCCGTACCGGAAAATGCTTCACAGGCTGGCGCGGCGGCGATACGTGGGCGCCGGTGGCGCCAAGGCTGACGTCCGCCGCAAAGCCCGCAGCCCCACGGGCTGTTTTGCCAGGTGAGCGGCTGCCAAAGAGGTTTCCAACGAGGCACCGCATTCCCTCCTGGCTCTTCGGGCGTGGGAGCTGTAGCCAGAGCCGCGGCCGTACCGGAAAATGCTTCGCAGGCTGGCGCGGCTGCACCTGGTGGGCGCTGGTGGCGGCGAGGCTGACGGCCGCCGCAAAGCCCGCAGCCCCACGGGCTGTGGGGCCACGCGAGCGGCTGCCAAAGAGCTTTACAACGAGGCACGGCATTCCTTCCCTGATCTTCGGGCGTGGGAGCTCTCGCCAGAGTCGCGACCCTACCGGAAAATGCTTCGCAGACTGGTGCGGCGGCGCTACGTGGGCGCCTCTGGCGGCGATGCTGACGGCCGCCGCAAAGCCCGCAGCCCCACGGGCTGTGGGGCCACGCGAGCGGCTGCCAAAGAGCTTTCCAACGAGGCATGGCTTTCCCTCCTGGCTCTTCGGGCGTGGGAGCTGTCGCCAGAGCCGCGGCCCTACCGGAAAATGCTTCGCAGGCTGGGGCGGTGGCGCCACGTGGGCGCCGGTGGCGCCGAGGCTGACGGCCGCCGTAAAGCCCGCAGCCCCACGGGCTGTGGGGCCACGCGAGCGGCTGCCAAAGAGCTTTCCAACGAGGCACGGCTTTCCCTCCTGGCTCTTCGGGCTTGGGAGCTGTCGTCAGAGCCGCAGCCGTACCGGAAAATGCTTTGCAGGCTGGCGCGGCTGCACCTGGTGGGCGCCGGTGGCGGGGAGGCTGACGGCCGCCGCAAAGCCCGCAGCCCCACGGGCTGTGGGGCCACGCGAGCGGCTGCCAAATAGCTTTCCAACGAGGCATGGCTTTCCCTCTCTGCCCTTCAGGGGTGGGTGCTGTCGCCAGAGCCGCGGCCCTACCGGAAAACGCTTCGCAGGCTGGTGCGGCGGCGCCATCTGGGCGCCGGTGGTGCCGAGTCTGACGGCCGCCGCAAAGCCCGCAGCCCCACGGGCTGTGGGGCCACGCGAGAGGCTGTCAAAGAGCTTTCCAACGAGGCACGGCTTTCCCTCCTGGCTCTTCGGGCGTGGGAGCTGTTGCCAGAGCCGCGGCCCTACCGGAAAATGCTTCGCAGGCTGGCGCGGCTGCACCTGGTGGGCGCTGGTGGCGGGGAGGCTGACGGCCGCCACAAAGCCCGCAGCCCCACGGGCTGTGGGGCCACGCGAGCGGCTGCCAAAGAGCTTTACAACGAGGCACGGCATTCCTTCCCTGATCTTCGGGCGTGGGAGCTCTCGCCAGAGTCGCGACCCTACCGGAAAATGCTTCACAGACTGGTGCGGCGGCGCCATGTGGGCGCCGGTGGCGGCGAGGCTGACGGCCGCCGCAAAGCCCGCAGCCCCACGGGCTGTGGGGCCACGCGAGCGGCTGCCAAAGAGCTTTCCAACGAGGCACGGCTTTCCCTCCTGGCTCTTCGGGCATGGGAGCTGTCGCCAGAGCCGCGGCCCTACCAGAAAATGCTTCGCAGGCTGGTACGGCGGCGCCACGTGGGCGCCGGTGGCGGGGAGGCTGACGGCCGCCGCAAAGCCCGTAGCCCCATGGTCTGAGGGGCCACGCCAGAGGCTGCCAAAGAGCTTTCCAATGAGGCACGGCTTTCCCTCCTGGCTCTTCGGGCGTGGGAGCTGTCGCCAGAGCCGCGGCCCTACCGGAAAACGCTTCGCAGGCTGGTGCGGCGGCGCCACGTGGGCGCCGGTGGCGCCGAGGCTGACGGCTGCCACAAAGCCCGCAGCCCCACGGGCTGTGGGGCCACGCGAGCAGCTGCCAAAGAGCTTTCCAACGAGGCACGGCTTTCCCTCCTGGCTCTTCGGGCATGGGAGGTGTCGCCAGAGCCGCGGCCCTACCGGAAAATGCTTCGCAGGCTGTCTCGGCTGCACCTAGTGGGCGCCGGTGGCGGGGAGGCTGACGGCCGCCACAAATCCCGTAGCCCCACGGGCTGTGGGGCCATGCGAGCGGCTGCCAAAGAGCTTTCCAACGAGGCATGGATTTCCCTCCTGGCTCTTCGTGCTTGGGAGCTGTCGCCGGAGCCACGGCCGTACCGGAAAATGCTTCACAGGCTGGCGCGGCGGCGATACGTGGGCGCCGGTGGCGCCGAGGCTGACGTCCGCCGCAAAGCCCGCAGCCCCACGGGCTGTTTTGCCAGGTGAGCGGCTGCCAAAGAGGTTTCCAACGAGGCACGGCTTTCCCTCCTGGCTCTTCGGGCATGGGAGGTGTCGCCAGAGCCGCGGCCCTACCGGAAAATGCTTCGCAGGCTGTCTCGGCTGCACCTGGTGGGCGCCGGTGGCGGGGAGGCTGACGGCCGCCACAAAGCCCGTAGCCCCACGGGCTGTGGGGCCACGCCAGAGGCTGCCAAAGAGCTTTCCAACGAGGCATGGCTTTCCCTCCTGGCTCTTCGTGCTTGGGAGCTGTCGCCAGAGCCGCGGCACTACCAGAAAATGCTTCGCAGGCTGGCGCGGCGGCGATACGTTGGTGCCGGTGGCGCCGAGGCTGACGGCCGCCGCAAAGCCCGCAGCCCCACGGGCTGTGGGGCCAAGCGAGGGGCTGCCAAAGAGATTTCCAACGAGGCACGGCTTTCCCTCCTGGCTCTTCGGCCGTGGGAGCTATCGCCAGAGCCGCGGCCCTACCGGAAAATGTTTCGCAGGCTGGTGCAGCAGCGCCACGTAAGCGCCGGTGGCGTCGAGGCTGACGGCCGCCACAAAGCCCGCAGCCCCACGGGCTGTGGGGCCACGCCAGCGGCTGCCAAAGAGCTTTCCAACGAGGCACGGCTTTCCCTCCTAGGTCTTCGGGCGTGGGAGCTGTGGCCAGAGCCGCGGCCCTACCGGAAAAAGCTTCGCAGGCTGGCGCGGTGGCACCACGTGGGTGCCGGTGGCGCCGAGGCTGACGGCCGCCGCAAAGCCCGCAGCCCCACGGGCTGTTTTGCCAGGTGAGCGGCTGTCAAAGAGCTTTCCAACGAGGCATGGCTTTCCCTCCTGGATCTTTGGGCGTGGGAGCTGTTGCCAGAGCCGCGGCCCTACCGGAAAATGCTTCGCAGGCTGGCGCGGCTGCACCTGGTGGGCGCCGGTTGCAGGGAGGCTGACGGACGCCACAAAGCCCGCAGCCCCACGGCCTGTGGGGCCACGCGAGCGGCTGCCAAAGAGCTTTCCAACGAGGCATGGCTTTCCCTCCTGGCTCTTCGTGACTGGGAGCTGTCGCCAGAGCCGCGGCCCTACCGGAAAATGCTTCGCAGGCTGGCGCGGCGGCGCCACGTGGGCGCCGGTGGCGCCGAGGCTGACGGCCGCCGCAAAGCCCGCAGCCCCACGGGCTGTGGGGCCACGCGAGCGGCTGCCAAAGAGCTTTCCAACGAGGCATGGCTTTCCCTCCCTCCTCTTCGGGCTTGGGAACTGTCGTGAGAGTCGCGGCCCTACCAGAAAATGCTTCGCAGGCTGGCGCGGCTGCACCTGGTGGGCGCCGGTGGCGGGGAGGCTGACGGCCGCCGCAAAGCCCGCAGCCCCACGGGCTGTGGGGCCACGCAAGCGGCTGCCAAAGAGCTTTCCAACGAGGCACGGCTTTCCCTCCTGGCTCTTTGTGCTTGGGAGCTGTCCCCAGAGTCGCGGCACTACCGGAAAATGCTTCGCAGGCTGGCGCAGCTGCACCTGGTGGACGCCGGTGGCAGGGAGGCTGATGGCCGCCACAAAGCCCGCAGCCCCACGGGCTGTGGGGCCACGCGAGCGGCTGCCAAAGAGCTTTCCAACGAGGCATGGCATTCCCTCCCTGCTCTTCGAGCGTGGGAGCTGTCGCCAGAGTCGCGGCCCTATCGGAAAATGCTTCGCAGGCTGGCGCGGCTGTACCTGGTGGGCGCCGGTGGCACCAAGGCTGACGGCCGCCGCAAAGCCCGCAGCCCCACGCGCTGTTTTGCCAGGTGAGCGGCTGCCAAAGAGCTTTCCAACGAGGCACGGCTTTCCCTCCTGGCTCTTCGGCCGTGGGAGATGTGGACAGAGCCGCGGCCCTACCGGAAAATGCTTCGCAGGCTGGCGCGGCTGCACGTGGTGGGCGCCGGTGGCGGGGAGGCTGACGTCCGCCGCAAAGCCCGCAGCCCCACGGGCTGTGGGGCCATGCGAGCGGCTGCCAAATAGCTTTCCAACGAGGCATGGCTTTCCCTCCCTCCTCTTCGGGCTTGGGAACTGTCGTGAGAGTCGCGGCCCTACCAGAAAATGCTTCGCAGGCTGGCGCGGCTGCACCTGGTGGGCGCCGGTGGCGCCAAGGCTGAAGGCCGCCGCAAAGCCCGCAGCCCCACGGGCTGTGGGGCCACGCAGGAGGCTGCCAAAGAGCTTTCAACGAGGCATGGCTTTCCCTCCTGGCTCTTCGTGCTTGGAAGCTGTCGCCAGAGCCGCGGCCCTACCGGAAAATGCTTCGCAGGCTGGCGCGGCTGCACCTGGTGGGCGCCGGTGGCACCGAGGCTGACGGCCGCCGCAAAGCCCGCAGCCCCACGGGCTGTGGGGTCATGCGAGCGGCTGCCAAAGAGCTTTCCAACGAGGCATGGGTTTCCCTCCTGGCTCTTCGTGATTGGGAGGTGTGGCCAGAGCCGCGGCCCTACCGGAAAATGCTTCGCAGGCTGGCACGGCGGCGCCATGTGGGCACCGGTGGCGCCGAGGCTGACGGCCGCCGCAAAGCCCGCAGCCCCACGGGCTGTGGGGCCACGCGAGCGGCTGCCAAAGAGCTTTCCAACGATGCACGGCTTTCCCTCCTGGCTCTTCGGGCGTGGGAGCTGTGGCCAGAGCCGCGGCCCTACCGGAAAATGCTTCGCAGGCTGGCGCGGCGGTGCCACGTGGGTGCCGGTGGTGCCAAGGCTAACGGCCGCCGCAAAGCCCGCAGCCCCACGGGCTGTGGGGCCACGCGAGCGGCTGCCAAAGTGCTTTCCAACGAGGCACGGCTTTCCCTCCTGGCTCTTCGGGTGTGGGAGCTGTGGCCAGAGCCGCGGCCCTACCGGAAAATGCTTCGCAGGCTGGTGCGGCGGCGCCACATGGGCGCCGGTGGCGCCAAGGCTGACGGCCGCCGCAAAGCCCGCAGCCCCACGGGCTGTGGGGCCATGCGAGCGGCTGCCAAAGAGCTTTCCAACGAGGCACGGCTTTTCCTCCTGGCTGTTCGGGCGTGGGAGCTGTCGCCATAGCCGCGGCCATACCGGAAAATGCTTCGCAGGCTGTCGCCCCTGCACCTGGTGGGCGCCGGTGGCGGGGAGGCTAACGGCCGCCACAAAGCCCGCAGCCCCACGGGCTGTGGGGCCACGCGAGCGGCTGCCAAAGAGCTTTCCAACGAGGCACGGCTTTCCCTCCTGGCTCTTCGGGCGTGGGAGCTGTCGCCATAGCCGCGGCCCTACCGGAAAATGCTTCGCAGGCTGGTGCGGCGGCGCCACGTGGTCGCCGGTGACGCCGAGTCTGACGGCCGCCGCAAAGCCCGCAGCCCCACGGGCTGTGGGGCCACGCGAGCGGCTGCCAAAGAGCTTTCCAACGAGGCACGGCTTTCCCTCCTAGCTCTTCGTGCTTGGGAGCTGTCGTCAGAACCGCAGCACTACCAGAAAATGCTTTGCAGGCTGGCGCGGCGGCGCCACGTGGGCGCCGGTGGCGCCTAGGCTGATGGCCGCCGCAAAGCCCGCAGCCCCACGGCCTGTGGGGCCACGCGAGCGGCTGCCAAAGAGCTTTCCAACGAGGCACGGCTTTCCCTCCTGGCTCTTCGGGCGTGGGAGCTGTGGCCAGAGTCACGGCCCTACCGGAAAATGCTTCGTAGGCTGTCGCAGCTGCACCTGGTGGGCGCCGGTGGCGCCGAGGCTGACGGCCGCCGCAAAGCCCGCAGCCCCACGGGCTGTGGGGCCACGCGAGCAGCTGCCAAAGAGCTTTCCAACGAGGCACGGCTTTCCCTCCTGGCTCTTCGGGCGTGGGAGCTGTCGACAGAGCCGCGGCCCTACCGGAAAATGCTTCGCAGGCTGGTGCGGCGGCGCCACGTGGGCGCCGGTGGCGCCGAGGCTGACGGCCGCCGCAAAGCCCGCAGCCCCACGGGCTGTGGGGCCACGCAAGCGGCTGCCAAAGAGCTTTCCAAGGAGGCACGGCTTTCCCTCCTGGCTCTTTGTGCTTGGGAGCTGTCCCCAGAGTCGCGGCACTACCGGAAAATGCTTCGCAGGCTGGCGCAGCTGCACCTGGTGGACGCCGGTGGCAGGGAGGCTGATGGCCGCCACAAAGCCCGCAGCCCCACGGGCTGTGGGGCCACGCGAGCGGCTGCCAAAGAGCTTTCCAACGAGGCACGGCATTCCCTCCCTGCTCTTCGGGCGTGGGAGCTGTCGCCAGAGTCGCGGCCCTATCGGAAAATGCTTCGCAGGCTGGCGCGGCTGCACCTGGTGGGCGCCGGTGGCACCAAGGCTGACGGCCGCCGCAAAGCCCGCAGCCCCACGCGCTGTTTTGCCAGGTGAGCGGCTGCCAAAGAGCTTTCCAACGAGGCACGGCTTTCCCTCCTGGCTCTTCAGGCGTGGGAGCTGTGGCCAGAGCCGCGGCCCTACCAGAAAATGCTTCGCAGGCTGGTGCGGTGGCGCCACGTGGGTGCCGGTGGCGGCGAGGCTGACGGCCGCCGTAAAGCCCGCAGCCCCACGGGCTGTGGGGCCACGCGAGCGGCTGCCAAAGAACTTTCCAACGAGGCATGGCTTTAACTCCTGGCTCTTCGGGTGTGGGAGCTGTGGCCAGAGCCGCGGCCCTACCGGAAAATGCTTCGCAGGCTGGTGCGGCGGCGCCACGTGGGCGCCGGTGGCGGGGAGGCTGATGGCCGCCACAAAGCCCGCAGCCCCACGGGCTGTGGGGCCACGCGAGCGGCTGCCAAAGAGCTTTCCAACGAGGCACGGCTTTCCCTGCTAGCTCTTTGTGCTTGGGAGCTGTCCCCAGAGCCGCGGCCCTACCGGAAAATGCTTCGCAGGCTGGCGCGGCTGCACCTGGTGGGCGCCGGTAGCACCGAGGCTGACGGCCGCCACAAAGCCCGCAGCCCCACGGGCTGTGGGGCCACGCGAGCGGCTGCCAAATAGCTTTCCAATGAGGCACGGCATTCCCTCCGTGCTCTTTGGGCGTGGGAGCTGTCGCCAGAGTCACGGCCCTACCGGAAAATGCTTCGCAGGCTGGCGCGCCTGCACCTGGTGGGCGCCGGTGGCGGGGAGGCTGATGGCCGCCACAAAGCCCGCAGCCCCACGGGCTGTGGGGCCACGCGAGCGGCTGCCAAAGAGCTTTCCAACGAGGCATGGCTTTCCCTCCTGGCTCTTCGTGCTTGGGAGCTGTCGTCAGAGCCGCAGCCCTACCGGAAAATGCTTTGCAGGCTGGCGCGGCGGCGCCACGTAGGCGCCGGTGGCGCCAAGGCTGATGGGCGCCGCAAAGCCCGCAGCCCCACGGGCTGTGGGGCCACGCGAGCGGCTGCCAAAGAGCTTTCCAAGGAGGCACGGCTTTCCCTCCTGGCTCTTCGGGCGTGGGAGCTGTCGCCATAGCCGCGGCCATACCGGAAAATGCTTCGCAGGCTGTCGCCCCTGCACCTGGTGGGCGCCGGTGGCGGGGAGGCTAACGGCCGCCACAAAGCCCGCAGCCCCACGGGCTGTGGGGCCACGCGAGCGGCTGCCAAAGAGCTTCCCAACGAGGCACGGCTTTCCCTCCTGGCTCTTCGGGCGTGGGAGCTGTCGCCAGAGCCGCGGCCCTACCGGAAAATGCTACGCAGGCTGGTGCGGCGGCGCCACGTGGTCGCCGGTGACGCCGAGTCTGACGGCCGCCGCAAAGCCCGCAGCCCCACGGGCTGTGGGGCCACGCGAGCGGCTGCCAAAGAGCTTTCCAACGAGGCACGGCTTTCCCTCCTAGCTCTTCGTGCTTGGGAGCTGTCGTCAGAACCGCAGCACTACCAGAAAATGCTTTGCAGGCTGGCGCGGCGGCGCCACGTGGGCGCCGGTGGCGCCTAGGCTGATGGCCGCCGCAAAGCCCGCAGCCCCACGGCCTGTGGGGCCACGCGAGCGGCTGCCAAAGAGCTTTCCAACGAGGCACGGCTTTCCCTCCTGGCTCTTCGGGCGTGGGAGCTGTCGCCAGAGTCACGGCCCTACCGGAAAATGCTTCGTAGGCTGTCGCAGCTGCACCTGGTGGGCGCCGGTGGCGCCGAGGCTGACGGCCGCCGCAAAGCCCGCAGCCCCACGGGCTGTGGGGCCACGCGAGCAGCTGCCAAAGAGCTTTCCAACGAGGCATGGCTTTCCCTCCTGGCTCTTCGGGCGTGGGAGCTGTCGACAGAGCCGCGGCCCTACCGGAAAATGCTTCGCAGGCTGGTGCGGCGGCGCCACGTGGGCGCCGGTGGCGGCGAGGCTGACGTCCGCCGCAAAGCCCGCAGCCCCACGGGCTATGGGGCCACGCAAGCGGCTGCCAAAGAGCTTTCAAACGAGGCACGGCTTTCCCTCCTGGCTCTTTGTGCTTGGGAGCTGTCCCCAGAGTCGCGGCACTACCGGAAAATGCTTCGCAGGCTGGCGCAGCTGCACCTGGTGGACGCCGGTGGCAGGGAGGCTGATGGCCGCCACAAAGCCCGCAGCCCCACGGGCTGTGGGGCCACGCGAGCGGCTGCCAAAGAGCTTTCCATCGAGGCACGGCATTCCCTCCCTGCTCTTCGGGCGTGGGAGCTGTCGCCAGAGTCGCGGCCCTATCGGAAAATGCTTCGCAGGCTGGCGCGGCTGCACCTGGTGGGCGCCGGTGGCACCAAGGCTGACGGCCGCCGCAAAGCCCGCAGCCCCACGCGCTGTTTTGCCAGGTGAGCGGCTGCCAAAGAGCTTTCCAACGAGGCACGGCTTTCCCTCCTGGCTCTTCGGGCGTGGGAGCTGTGGCCAGAGCCGCGGCCCTACCAGAAAATGCTTCGCAGGCTGGTGCGGTGGCGCCACGTGGGTGCCGGTGGCGGCGAGGCTGACGGCCGCCGTAAAGCCCGCAGCCCCACGGGCTGTGGGGCCACGCGAGCGGCTGCCAAAGAACTTTCCAACGAGGCATGGCTTTAACTCCTGGCTCTTCGGGCGTGGGAGCTGTGGCCAGAGCCGCGGCCCTACCGGAAAATGCTTCGCAGGCTGGTGCGGCGGCGCCACGTGGGCGCCGGTGGCGGGGAGGCTGATGGCCGCCACAAAGCCCGCAGCCCCACGGGCTGTGGGGCCACGCGAGCGGCTGCCAAAGAGCTTTCCAACGAGGCACGGCTTTCCCTGCTAGCTCTTTGTGCTTGGGAGCTGTCCCCAGAGCCGCGGCCCTACCGGAAAATGCTTCGCAGGCTGGCGCGGCTGCACCTGGTGGGCGCCGGTAGCACCGAGGCTGACGGCCGCCACAAAGCCCGCAGCCCCACGGGCTGTGGGGCCACGCGAGCGGCTGCCAAATAGCTTTCCAATGAGGCACGGCATTCCCTCCGTGCTCTTTGGGCGTGGGAGCTGTCGCCAGAGTCACGGCCCTACCGGAAAATGCTTCGCAGGCTGGCGCGCCTGCACCTGGTGGGCGCCGGTGGCGGGGAGGCTGATGGCCGCCACAAAGCCCGCAGCCCCACGGGCTGTGGGGCCACGCGAGCGGCTGCCAAAGAGCTTTCCAACGAGGCATGGCTTTCCCTCCTGGCTCTTCGTGCTTGGGAGCTGTCGTCAGAGCCGCAGCCCTACCGGAAAATGCTTTGCAGGCTGGCGCGGCGGCGCCACGTGGGCGCCGGTGGCGCCAAGGCTGATGGGCGCCGCAAAGCCCGCAGCCCCACGGGCTGTGGGGCCACGCGAGCGGCTGCCAAAGAGCTTTCCAACGAGGCACGGCTTTCCCTCCTGGCTCTTCGGGCGTGGGAGCTGTCGCCAGAGTCACGGCCCTACCGGAAAATGCTTCGCAGGCTGGCGCGGCTGCACCTGGTGGGCGCCGGTGGCGGGGAGGCTGACGGCCGCCACAAAGCCCGCAGCCCCACGGGCTGTGGGGCCACGCGAGCAGCTGCCAAAGAGCTTTCCAAGGAGGCACGGCTTTCCCTCCTGGCTCTTCGGGCGTGGGAGCTGTCGCCAGAGCCGCGGCCCTACCGGAAAATGCTTCGCAGGCTGGCGCGGCGGCGCCACGTGGGCGCCGGTGGCGCCAAGGCTGACGGCCGCCGCAAAGCCCGCAGCCCCACGGGCTGTGGGGCCATGCGAGCGGCTGCCAAAGAGCTTTCCAACGAGGCACGGCTTTTCCTCCTGGCTGTTCGGGCGTGGGAGCTGTCGCCATAGCCGCGGCCATACCGGAAAATGCTTCGCAGGCTGTCGCCCCTGCACCTGGTGGGCGCCGGTGGCGGGGAGGCTAACGGCCGCCACAAAGCCCGCAGCCCCACGGGCTGTGGGGCCACGCGAGCGGCTGCCAAAGAGCTTCCCAACGAGGCACGGCTTTCCCTCCTGGCTCTTCGGGCGTGGGAGCTGTCGCCAGAGCCGCGGCCCTACCGGAAAATGCTTCGCAGGCTGGTGCGGCGGCGCCACGTGGTCGCCGGTGACGCCGAGTCTGACGGCCGCCGCAAAGCCCGCAGCCCCACGGGCTGTGGGGCCACGCGAGCGGCTGCCAAAGAGCTTTCCAACGAGGCACGGCTTTCCCTCCTAGCTCTTCGTGCTTGGGAGCTGTCGTCAGAACCGCAGCACTACCAGAAAATGCTTTGCAGGCTGGCGCGGCGGCGCCACGTGGGCGCCGGTGGCGCCTAAGCTGATGGCCGCCGCAAAGCCCGCAGCCCCACGGCCTGTGGGGCCACGCGAGCGGCTGCCAAAGAGCTTTCCAACGAGGCACGGCTTTCCCTCCTGGCTCTTCGGGCGTGGGAGCTGTCGCCAGAGTCACGGCCCTACCGGAAAATGCTTCGTAGGCTGTCGCAGCTGCACCTGGTGGGCGCCGGTGGCGCCGAGGCTGACGGCCGCCGCAAAGCCCGCAGCCCCACGGGCTGTGGGGCCACGCGAGCAGCTGCCAAAGAGCTTTCCAACGAGGCATGGCTTTCCCTCCTGGCTCTTCGGGCGTGGGAGCTGTCGACAGAGCCGCGGCCCTACCGGAAAATGCTTCGCAGGCTGGTGCGGCGGCGCCACGTGGGCGCCGGTGGCGGCGAGGCTGACGTCCGCCGCAAAGCCCGCAGCCCCACAGGCTATGGGGCCACGCAAGCGGCTGCCAAAGAGCTTTCAAACGAGGCACGGCTTTCCCTCCTGGCTCTTTGTGCTTGGGAGCTGTCCCCAGAGTCGCGGCACTACCGGAAAATGCTTCGCAGGCTGGCGCAGCTGCACCTGGTGGACGCCGGTGGCAGGGAGGCTGATGGCCGCCACAAAGCCCGCAGCCCCACGGGCTGTGGGGCCACGCGAGCGGCTGCCAAAGAGCTTTCCAACGAGGCACGGCATTCCCTCCCTGCTCTTCGGGCGTGGGAGCTGTCGCCAGAGTCGCGGCCCTATCGGAAAATGCTTCGCAGGCTGGCGCGGCTGCACCTGGTGGGCGCCGGTGGCACCAAGGCTGACGGCCGCCGCAAAGCCCGCAGCCCCACGCGCTGTTTTGCCAGGTGAGCGGCTGCCAAAGAGCTTTCCAACGAGGCACGGCTTTCCCTCCTGGCTCTTCGGGCGTGGGAGCTGTGGCCAGAGCCGCGGCCCTACCAGAAAATGCTTCGCAGGCTGGTGCGGTGGCGCCACGTGGGTGCCGGTGGCGGCGAGGCTGACGGCCGCCGTAAAGCCCGCAGCCCCACGGGCTGTGGGGCCACGCGAGCGGCTGCCAAAGAACTTTCCAACGAGGCATGGCTTTAACTCCTGGCTCTTCGGGCGTGGGAGCTGTGGCCAGAGCCGCGGCCCTACCGGAAAATGCTTCGCAGGCTGGTGCGGCGGCGCCACGTGGGCGCCGGTGGCGGGGAGGCTGATGGCCGCCACAAAGCCCGCAGCCCCACGGGCTGTGGGGCCACGCGAGCGGCTGCCAAAGAGCTTTCCAACGAGGCACGGCTTTCCCTGCTAGCTCTTTGTGCTTGGGAGCTGTCCCCAGAGCCGCGGCCCTACCGGAAAATGCTTCGCAGGCTGGCGCGGCTGCACCTGGTGGGCGCCGGTGGCACCGAGGCTGACGGCCGCCACAAAGCCCGCAGCCCCACGGGCTGTGGGGCCACGCGAGCGGCTGCCAAATAGCTTTCCAATGAGGCACGGCATTCCCTCCGTGCTCTTTGGGCGTGGGAGCTGTCGCCAGAGTCACGGCCCTACCGGAAAATGCTTCGCAGGCTGGCGCGCCTGCACCTGGTGGGCGCCGGTGGTGGGGAGGCTGATGGCCGCCACAAAGCCCGCAGCCCCACGGGCTGTGGGGCCACGCGAGCGGCTGCCAAAGAGCTTTCCAACGAGGCATGGCTTTCCCTCCTGGCTGTTCGTGCTTGGGAGCTGTCGTCAGAGCCGCAGCCCTACCGGAAAATGCTTTGCAGGCTGGCGCGGCGGCGCCACATGGGCGCCGGTGGCGCCAAGGCTGATGGGCGCCGCAAAGCCCGCAGCCCCACGGGCTGTGGGGCCACGCGAGCGGCTGCCAAAGAGCTTTCCAACGAGGCACGGCTTTCCCTCCTGGCTCTTCGGGCGTGGGAGCTGTCGCCAGAGTCACGGCCCTACCGGAAAATGCTTCGCAGGCTGTCGCGGCTGCACCTGGTGGGCGCCGGTGGCGGGGAGGCTGACGGCCGCCACAAAGCCCGCAGCCCCACGGGCTGTGGGGCCACGCGAGCGGCTGCCAAAGAGCTTTCCAAGGAGGCACGGCTTTCCCTCCTGGCTCTTCGGGCGTGGGAGCTGTCGCCAGAGCCGCGGCCCTACCGGAAAATGCTTCGCAGGCTGGTGCGGCGGCGCCACGTGGGCGCCGGTGGCGCCGAGTCTGACGGCCGCCGCAAAGCCCGCAGCCCCACGGACTGTGAGGCCACGCGAGCGGCTGCCAAAGAGCTTTCCAACGAGGCATGGCTTTCCCTCCTGGCTCTTCGGGCATGGGAGCTGTCGCCAGAGCCGCGGTCCTACCGGAAAATGCTTTGCAGCCTGGTGCGGCGGTGCCACGTGGGCGCCGGTGGCGGCGAGGCTGACGGTTGCCGCAAAGCCCGCAGCGCCACAGGCTGTGGGGCCACGCGAGCGGCTGCCAAAGAGCTTTCCAACGAGGCACGGCTTTCCCTCCTGGCTCTTCGGGTGTGGGAGCTGTGGCCAGAGCCGCGGCCCTACCAGAAAATGCTTCGCAGGCTGGCACGGCGGCGCCATGTGGGCGCCGGTGGCGCCGAGGCTGACGGCCGCCGCAAAGCCCGCAGCCCCACAGGCTGTGGGGCCACGCGAGCGGCTGCCAAAGAGCTTTCCAACGAGGCACGGCTTTCCCTCCTGGCTCGTCGAGTGTGGGAGCTGTGGCCAGAGCCCTGGCCCTACCGGAAAATGCTTCGCAGGCTGGGGCGGCGGCACCACGTGGGCGCCGGTGGCGCCGAGGCTGACGGCCGCCGCAAACCCGCACCCCACGGGCTGTAGGGCCACACGAGCGCCACCAAAGAGCTTTCCAACGAGGCACGGCTTTCCCTCCTGGCTCTTCGGGCGTGGGAGCTGTGGCCAGAGCCGCGGCCCTACCGGAAAATGCTTCGCAGGCTGGCGCGGCAGCGCCACATGGGCGCCGGTGGCGCCGAGGCTGACGGCCGCCGCAAAGCCCGCAGCCCCACGGGCTGTGGGGCCACACGAGCGGCTGCCAAAGAGCTTTCCAACGAGGCATGGCTTTCCCTCCTGGCTCTTCGGGCGTGGGAGCTGTCGCCAGAGCCGCGGCCATACCGCAAAATGCTTCGCAGGCTGGCGCGGCGGCGCCACGTGGGCGCCGGTGGCGCCGAGGCTGACGGCTGCCGCAAAGCCCGCAGCCCTACGGGCTGTGGGGCCACGCGAGCGGCTGCCAAAGAGCTTTCCAACGAGGCACGGCTTTCCCTCCTAGGTCTTCAGGCGTGGGAGCTGTCGCCAGAGCCGCGGCCCTACCGGAAAATGCTTCGCAGGGTGGCGCGGCGGCGCCATGTGAGCGCCGGTGGCGCCGAGGCTGACGGCCGCCGCAAAGCCCGCAGCCCCACGGGCTGTAGGGAAACGCGAGCGGCTGCCGAAGAGCTTTCCAACGAGGCACGGCTTTCCCTCTGGCTCTTCGGGCGTGGGAGCTGTCGCCAGAGCCGCGGCCCTACTGGAAAATGCTTCGCAGGCTGGTGCGGCGGCACCACCTCGGGCTGCGGGCTTTCCTACTGCCTTCAGAGTCTCACAGCCACCCTTTCCCACTTGGCACCACGCCAGCCTCTAGCATTTCTATTATTAAGTCAAGAGAGTGTACGACTTAACATTATACAGAGCGCTACACATCAATACATGCTCAAATTAAGCATAGCCACTGGAAAAATGGGCAATACAGTGCCATCGTATGTTAGCAAGTGTCACGTCTCATTGAAGACAATGACAGAGCGATACAACGTCAAGCGTAACCCAGTACTGGGCCGTGCCAGGCAATACGCCGTCACAGAATCACCAGTAGAGAAGTTCGCAACGGAGTGCAGTCTTACGATAGAATCTCTAAAGCCACCGTTAAGCCAGTGACAGGCGGTACAATGCCACACGTTACAGTATACAGGGCAGTACAACCCGATTCGCAGACAAATAAATTAGAGCAAATTACAAGACTCCCAATACAGTACAGTACAATGCCAGACAGTCTCAGATGTCGGTCAAGACAATGCCAGGGCAACGCAGTGCAAGACATAACGTTATACAGGTCAGTACAAGGCAATACGCAGTCAAATGAAGAACAGTAAACTACAATACCCAAACCACACTGGCAAACAATGGCAAACAATCACACATGTCGGTCGAGACAATGACAACGCGAGACAGAACACCGTGCAGGGCAGCGCAAGGCAGTACACAGTCAAATAAAGAACAGCTGACCAGAAAACCCGCACTACGCTGCCGTACGATCTCAAAACATCGCGGAGGGCAGTCAAGGCAATTACAGGGCAAGACCAAGCACTACATCGCAGTACACAAGGCAGTACAAGGCAATACTCAGTCAAATAAATAACAGACAGTCAAAAAATTCACAGTGCAGTGAATTCACATGGGTCAGATGGCAACCAAAAGAAGGACAGGGCAATACAAGGCGAGAGGTAACCCAATACGGGGCTGGACAAGGCAATATGCAGTTGTGGCAGGTGGAGCGATTCACTTCAGTCCTGAGAGAAGTAGAGAAACATTTAGAAACATCAACACAGTGTTTCGACAAAGGCAGCAGTGAACGTAACATCCCTTTACCAGGTTCCGTGGCCACGTACCCCAGATAATTTATTGCACAGGGGCCAGGGTCAGACGAGCTGTTAGGGAGACCCTCCCGTTGAGCCACAACCCCCTTGCTTTCTAAACTCCTTCTTGAAGAGCAGTCTAAGTGCGGCTGGATCCAATTCCTAGCCCTGGACTTGGGCAACAGTTCACCTCTAAAGGACTGTATCCGCGCCATCAACCCTTTATATCACTGAGCTAAGGCTACGAGGTTTAGCGTGGTATTAGTCACTTACCGAGACTCTGTTGCGGCAAGGGATCTCTCAGCCTTGAGGAGCAGAACCTGAAGCAAGCGTCCCCGCTCAAGGGCACATCCTGGTGCTATGACAGACTATGACAGGCAATACTATGACAGGGCAATACAATGCAAGACGTAACTTTACACAGGGCAGTACAAGGCCAATACACAGTCAAATAGGGAATGACCGATCACAAAATTGATGCACGGTCAAATAGAGTACAACAGCCTAAGAAGCCCTCAATACAGTGCCTGTCAACGCCAGAATACATCAGATGGCTCGCAGCACGGTGAGAGGGCAATACGACGCAAGACTTAGGAAAATACAGGGCAGTACAAAGCAATACGTAGTCAAATATAGAACAGCCGATCAAAAACACCCTCAGTTCGGTGCGGTACAACCCCAGAGAGTGTAAAAGGACAGTTAAGACTATTTCATGGCAACACAACGCACAACGTAACACAATACAGGTTGCTACAACACAATACAGAATAATATAGGAAACAACCCATCAAAACGCCACAATACGGTGCAGTACGATCCCACACGGTCTCGGGTGGCAGTCAAGACAACTATAGGGCGACACGATCCAAGATGCAACATTACACGACAGAGTAGAACTGAAGACGCAGTCAACTAAATACCAACCAATTAGAAGAACCGCAATACAGTGTGGGAGAAAACAAAAATAAATGGAGATGCCAGTCAAGACAATGACAGAGCAATACAAGGCAAGAAATAACGCAATACAGGGCAGTACAGTGAAATACACGGTCAAATAAATAACTGATTAAGTATCCCGCAATACCGTGCGATGCAATGCCAAAACGTGTGAGACAGCAGTCGAGGCAGTGACAGAGCTATACAATGGAAGACATAACGCAGGGCTGTACAACACCAAAATGTATCAGATGGCACTCAGAACAATAACATGGCGATACAATGCAAGCCGCAACACAATACAAGGTGGTAACAAGGCAATACACGGTCAAACACAGACTAGCGAATAAAACCTGCACAATACGGATCGCTGCAATCCCAGAACATCTAAAGTGACAGTGAACGGAATGACGGGGCAGTACAATGCAAGATACAACACTAGACAGGGCAATACGCATTCAAATAACGCAAAACCGATTAAAAAACCCACAATACACACCAGTACAATGCCGGAACAGATCAGATGGCAGTCCGGGCAAATAGAGGACA
The DNA here is from genome assembly GCF_963924245.1 of Chroicocephalus ridibundus. Lineage (NCBI taxonomy): Eukaryota > Metazoa > Chordata > Aves > Charadriiformes > Laridae > Chroicocephalus > Chroicocephalus ridibundus. The sequence goes on from NC_086305.1 coordinate 664,942, forward strand.
ATACAATGCCAAACGTGACGCCATACCGGGCCGGGCAAGGCAATACGCAGTTGTGGCAGGCCGAGCGGCTAGCTTCGCTTCTAAGAGAGAAGCGGTGAAACATTCAGAAACATCAACACAGTGATTCTCCAAAGGCAGCAGCGCATGTGACGGCGCTTTACCAGATTCCATATGGCCACGCACCCCGGATTATTTACTGCCTAGGGGCCAGGGTCAGACGAGCTGTCAGGGAGACCCTCCCGTTAAGTCACGAGGCTCGGAAAGGACCCCCTTGCTTTCTAAACTCCTTCTCAGAGAGGAGTCTAGGTGCGGCTGGATCCAATTCCTAGCTCGGAAAGGACCCCCTTGCTTTCTAAACTCCTTCTCAGAGAGGAGTCTAGGTGCGGCTGGATCCAATTCCTAGCTCGGAGAGGACCCCCTTGCTTTCTAAACTCCTTCTCCGAGAGGAGTCTAGGTGCGGCTGGATCCAATTCCTAGCCCCGGACTTGGGCAACGGTTCACCTCTAAAGGATTATGTCTGTGCCGTCAACCCTTTACATGGCTCATAAAAAAACAGCTGATGAAGGAAGTGACAATATGGTGGCCTACAACGGCAGAATAGATCAGATGACAATCAAGACAACAACAGAGCAATACAATGGAAGACGTAACACCACACGGGGCCGGACAAGGCAATACACAGCCACATCAGAACCCATGAGAGACATCACACTACAGTCCAGACCTAGGACAGATTCTCTAACGTGACCGTCAAGACAACAGGGCAATGCAATGCAAGATGTAACACAGGCCATATGCAGTTGTGGCGGGCGCAATGATAAAATTCACTCCTAAGAGAGAGGTAGAGAAACATTAACAAACATAACAGTGATTCACTAAAGGTAGCAGCGCACGTGATGGCACTTTACCAGATTGCACGGCCACGCACCCCGGGTCATTTCCTGCCTCGGGGCCAGGGTCCGACACGCTGTCTGGGAGACCCTCCTGTTGAGTCACGAGGCTCGGAAAGGACCCCCTTGCTTTCTAAACTCCTTCTCCGAGAGGAGTCTAGGTGCGGCTGGATCCCATCCTCGCCCCGGACTTGGGCAACGGTTCACCTCTAAAGGATCATATCTGCGTGATCAAACCCTTTGTATCGCTCAGCTAAGATGGCAAAGTCTGGCATGCTGTTAGTCACTTACCCAGAATCTGTTGCGGCAAGGCTTCTCTCAACCTAGAGGAGCAGAACCTTAAGTGAGTGTCCCCGGGAAATGCTGGCAAACAGGCCGCTGCCTTGCAAGAAAGCTCCAAGGGCTCTTGGTCTGTCCGCTAGGTCTATAGCAAGCTAACTGACTCACAGTGTCTTGACTCTGGTGCCAGCCACCCCACAAAGTTCAAGTGCCACTCGTAGCGACTCCTGCTGGTCGTTATAGCTCGAGCAGCAGCCTGGAGGAAAAAGGGGGGTGACATCGCAACAGCGGTCAAATACAGAACAACCGGTTAAAAATTGCACAATACTGTGCCAGAGACTCTAAAATAACTGGCAAGACAACGACAGGGCAACCCCATGCAAGATCTAACCTTACACAGGGCAGTACAAGGCAACATACAATCAAATGCAGAGCAGACAATGAAAGAATTGACGGTACGGTGCCATACAACGGTAGAATATATCAGATGTCGGTCACCACAATGACAGAGCAATACAAGGCAAGACGTAACGCGATACGGGGCCCTACCAGGCGACACAGTCAAGGAAACAACAACCCATGAAAGAATTCACAATACAGCGCGGTCCTAGGACGGAACGTGTAAAATGACCGTCGAGACAGTGACAGGGCAATACAATGCAAGACACAACACCATACCAGGTGGTAACAAGGCAACATGCAGCCAAACGAAGAACAACCGATTAAGAAACCCAGCATACGTTCAACTGTAATACCAGAAAAGATCAGAAGGCAGTCAAGACAACGACAGCACACTATAACATGAGAAGTAACACAATACACAGCAGTACAAGGCATTACACAGTCAAATAAAGAAGAACCGATTAAAAACCACACAATACAGTGCGGTGCGATGCCAGAGTGGATCAGAAGGCAGTCGAGACTATGACGGGGCAATATAATGCAAGATGTTACACAATACAGGGCGGTACAAGGCATTAGGAAGCCAGATGAAGAACAACCGATTAAAAAACCCGCAATACAGCGTGGTACGAGGCCCGAACAGATCAGAAGGCAGTCAAGGCTACGACGGGGCAATATAACACGAGACATAACGCAATAGAGGGCGGTACAAGGCATTACACAGTCAAAGAACAACCGATTAAAAAAAAAAAACAAACCACGCAACACGGTGTGGTACGATGCCAGAATAGATCACAGAGCAATCAAGAGCGTGACGGGGCAACACGATGCGAAACCGATACTGAGTGAGGCGGAGCAATACTATTTCAAATATACAAGAACATAGTACGGAACCAAATTCTTAAGCGTACGACACAAGACCATCTCAAATGGCAGTCAAGGAAGTTACTGAGCAACGTAATCCCGATTTGCACAAAATGGTGCCATCAGGCACCATCACGTCCATCAACACTAAGTTGTACTGCAATATCCCCCGCATCACACGCGCCGTACCCTTCTGCTCACCTGCTCCGCATGGATTCCGGGTTTGGACTTTGTGGCACACTCTGGTTCTGGCACCTAAAACACCTAAGACACACAATATTACTGTTGAGCTTACGGGAAACCACCACCCCCATGCGCTACCTCTCTGCTACCCAGCTCACCTCCAACGCTCGTCCGGCTCCGGATGCCTGCGGCGCCTGCAAAACCAAAGACAAACACTCCCCTGAGCCGCAATGTAGCACTGGGCTATTAGACGCCAACGTGTCCACAACCGCCTCACTTGCTGGGACTACTCAGTGGGCGTGCAGCATCGCCCCTCTGACCCTGCATGTCACACCAACCGAAGAAACACACGCCGAGATACTGCCCAAAACCCTACCAAATTCCCCATCTCCCACTCCCTCACCTTGCCCGCCCATCCTCCCCCGAGGCATGCAACCTGAAGGCTCGCAAACCACCCATAAAACCCAACAGACATGGGTTGCTTTAAAACTTGAAAGTTGCTCCCTCTGAGGCAGATGTGATAAGGTCAGCAGCGGCGGGTGGGCTGAAGTGACTGACTCATCCCCATCCCCACATCCCATGTCATTCATTGCTTCAAAACTTCAAATTGGAAAGAACCAATACATACAGTACTCAGAGCCACATCTTCTCTCTAATACCACGTGCTGACTCACCTTCTTACATTGCTCTCCTCTCCTACGCTGCCCCGCCAAGCTTGTCCTGTTGCATCTGCAAGAACGACATCAGAGAAATCACCCTGAGGCAGAGCAATAGAGTCATAACAACAAAAAGTCTTGCACCTTTTTACAAATACCATCTAAGGTCCAAATACAACCGTACACAAAGAAAATTACAAAAAAAAAAATCCGCACCAAAACCAGCTGTACCCTCTTCCACATGAACTCTTCTTCACTGCTGCTGTATTGCCTTCCCAACATGCCTCTGCTCTTCCCAAACAAAACAGAAGAGGTGTCTACACAGCCTCCCAATGGCTACCCTGAGATAACTCTAACACCTTTGCCCCGATCTACTGGGATTCATGTACTACATATAGACTCTCCACAGGATTCCGCCCACCCTGGACACTACGTGCCCAGGCAGGGCAGCCCCGAGCCAAACACTCACGGTTACGGACAGACACTACACGGAACGCTACGAACGACACGCCTCAAAGATGAGAGAAAACTCTCAGCAAGAAAGATGACACGGGGACCAAAGTCACCGTCGTGCAAGAAAATCTGTGGGATCGTGATGATGTCAACATGAAGACGCTCTACGGAACCCCCTGAAGCAAACTGTAGAACGTGATGGTACGTAATAAGAATGGACTGTTGAGCCCGCTAAGATGGACGTGCAGGAAGTCTGGCTTCAAGACCTAAGAACGTAACGACGCAGGGAAGAACTCCCAGACGTGGAAGTGGGCCGTCCAGAAACTTCCGAGAGGCAAGATTGATGCACGCTTTAAGATGCTAACGCAAGAAGAGCATCAGATGAATGGTGCTACGCCCACAGGCCCAAGCATTCGAGACCCTAAGGATGACGCCCAGGGCCCCACGTCGTGCTCCTGGAGCTCAAAGATGACCTCGAGACCCAAGAAGGGGCGAAGATACACAACACAGACCACATGAACGACATGACAACACGCACGGGCTGGAACTGCCCTGCCCGGGACACGCTAGCGTCACACTGAGCAGTAAGCAACATCCTTTACCTTCCTAAATATGACTGTGCCCCGGGACAGCCCTCGCCACTACGCTAACGTCAAAGACCCCATTTTGCAATTGTCCACCTCGGCCCCTCTCCGGCGCCTGACTGTCAACTTAGCTTTTGGAGGGCCAGGCATCTGAATCCTTCTTCGATGCGGTCCGCAAAAAACCAGCCATCCGATACATTTCCGCAGTCACCAGGTTCCTCCTCTTCCTCTGCAAAAGGAAAATAAAACATAATCCCAGAGGCCGCCACAGCACCAGCAATAAGCATCCTGAGAGGAGATGCCAACCTCTTCGACGACACGCTCAGCCTCCCGAATGCCGTGGCGTTCTGCTTGCCCGCTCTGCGCCGATTCCGGAGTCCGAGGCTGCAATGATAGTTATTCACAGCACCTAAGAGACCAAGAAACACAACATTACCACTGCGCTTCTGCCAAACCGCCACACCATCAACTCCTATCTTCTGTCTTCATTCACATGAAAAAAAAAGTACCCAATTGTATTCATAGAGGCGCCAGTCACATCTTCCCTCTAATGCCACATGCCGAGCCACCTCCGTACAGCGCTCCTCTCGGCTCCCCTACGTCACCCTGCACATCTCATCTCTCGGCATCTAAAAAGAGAAAAAAAAAATCCAACATTACCCCGATGCAGAGCGATAGCTTAATTCCAAAGGTCTTGTTTCTACTTCGGAACACTGTTCAATTAGATCCAACTACAGCCTGCCATCAAAAAAAAAAAAAAAACACAGAAAAAGCCCACAAACATTACACCCCACACAAAGCAGCCTGAACATCTTTGAGATACTGTGTCCTTCACTGACTGTGAACAGCCTCTCTGACTTGGCTCTGCTTATGCCAACACCCACTAATAAAACACCCACGCACCCAACCTACTGAGAGCAAATTAATTCCAGATGACTACCCAACCTTTGCCTCGGTCTCCACAGATCCACATATTAACTGTAGACTCTCGTCACTATTCTGCCTGCCCTGGACTCTACACACCCGGGCAGGGGGGCTCCGAGCCAGACACACACACAAGCACAGACCAACACTACACAAAACGCTAAAAACAACGCATCTCAAGGATGAGAGAAAACTCTCAAGCAAGAAGGATGACACCCAGACGGAAGTCACCGTCGGGCAAGACGACCTGGAGACCATGGTGGTGATGTGAAGAGGCTCTATGGAAGCCCCTGAAACAGAGTGTAGGACATCATCATCTGTGATAAGAAGGGACTGTCAAGACTGATAAGATGTATGCGGGGGAAGCCTGGCTTCAAGACCTAAGAACATAATGACATAGGGAAGAAGTCCCAGTTGTAGACACGGGCCATCCGGAAACTTCCAAGACGCAAGACCAATGCAAGCTTTAAGCTTCTAACGCAAGACGACCAGCAGCCGAATGGTGCTATGCCCATGGGTGCAGGTGTTCGAGACCCTAGGGATGGCGCCTGAGGCGCCATGCCGTGCTCCTGGAGCTTAAAGACGACCTCGAGACCCGAGAAAGGTCTAAGACACAGAACACGGACCACACGAAAGACAACAACACACACAGGCTGGAACCACCCTGCCCGGGAATGCCGAACAGTAAGCCGCATCCCTTACGTGCCTAAAGGAGACTGCCCTCCAGGACAAACCTCTCCCCTACGCCAACTTCAAAGACACCTTTTTGCAATTCTCAACCTCGTCCCCTCTCGAGCGCCAGTCTCTCAACTTAGCTTTTGGAGGGCCAGGGGTCCGAATCCATCCTTGAGGCAGTCCACAGAAAACAGCCATCCAGTACGTTCCTGTGGTCACCAGCTTCCTCCTCTTCCTCTGCAAAAGGAAAAGAAAAAAAAAAGTTATCCCAAAAGCAGTCACAGCACCAGCAATAAGCATCCTGAGAGGAGATGCCAACCTCTTCCACAACACCCTCAGCCTCATGAACACCGAGGCATTCTGCTCGCCCGCTCAGCGCCAATTCCAGAGTCTGACGCTGCGGCAACAGTTATTCACGGCACCTAAGATACCAAGAAACACAGCATTACCACTGCGCTACTGCCAAACCACCAGTCCCGTGCTCCTCCTCGATACTATCTGGCTCGCCTCAAATGCGAGAGCCTAGAGCACACCAGTCTCCGACGACACCCGAACCCATCTGCAAAACCTGTCCAAGAAGGACTCATGAACCCGGCTACCTTTTCTAGCCCTCCCCCAGTGCCAAAACTTTAGAAACCCCTTCTCTTCTCCCTGAGCTGCCAGGGAAGGAGCCCCACTTCTTCCCCATAGATCCCACCCTTTATTTGCCAGCCCGAACACCCGGCATTGGACACTTCTCAAGAGCCACTCTTCCCAGCCTCTCCCTGCGTCCCACCACCACCTCCTATCTTCTGTCTTCCCACGGACTCTGGGCTCTGCTGCAGACCCACAGAGTCAGTGAAGCCCTGATCTGACCTATACCAGGGGCCTGCCACAAGCCGCAAAGGCTCCAGGGACACGGCAAAACCCTGAGCACGGTGGGGGAAGGTGACAAGGCACCCCACATCCTGAAATACGTTATGCTTTATGGCCCTGCTGCTTTCCTGAGAAATGTGGAAACTCCATCTACAGCTGCAGACAAGGTGCTCACCCAGTCCCTGCAAAGTAATCTCATCATCTGCCCGATTGAGACAAATTCTATTGGCATCTTATCTGGGATACAGCAAAGCTAGTGGGGAAAAAAAAAAAAAACACAAACAAGAAAGTTCCGTCTTCAATACAGTCAGGGATTCCAGGAAAATGCGCCATGCCTGGAAGAGAGAAAACCATACCCTTAAACTATCTCACCGCCCCCTAAGACTCATTACCACGCGACTCACCTGAAAAACCACAAGGAAGAGAACCGGCACATGAGGCCGCTCTCTACTATACACGCTGCCAAACCTCACCTGGTCCTGAAGGTCTTGCCACCTCCAGCTTCTTACCTGCTATTCTCTAAATGGGATAACATCTCCACCCAAGGAGCTGAGCCGCCTCCAAAGCTGCAATCGACTGAAGGACAGGCAGAGCTCTGACCCTGGAGACACCTGGTAGCAGAATGAGCTGCCCCAGCAGAGGCTGTGGGTTATATACCCCGGGCCCCGCCCAACGCCCTTCCCACCAGCACCTGGGAAAGGGCCTGGCTGACCTCCACAAGGCATAGAGCCTGCCAGAGGAAAAGCTGCTCCTTTCCTCACAGGCCTGAGAAGTACAGCATGCAAAACACCAAAACGGAGAAAGCGACCCTTAGAGGAACGGACAATATGTGCTCTTTTATTACAACTACATCAACTGTGTCAGCAACAGGGCCCGGTAGGTAAGTAAACTTAATTAAACTTCTGCAGGGCGTAGACATAAAGAGAAAGACATCATCCTAACCTAAATAGGCCAGAAGATCATGAAGCACAATAACAATATTTTTATCAAGACTCAATGTGCTTTAGTTTCCTTGTAAAAGAAACCCCACAACGAGTCATACAGCATTTCTAGCAAGACGACGCATATTATCCGACTTCTGCCAGAACTGTGTTCTGGATCGGACCGACAGACAGAGTGCAAGCAGAGGCTTGTGTGCCGCCTGTAATGCAGTGGCTGAGAAAGAACCAAGGCTTGGGGCCGCCGCTCTCCTCGGCCGAGTCTGCTCCGGGGCCCTGTCTGTCATCATTGCTGTTGTGCCTTAGGCCATGCAGTAAAACAAGTGACACATGCTCCCTTTTAACTTCTCTCCTGAGGCAGAAAAGAACAAGAGAGAGAGACTTAGGGACTGAAAGATAAACTGAACTGTAATGAAATCTTAACAGCAAAATAATACCAAGAAAAGACAACAGTAACAAGAAAACAATTAAATATATACAGGACATACACAACCCGGTACAGAGCTCCCAGGATGACCGCTGCTTCACTGGCAAAGTCCGGAACCAGACTCCGTGACAGACCGGAACCAGACTCCGTGACAGACCGGAACCAGACTCCGGACCTGGTTGCATAAATGCACGGATCGAGGTCAAAGGACAATGAACAGACAGAGGAGTCTTCAGAGGCCAGACAACAGGTACCGACCCCTTTGATCCCTCCGCTTTTATACTGAGCGTGATGAGGATGGGATGGAATACCCTATCAGTCCGATTCGGGTCACCGGTCCTGTCTACTCTTCACTATGGGTACAACCCCTCTACGCTTTTCTGCTTCCAACCCTCCAACAGGGCATATATAAAAGTTAGCTGGGCTGTGCTGTTGTAGGAATAAGTATAAGCAAGAGCCTCTCTGCACGGCATCCCTTCGCATTAAGTGTAAATATAAGTTCTTGGTGCTCTGAAGGCAGATACTACCTGAAAAATACGTCATTATTTTCAGAGAGTTCACTTCATTGGAAGAGACTTGCCTGAAAAGTAAAGTGACTGCAAACAACACCAGTTCTGTTGTACCTCAGACCAGCACTTCCACACATGGCTACGTAACCTCACATTCACATGAAAAAAAGAAGAAGTGGCCAAATGTATTCATGGAGCCGCCGGTCACATCTTCCCTTTAAGACCTCGGGCTCAGCCACCTTTGTCCTGCACCCCCATCAGCTCCCCTGTGTATCCCTGGCCACCTCATCTCTCTGCATCCGAAAAAAAAAGCAACACACCAACATCAAACATTACCCTAATGCAGAGCAGTAGCTTAATTCCAAAGGTCTTGTTTCTACTTAGGAACCCTGTTCACATAAGTCCAACTACAGCCTGTCATCCAAAGAAGAGACGCCTGCAAACATTACACCCCACACAATGCAGGTTTACCATCTTTGAGATACTGTCCCCTTCACTAGCCATGAACACCCTCTCCAACTTGTCTCCGCTTATGCCAGCGCCCACTAATGAAACACCCGTCCACACAGCCTCTCGAAAGCTAATCAATTCGAGACGACTGAGCAACCTTTGCCTGGGTCTAGACAGATCCTCATATTCAGTACAGACTGCTGTCGTGATTCTGCCTACCCTGGACGCTACACACCCAGGCAGGGCAGCCCCAAGCCAAACACACACAGACTGACGCTACACAGAACACAACAAACGACGCGCCTCAAGGATGAGAGAAAACTCTCAGCAAGAAGGATGACACCGGGACCAAAGTCATCGTCGGGCAAGACAGCCTGCAGGACTGTGATGGAGACAATGTGAAGAGGCTCCACAGAACCCCCTGAAACAAAGTGTAGAACTTCACAGTTCCTGAGAAGGGACTGTTGAGCCTGACAAGATGGACACACAGGAAGCCTAGCTTCAAGACCTAAGAACTTAACGACACAGGGAAGAAGCCCCAGTCGCTGACGCGGGCCATCCAGAAAGTTCCAAGATGCAAGACCGATGCACGCTTTAAGATGCTAATGCAAGAAGAGAGGCAGACGGTTGGTGCTACGCCCACGGGTGCAGGTGTTCGACACCATAAGGATGGCACCCAATGCACATTCCGTGCTCCTGGAGCTTAAAGATGATCTCAAGACCCAAAAAAAGGGTCTAGGATGCAAAACACAGACCACACGAACGGCACGACAACACACACAGGCTGCAACTGCCCTGCCTAGGATGCGCTAACATCACACTGGACAGTAAGCTACATTGTTTACCTGCCCAAAGGAGACTGTGCCCCAGAACAGCCCTCCCCCCTACACTAACGTCAAAGACCCCATTACACAATTGTCAGCCTCCACCCCTCTCCAGTGCTGGTCTCTCAACTTAGCTTTTGGAGGGCTAGCATCTGATTCCATCCTCGACATAGTCCACAAAACACAAACATCCGATACGTTCCTGCAGTCACCGGCTTACTCTTCCTCTGCAAAAGGAAAAGGAAAAGAGAAAGTCATCACAAAAGCAGCCACAACACCAGCAATAAGCATCCTGAGAGGAGATGATGACCTCCTCCACAAAACCCCTCAAGCCTCCTGAATGCTGATGCAGTCTGATTGCCTGCTCCACACAGATTCTAGAGTCGGATGCTGTAGCGACAGTTATTCACGGCACCTAAGATACCAAGAAACACAGCATTTGCACTGCGCTTCTGCCAAACCACCAGTCCTGTGCTCCTCCTCAATACTATCTGTCTTGCCTCAAATGCGAGAGCCTAGAGCAGACTAGATACCATCAACAACCAAACCAAACAAATGCTCCCTACAAAACTAAAGATATGGGGGGAAAAAAAAAAAAAAAAGATAACATACAACTCCACTTTCTATGGCAACCACCCTTACATTGAGAAGTCTTACCTCTGATGTCTTACCTATGCTAGTTTAAACGCTAAAACAAGCCTTCCCAAACAGCTGCACAAGCTCCAAAACAACACTTAAGAAGCTCCAGAGCTCTGACCCTGGAAAAGACCAGCAGCAGAACAAGGTCCTGCCCTGAAGCTGTGGCTCATATACCCCGGGCCCCACCTGAGGCCCTCAGGCCCCACCCACCACCTTTCCCACAATCCCCTGGGTAAAGGGTGGGGCCAACCCCCAGAAGCATAAAAGCACCTGAAGGTGCAGCAGGTGTTGTTATTCGCTTTAAGTTTACTATTTACAAAGTAGTGAAGAGTGACCCTTGATAGAAAAAGCCTTATCTGCTCCTCCCTTGCAGCTACACCTATTGCATCAATGACATGTCCAGGTGAGCAATTAAGTTATTTTTTTATGGAATGTAAATAGAAAAAAAATAAACATCAGACTTATCTCTATAGAAAAGTAGCTTATTCAATGCAATGATAACATTATTATTAAAATTTATGTACCTGAGTGTCCTTCAAAAAAAAAATACAAACCCAAACGCAATCTATTACTATGGGATCATTCCTTATTTCTAGCAAGACCGTGTGTGTACTAACGAACTTCTGCCAGAACCCCTTTTTGGATGGGAGTGAATAACAAAACAGAATCAGATTCTATGAGAAAACTTTCTCAAAAACATTTTCCTCTGTGAAATAAGTTATTTATTGTAAATTGCTAGCAATTTAAAGTCATATTGATAATCTCATTTTGACTTGTTACTCAACAGCACTACTTGAGTCCCAAAATACAGAAAGCAACAAAAAAGCATGGAATTACAAGTCATGTATTTCCTGAACCTGCATAAAGCACCCTAATTAACATCTAAGTAGCTAGAACAAAAACAAACTTATATACATAAACTCATATTTTACAATAGGTATAAAAATGAGAAATTCTTCTTTATTTCAATGCCTCATGCCCATATAGACAGGTTTTATTCCATTTTTAAACACACATTCCCCCCATGAATTTTCAGGCATTTTTAGGTTGTGAACTGCCTCTTTTGGGGGGGACCCAGTGTGACAACCCACACCCCCCCGGAAAAGGTCTTCTTTTGACTTAGAAATACCATCTGGAGTACAATTACAGCCTGACATTAAAAAAAAAAAAACAAACTACACAAGCATCACACCCCACACAAAGCAGCTTTAACATCTTTGAGATGCAGTCTGCTTCACTACTGCTGAACAGCCCCTCCCACATAGCTCTGCTCATCCCAAAAAAACCCTTAATTAAAGAGCTGCCCACACCACCTGCTGATGGCTAACTTGATGGGAGTTGACTGTACCACCTTGGCCTCAACAGTCTCATTAGATCAATGTATTAACCATATACTCTTACTGCTGTTCCCCCTACCCCTGACTCTACAGCCCCAGGCAGCGCAGCTCCAAGCCAAACACACCCACGTGCAGCCCAACACCACACAGCACTAGAGACAACGTGACTCCAAGATGAGAGAAAACTCTCCACAAGAAGAGCGACTTTCAGACAAGAGACGCTGTCGGGCAAGAAGAGCGACAGGGCTGCAGCGCTGACACGACCAGGCTCTACAGCCAAGCCATAAAAGAGTCAAAGGTAACGGACCATTCCAAGAAGTTCCTGTCAAAATGGAGATGACGTATGTGCAGGAAGCATGGCTTCAAGACCCGAGAACGTAAGGATGCAGGGAAGAAATCCCAGTGTGTAACAGCAGGTGGCTAGAACTGCTAGGGCTCAGAGAAGAGAGCTGCTCAGGCAGCCGGGAACGACGCTGCAGAAGAGGACCATTCAGAAACTCCTGAGAGGCAAGTCCTATCTGCACTTTAAAATTGTTATGCAAGAAAAGAAGTGCCCATTGGGCACTCTGCCAATTAGCACAGGCATTTGAGACCCTACAGGTGGTGCCCGAGGCACATGCTGTGCTCCTTGAGTGCAAAGAGAAATAAGGACACCAAAACTTAAGGAAAGTCCAAGACACAGAAGACAGAGCACACAAACTACACAACCAAAGACACAGGCCAGAACTGCCCTGCCCAGCACACACTAGCTTTGTGCTGAAAAGTAACCCACTCCCTTTACCTACTCAGAGGAGACTGCTCCCGCATAGCCCTCTGCTCTAGCCTGACTTTAAAACTCCTCCCTGAAACTGTCAACCTTGGCCCCCCTCCAGCACCTGTCCCTCTACTTCGCTTTCAGAGGGCCAGTGGTCTGAATTCATCCTTGACAAAAAAAAACACAACAAACAGCTAACTGATGTGTTCCTGCAGTCACCATGTTCCTCTTCATCAGCAAAACAAAAAGAAATCACAGCTCCAGCAGTGACCACCATGACAGTAGATGCCAACCTCTTCCACAACACCCTCATCCTCAGAGGTGCCATGGCAATCCACTCACCTGCTTCACGTCGATTCCAGTCGGAGGCTGCAGCAACAGTTATTTATGGCACCTAAGATACCAACAAACACAAAATTACCATTGCATTTCTGCAAAATCATCAGTCCCGTGCTCCTCCTCCACACTGTCCAGCTCACCTCAAATGCAAGAGACTAGAACAGACCAGACGCTGTCGACACCCAAATCCAAATGCAAAACCGATATGACAGAGACTGATGAACCCACCTCCTTTTCCTAGCCAGCCCCCAGCGCCAAAACTTTAGAAACCCCTTCTCTTCTCCTCAACCGTCAGGGAAGGAGCCTCACTTCTTCCTGACAGCTCCCATCCTGTATTTGCAACCCTGAACCCCCTACACCGGCTGCTTCTCAGGAGCAGCTCTTCTGAGCTGTGCCCTGCGTTTGGCAGGCACCTCCTATCTTCTGTCTTCCCACAGACTCTGGGCTCTGCATCAGACCCACAAAACAAATAATGTCCTGACACAATCTATGAGGGGCCTGCTGCCCGCTGCAAAAACTCTAGGTACACCGTGGCACTCCATGGGCAACGGGGAAAGGTGATGAGCCATGCCATACCCTGAACGACGCTATGCCTTACATCCCTGCTGCTTTCTTGAGAAATGCTAGTGCCATATATGCAGATGCATACAAAACGCTCACCCTAACCCCCATAAGATAATCTCATCATCAACCCAATTAAGAGAAACAATATCAGCAATTTACACAGCATACTGCAAAACTGGTGAAAAACCCACAGTTCTATCTTCAATAAAGTCAGAAATTCTAGGAAAATGCAGTGCTCCTAGAACAAAGAAAAGCATACTATTAAACCATCTGGGCACCCCTTAAACACTCATCACAAAGTTATGACCCGAAAAAAAAAGGAGCATACCAGTCAACTTTCTACCATACAGGCAGCTGGATGTTTACTGCTCCCGAAGGTCTCAGCTCAGCCTTCTCACCTCTGCCTCCCTAAATGCCGAAACACGCCTGCCCAAACAGCTGAGCCTGTCCCAAAGCTGCAGCAAAGCGAGGGACCAGCAGCAGAATGAGCTCCTGAGCCCGGGCTGGGGCTCAGGTACCCCGGGCCCCGCCCACCGCCCTCAGGCCCCGCCCACCGCCCTTCCCACAATCCCCTGGGAAAGGGGCAGGGCCAACCCCCAGAAGACGTGAAGGCGGGTGGCAGCGGGAGCAGCAGCTTCGCTTCTCCTGCCTTAAGTTCCCAGCAGGCGAAGCACCTCCCCTTTTTATTTCCATTTGGGACTAACCTCTGGTGATTCTCTTACCGCTTTTGTGTGATTTCTGTCCAGTTGTTGCTGTGGAGAAGAGAGCTCTGCAGGGGTTGCATTATTTTTGCGATCTTCAGATATTTTTGTGGTTAACTGATAATCGTGTTTTATCGTTTTGGAAGGGTGTTGGAAGCATATGATTTCCAGAAGACTTATGAGCATTTACGGGCTCCTGGAGGACTAAAGTGCCATAGAGACGCGCATCGGAGGACTGAGGGGGCACTTCCGGGATCCTGGAGGACCGAAGTGCCACGGAGACGCGCGTCGGAGGACTGAGGGGGCACTTCCGGGGTCGTGGAGGACCGAAGTGCCACGGAGACGCGCGTCGGAGGACTGAGGGGGCACTTCCGGGGTCCTGGAGGACCGCGGGGTCACGTAGATGGAAACCCGGAAAACTGCCGGGCACTGACGGGGCCGCGGTAACGCGTAAGAGCTGATGCGGAGGGGCCGATGGCCGCTCTGGAGGCCGGGCGGGCGGCACCGATGCCGCTCCAGGTGGCGCGGAGCTCGCCAGAGTCCCGGCGGTCCTGGTTCGCCCTCCGGCCGCCGCTCTCTTGAGACTGCGGCCGGACGGGCCTCCGCGAAGCCGCGCCTGCGCACGAGCTGCGGAACCCACGCGGCGCCGGCGGCGGGGGCCGAGGGGGGCCGGGAGGCGCGGGCACTGCGCATGTGCCGCCCCCCACCTGCAGGACGCGCCTTCAGCCGCCAGGCGGCAGCACCCGCTCCGGTATTGACACACATCTGTACGTTTAGGGAATTTACGTTGCCCATTTCCTACGTTAACGCTTTTGATACCGAATATCTATTTAGGCTGTCTGCCTACACACCTAGTTTGACACTAATATCTTTTTATAAACGCATCTAAGTATTTTTATATTCTAGGATCTTTCATATAACACAGAATCACAGAATCCTTAGAGACAGAGGTTTTTATTTTGAACTTTTACATACATAATTTATATATATGTATATTTCTCATTCCCTATTTCAATGCATCCTGCCCATAGTTACAGGTTTTCACATTTTTTAATGCATCCCAAGAATTTTCAGACATTCTGGGGCCGCGACCCACTTCTTTTGGGGGGGCAACTCCACGTAACCCCCCCCCATCTCCCACTCACCTGCTCCTCTGCTGCATCATCGCTGCCCCAGTGACATCGGGGTGCCCCAAATGACACCATCACCCCCCAAGACACACACACACAGACACCCTTCTATTCACCCCAAAAAAAGGCTTAAAACGCCCAGACCCAGGGCTGGCCCCTTCTCCTCAGGGGGGCTCCGCCACCGGCTGCAAACCTGGGCTGGGGCATCTCTCGAGCAGCACGAGACGCCTACGACGAGGCACCTGGAAAACAAAAATCCCCAATTATAGCTCAGCATCCCAAAAAAACAGCACAGAAGAGAGCAGAGGAATTCCGTCAGACGGAGGGACGGGACAGGAGCTGGGGAAACAGCTCAGCTCGAAATACAGCACAGCCTTCAAAAGCCAGCGCCATTTGAACTCTTAAAAGTCAGGATTAAGACTAATCAGTGCCATTTTGAACACGTTCTTAGCATAAGGGCGAACCCTCCGGCTGGTGCTGGGAAACACCTGGCCCTTTCCCTTTCACTGAGAAGGTGTGCATGAAGTTTACATCCACCCAGTGAAAATACTTACCCTGTGAAAGTACTTGGCTTTCCTTCGGCGCTAATTTAACTTGCACAGCTGTGAACGGATACTATTAAACTATCCGTCTCCAAAATACACAGCTATGATTTGACCACGGGGGGTTTTTTGTGTGCTACACGAGGAGGAGGAGGGACATCGGGGCAGCGGCGCTGCCCGAGAGAGACACTACTGGCTGCCGGGAAAAGGCGGCACTGAAAGCCAGACAGAAGTACTTCAGAGCACTCTGCCAAAAAAACGGGGGGAAAACCGCGTAACATTCAGTTGTCTCTCCTTTTAAACATTTCGAACAAATACCTAACTGCCCAGGTACACCTCATAAATTGTACACTACAGCCGTTTAGGCGGCTGCAGTTTAAACTACGCAAGTCAGTTTGTCGATTATACAACTCTCACTTTTTTTTTTTTAGCTTCATTTAACATAGAAAAATCAGTGAGAGAAAAAACTCCTCCAAATGGTTTTACTTTTGGGGGCGGGGAATCAAATCGCCGGCGCCGCGATCCGTAGGGCTACCAAAAAGGACCGGCAGATTCGCAAATGCTTTTGGCTGTGCTGAAGGCGCAGAGGAACGCGTTTTTATGGTATCTCGACTGTTCCAACCGAGAACCCAAAGGCCGGCGATGCCAGCAACTGGGGGGAGACGCGCGGCACTTGGGCCTGCGGAAGGAAATGAACTTCCTCCCGAGGTTACAGAAAAAGGACATTGTTGAAGCCGTAAGTCACCAAAACCACAACCAAAACCACAGGATTCGCCGTCACGAGTTAAACGCTGCTGATGCTTCACGGCAAAGCCTGGAGAACACAGAGAGGCGATGCCCGTTTGTCCCGTTTTGTCCGTGTCTCCTCTTTGACCTCAATCGCCTTTAGGACAGATGCCAGTATCTCAGTGAGGTTTTCGAGTACCGCTGTGAAATATTTTAAAGACTTATTGACTGAGAAAGCATAAAGTTTTTATCGTGAAAGCAAAGCCTGCTTCTTCTGGACATGTGAACTCTTAGAAACAGTTCCTTCCCTCTTCTAGTACAGAATTATTTTCACAGTATCGTTTGACAGTGAGCACCCAGAAAGAGAAGAATATGCTTTCAGGAAGAGAAAAATAAACGGAGGGAAGTAAGCTTTGCAGAGGCGTAACGTGCTCCAGGACAGACTTTATTTTGTTTTTAGGATTGTGAGGGACGGACTGTAAATTCCCTGCCGAGGGGCAGGAGCCCCTCTAAGCCTTCAGTGGAACGCCTCAAACACTCGCAAGGAAATAAATAACGCAGGCCTGGCCTTCAAACAGCTGATGAGGCTCACACTTCTGGCGGCTGAAAGTGTGGGAGAACTGTCTTGTGAAGACAGGTCGGTTCTGCCACTCGTGCCGTGAGCTCGCTCGTTCTCAGTTCTCGAGGCCGTTGTGTCCCATGAGTGACCTTTGCTTCATTATCCGCGAAACGCACGTGAAAGCGCACGCCCTGCATGTGCTAATGAAGATTACAGAGATCACGCTAAACATGTGTGACCATGGCACTCGTCTCTCCACCCAAATCATGGCACACGTCACCGGGGAGAAGGGAGAAACCTGAGCTGAGCCCGTCCTCAGCAAGGAGGGCGGACCGTGCTGATTCAGCAAACGTAAAAGGGGAAAATAAGTGCCCCGAGGGAACAAAAAAGAAACAAAAGAAATAGATAGTGCCTGGGAAGATTCTTCCCAAGAAAGAAGAAGATTATGCCTGGGAAGAATCCCTGAAAAAGACGCTGGAACCAGGACCCGCGATCTCTTTATCTCTGTCTTTTTCTCTGTCTTTTCCTCTCTCTGTCCCTCAGTTTCTCTTTTCTCTTGGAATTGTTAAGTAACAGTTAGAGCTGTGAAGTGATGACCTTAAGATGACCTTAAGTACGACCTTAAGCACCGCTTGCCATAAGTTGTCCTACACCTGGTGTTAACTAACACAATGTACACCCCAACACCTGCCATAATTTTTTATATACCTAACCAATTATCGTGGGCTTGTTAAGATCTATACTAACCATTTTGGTAAGCTAATAAATGTTTCTGTATGGACCTTGAGATTTATCTCACCTTAGTCCGTGCCGCTGAGAATTTACAAATCTGAAGTCACTTACCCTCCCCTCTTTCCTGACAGCGGGAAGCGACAAGGATTTTGTTAAAATATTTCACAGAAAAACTATAGGAGGAGTGCTGGCACATCCTTCCCGTTAACTTCAGAGTCCACACTACAAGTACCTCAGGAAAAAAGCAGACGCGCATCGCAGACGCACCTCGTACTCGCAGAGCACTCCGGATTCTTTCCGTCTGTCCTGTACCATCACGGCAGAAGGAAGGGCGACCACGGAGAAACGCTGGCAGCTGGAATTCTGCCAAGACAGGAAAAAAACTTCTGGCGTAAAGCTAAGTGGCAATCTAAAGCGTCCTTCTTTCGTGAAGGTCTGTGAAGACTGCAGCCAACGGAGGCTCCTGACGAGTGGGACACGGCCCCAAAGCCTGGGACTCACCGCAGCTCCTGCTTTCAGCGCTGCCCACAGAATTTTCCAGTTCAGGTGCCTCTCTCTTTCTCTGTCCCTTCCTCTTCTGCAGCGCTGGTCACTTGACCATCCTCCACCTAAGAGAACACAGCGGTGTCTTACAGCTCTTGCGATATGAAGCTTCCCAGATGTGCAGCCTTGCACGCACACAACCCTTCCCCATGGCCATACCGTGATTTTGGATACGCGTACGGACCCTGCGGTACATATCAGCAATCTGGTCTGCTGAGGACAACTCAGAGGGGACCCTTCCTCACCCAGAAATGCTTGGCTGTCTCTTCCCTGCCGCAGGAAGCACCTTCTGGCTCAATCACCTTGATGTTGTTCTCTGGCTGTTTCACGTTTTTCAAGCATCTTAAGCTTCACCCACAGCAGCTCCTGTTCAAAGCCAGTAAACGTCCACCAGTCCCAGGTCGCCCACACCAGGAGGGAGAACGGGGCTGAACGGAGACAGCCCAGGCAAGTCTGTGGCAAAGGCAGCCCACGACAACCCCGGGGAGGAGCGGACAACCGCGGCCTCCGGGAGAGAAAGAGAAGGGGCAGCAGTTCCCCGACCACTCGCCCCAGCGGGAGCCCCCCCTGCAGCAGGAGCTCCTGGAGACGCTGCTTTCCCCACCCGGATGCTCCTGGCACCTGCATCGAGAGGCGACCAAGCGCAGCCAGGGGCGGCCGCCGCTGTCGGGAACAGGACGGGGGGAGGACATCTGCCGGCAGTGCCTCAGCTGGGGAGGAGGGCCGGGGCCCGTCTCCTCGCAAAGGAACAGGGAGCGGGGGGGCTGCGGGCCCGGGAGCGGAGGGACGCCGGCCCGGGAGCAGGGGGTGGCCGGCCCGGGAGCCCGGGGACGCGGGGGGAGAACCGTCCCGATGGGGGGGGACGAGAGGGGGGGAGGGAGGGGGGGTCCGAGCCTGAGGACGCGGGGCGGGGGGCCGGGGCCGGGGCCAGCCTGGGAGCCCGAGGACGGGACGCGGGGGGGGAACCGTCCCGGGAGCGGGGGGGTCCGAGCCGGAGGACGGCGGGGGTGGGGCCGGGGCCGGGCTGGGAGCCCGGGGACGCGGGGGGGGGGACGCGGGGAGGGGGGGAACCGTCCCGGGAGCGGGGGGGGGGTCCGTCCCGGAAGCGGGGGCCGCCTACCATCCTCCAGCCCGACGGAAACGCGGCCGGCAGACGCCGCTCCCCACGTGACCACCCAGAAGTAACGTACCAGAAAATACTTCGCAGGCTGGCGCGGCGGCGCGACGTGGGCGCCGGTGGCGCCGAGGCTGATGGCCGCCGCAAAGCCTGCAGCCCCACGGGCTGTGGGGCCACGCGAGCGGCTGCCAAAGAGCTTTCCAAGGGGGCACGGCTTTCCCTCCTGGCTCTTCGGGCGTGGGAGCTGTGGCCAGAGCCCCGGCCCTACCGGAAAATGCTTCGCAGGCTGGCGCGGCGGCCCCACGAGGGCGCCGGTGGCGCCGAGGCTGACGGCCGCCGCAAAGCCCGCAGCCCCACGGGCTGTGGGGCCACGCGAGCGGCTGCCAAAGAGCTTTCCAACGAGGCACGGCTTTCCCTCCTGGCTCTTCGGGCGTGGGAGCTGTGGCCAGAGCCGCGGCCCCACCGAAAAATGCTTCGCGGGCTGGCGCAGCGGCGCCAGGTGGGCGCCGGTGGCGCTGAGGCTGACGGCCGCCGCAAAGCCCGCAGCCCCACGGGCCGTGAGGCCACGTGAGCGGCTGCCAAAGAGCTTTCCAAGGAGGCACGGCTTTCCCTCCTGGCTCTTCGGGCGTGGGAGCTGTGGCCAGAGCCGCGGCCCTACCGGAAAATGCTTCGCAGGCTGGCGCGGCGGCACCACGTGGGTGCCGGTGGCGCCGAGGCTGACGGCCGCCGCAAAGCCCGCAGCCCCACGGGCTGTGGGGCCACGCGAGCGGCTGCCAAAGAGCTTTCCAACGAGGCACGGCTTTCCCTCCTGGCTCTTCGGGTGTGGGAGGTGTGGCCAGAGCCGCGGCCCTACCGGAAAATGCTTCGCAGGCTGGCGCGGCGGCGCCACGTGGGCGCCGGTGGCGCCGAGGCTGACGGCCGCCGCAAAGCCCGCAGCCCCACGGGCTGTGGGGCCACGCGAGCGGCTGCCAAAGAGCTTTCCTACGAGGCACGGCTTTCCCTCCTGGCTCTTCGGGCGTGGGAGCTGTGGCCAGAGCCGCGGCCCTACCGGAAAATGCTTCGCAGGCTGGCGCGGCGGCGCGACGTTCGTGCCGGTGGCGCCAAGGCTGACGGTCGCCGCAAAGCCCGCAGCCCCATGGGCTGTGGGGCCACGCGAGCGGCTGCCAAAGAGCTTTCCAAAGAGGCACGGCTTTCCCTCCTGGCTCTTCGGGCGTGGGAGCTGTGGCCAGAGCCGCGGCCCTACCCGAAAATGCTTCGCGGGCTGGCTCAGCGGCACCAGGTGGGCGCCGGTGGCGCCGAGGCTGACGGCCGCCGCAAAGCCCGCAGCCCCACGGGCCGTGGGGCCACGCGAGCGGCTGCCAAAGAGCTTTCCAACGAGGCACGGCTTTCCCTCCTGGCTCTTCGGGCGTGGGAGCTGTGGCCAGAGCCGCAGCCCTACCGGAAAATGCTTCGCAGTCTGGTGCGGCGGCGCGACGTTGGTGCCGGTGGCGCCAAGGCTGACGGTCGCCGCAAAGCCCGCAGCCCCACGGGCTGTGGGGCCACGCGAGCGGCTGCCAAAGAGCTTTCCAACGAAGCATGGCTTTCCCTCTCTGCCCTTCAGGGGTGGGTGCTGTCGCCAGAGCCGCGGCCCTACCGGAAAACGCTTCGCAGGCTGGTGCGGCGGCGCCACGTGGGCGCCGCTGGCGGCGAGGCTGACGTCTGCCGCAAAACCCGCAGTCCCACGGGCTGTTTTGCCAGGTGAGCGGCTGCCAAAGAGCTTTCCAAAGAGGCATGGCTTTCCTTCCCTGCCCTTCAGGCGTGGGAACTGTCGCCAGAGCCGCGTCCCTACCGGAAAATACTTCGCAGGCTGGCGCGGCGGTGCCACGTGGGCGCCGGTGGCGCCGAGGCTGACGTCCGCCGCAAAGCCCGCAGCCCCATGGGCTGTGGGGCCACGCGAGCGGCTGCCAAAGAGCTTTCCAACGAGGCACGGCTTTCCCTCCTGGCTCTTCGGGCGTGGGAGCTGTCGCCATAGCCGCGGCCCTACCGGAAAATGCTTCGCAGGCTGGTGCGGCCGAGCCACGTGGGCGCCGGTGGCGCCGAGGCTGACGGCCGCCGCAAAGCCCGCAGCCCCACGGGCTGTGGGGCCACGCGAGCGGCTGCCAAAGAGCTTTCCAACGAGGCATGGCTTTCCCTCCTGGCTCTTCGGGCTTGGGAGCTGTCGCCAGAGTCACGGCCCTACCGGAAAATGCTTCGCAGGCTGTCGCGGCTGCACCTGGTGGGCGCCGGTGGCGGGGAGGCTGACGGCCGCCGCAAAGCCTGCAGCCCCACGGGCTGTTTTGCCAGGTGAGCGGCTGCCAAATAGCTTTCCAACGAGGCATGGCTTTCCCTCTCTGCCCTTCAGGGGTGGGTGCTGTCGCCAGAGCCGCGGCCCTACCGCAAAACGCTTCGCAGGCTGGTGCGGCGGCACCATGTGGGCGCCGGTGGCGCCGAGTCTGACGGCCGCCGCAAAGCCCGCAGCCCCACGGGCTGTTTTGCCAGGTGAGCGGCTGCCAAAGAGCTTTCCAACGAGGCACGGCTTTCCCTCCTAGCTCTTTGGGCGTGGGAGCTGTCGCCAGAGCCGCGGCCCTACCGGAAAATGCTTCGCAGGCTGGCGCGGCGGCGCCATGTGGGCGCCGGTGACGGCGAGGCTGACGGCCGCCGCAAAGCCCGCAGCCCCACGGGCTGTGGGGCCACGCGAGCGGCTGCCAAAGAGCTTTCCAACGAGGCATGGCTTTCCCTCCCTGACCTTCAGGCGTGGGAGCTGTCGCCAGAGCCGCGGCCCTACCGGAAAATGCTTCGCAGGCTGGCGGGGCTGCACCTGGTGGGCGCCGGTGGCACCGAGGCTGACGGCCGCCGCAAAGCCCGCAGCCCCACGGGCTGTGGGGCCACGCGAGAGGCTGCCAAAGAGCTTTCCAAAGAGGCATGGCTTTCCTTCCCTGCCCTTCAGGCGTGGGAACTGTCGCAAGAGCCGCGGCCCTACCGGAAAATACTTCACAGGCTGGCGCGGCGGTGCCACGTGGGCGCCGGTGGCGCCGAGGCTGACGGCCGCCGCAAGGCCCGTAGCCCCATGGTCTGTGGGGCCACGCGAGAGGCTGTCAAAGAGCTTTCCAACGAGGCACGGCATTCCCTCCTGGCTCTTCGGGCGTGGGAGCTGTAGCCAGAGCCGCGGCCCTACCGGAAAATGCTTCGCAGGCTGGCGCGGCTGCACCTGGTGGGCGCTGGTGGCGGGGAGGCTGACGGCCGCCACAAAGCCCGCAGCCCCACGGGCTGTGGGGCCACGCGAGCGGCTGCCAAAGAGCTTTCCAACGAGGCACGGCATTCCTTCCCTGATCTTCGGGCGTGGGAGCTCTCGCCAGAGTCGCGACCCTACCGGAAAATGCTTCGCAGACTGGTGCGGCGGCGCTACGTGGGCGCCTGTGGCGGCGATGCTGACGGCCGCCGCAAAGCCCGCAGCCCCACGGGCTGTGGGGCCACGCGAGCGGCTGCCAAAGAGCTTTCCAACGAGGCATGGCTTTCCCTCCTGGCTCTTCGGGCGTGGGAGCTGTCGCCAGAGCCGCGGCCCTACCGGAAAATGCTTCACAGGCTGGGGCGGTGGCGCCACGTGGGCGCCGGTGGCGCCGAGGCTGACGGCCGCCGTAAAGCCCGTAGCCCCACGGGCTGTGGGGCCACGCGAGCGGCTGCCAAAGAGCTTTCCAACGAGGCACGGCTTTCCCTCCTGGCTCTTCGGGCTTGGGAGCTGTCGTCAGAGCCGCAGCCCTACCGGAAAATGCTTTGCAGACTGGCGCGGCGGCGCCACGTGGGCGCCGGTGGTGCCAAGGCTGACGGCCGCCGCAAAGCCCGCAACCCCACGGGCTGTGGGGCCACGCGAGCGGCTGCCAAAGAGCTTTCCAACGAGGCACAGCTTTCCCTCCTGGCTCTTCGGGCGTGGGAGCTGTCGCCATAGCCGTGGCCCTACCGGAAAATGCTTCGCAGGCTGGTGCGGCCGAGCCACGTGGGCGCCGGTGGCGCCGAGGCTGACGGCCGCCGCAAAGCCCGCAGCCCCACGGGCTGTGGGGCCACGCGAGCGGCTGCCAAAGAGCTTTCCAACGAGGCATGGCTTTCCCTCCTGGCTCTTCGGGCTTGGGAGCTGTCGCCAGAGTCACGGCCCTACCGGAAAATGCTTCGCAGGCTGTCGCGGCTGCACCTGGTGGGCGCCGGTGGCGGGGAGGCTGACGGCCGCCGCAAAGCCCGCAGACCCACGGGCTGTGGGGCCACGCGAGCGGCTGCCAAATAGCTTTCCAACGAGGCATGGCTTTCCCTCTCTTCCCTTCAGGGGTGGGTGCTGTCGCCAGAGCCGCGGCCCTACCGGAAAACGCTTCGCAGGCTGGTGCGGCGGCGCCATGTGGGCGCCGGTGGCGCCGAGTCTGACGGCCGCCGCAAAGCCCGCAGCCCCACGGGCTGTTTTGCCAGGTGAGCGGCTGCCAAAGAGCTTTCCAACGAGGCACGGCTTTCCCTCCTGGCTCTTTGGGCGTGGGAGCTGTCGCCAGAGCCGCGGCCCTACCGGAAAATGCTTCGCAGGCTGGCGCGGCGGCGCCATGTGGGCGCCGGTGACGGCGAGGCTGACGGCCGCCGCAAAGCCCGCAGCCCCACGGGCTGTGGGGCCACGCGAGCGGCTGCCAAAGAGCTTTCCAACGAGGCATGGCTTTCCCTCCCTGCCCTTTAGGCGTGGGAGCTGTCGCCAGAGCCGCGGCCCTACCGGAAAATGCTTCGCAGGCTGGCGGGGCTGCACCTGGTGGGCGCCGGTGGCACCGAGGCTGACGGCCGCCGCAAAGCCCGCAGCCCCACGGGCTGTGGGGCCACGCGAGAGGCTGCCAAAGAGCTTTCCAAAGAGGCATGGCTTTCCTTCCCTGCCCTTCAGGCGTGGGAACTGTCGCCAGAGCCGCGGCCCTACCGGAAAATACTTCACAGGCTAGCGCGGCGGTGCCACGTGGGCGCCGGTGGCAACGAGGCTGACGGCCGCCGCAAAGCCCGCAGCCCCACGGGCTGTGGGGCCACGCGAGAGGCTGCCAAAGAGCTTTCCAACGAGGCACGGCTTTCCCTCCTGGCTCTTCGGGCGTGGGAGCTGTCGCCAGAGCCGCGGCCCTACCAGAAAATGCTTCGCAGGCTGGTACGGCGGTGCCACGTGGGCGCCGGTGGCGCCGAGGCTGACGGCCGCCGCAAGGCCCGTAGCCCCATGGGCTGTGGGGCCACGCGAGAGGCTGTCAAAGAGCTTTCCAACGAGGCACGGCATTCCCTCCTGGCTCTTCAGGCGTGGGAGCTGTAGCCAGAGCCGCGGCCCTACCGCAAAATGCTTCGCAGGCTGGCGCGGCTGCACCTGGTGGGCGCTGGTGGCGGCGAGGCTGACGGCCGCCGCAAAGCCCGCAGCCCCACGGGCTGTGGGGCCACGCGAGCGGCTGCCAAAGAGCTTTACAACGAGGCACGGCATTCCTTCCCTGATCTTCGGGCGTGGGAGCTCTCGCCAGAGTCGCGACCCTACCGGAAAATGCTTCGCAGACTGGTGCGGCGGTGCTACGTGGGCGCCTGTGGCGGCGATGCTGACGGCCGCCGCAAAGCCCGCAGCCCCACGGGCTGTGGGGCCACGCGAGCGGCTGCCAAAGAGCTTTCCAACGAGGCATGGCTTTCCCTCCTGGCTCTTCGGGCGTGGGAGCTGTCGCCAGAGCCGCGGCCCTACCGGAAAATGCTTCGCAGGCTGGGGCGGTGGCGCCACGTGGGCGCCGGTGGCGCCGAGGCTGACGGCCGCCGTAAAGCCCGCAGCCCCACGGGCTGTGGGGCCACGCGAGCGGCTGCCAAAGAGCTTTCCAACGAGGCACGGCTTTCCCTCCTGGCTCTTCGGGCTTGGGAGCTGTCGTCAGAGCCGCAGCCCTACCGGAAAATGCTTCGCAGGCTGTCGCGGCTGCACCTGGTGGGCGCCGGTGGCGGGGAGGCTGACGGCCGCCGCAAAGCCCGCAGCCCCACGGGCTGTGGGGCCACGCGAGCGGCTGCCAAAGAGCTTTCCAACGAGGCATGGCTTTCCCTCTCTGCCCTTCAGGGGTGGGTGCTGTCGCCAGAGCCGCGGCCCTACCGGAAAACGCTTCGCAGGCTGGTGCGGCGGCGCCATGTGGGCGCCGGTGGTGCCGAGTCTGACGGCCGCCGCAAAGCCCGCAGCCCCACGGGCTGTTTTGCCAGGTGAGCGGCTGCCAAAGAGCTTTCCAACGAGGCACGGCTTTCCCTCCTAGCTCTTTGGGCGTGGGAGCTGTCGCCAGAGTCACGGCCCTACCGGAAAATGCTTCGCAGGCTGGCGCGGCGGCGCCATGTGGGCGCCGGTGACGGCGAGGCTGACGGCCGCCGCAAAGCCCGCAGCCCCACGGGCTGTGGGGCCACGCGAGAGGCTGCCAAAGAGCTTTCCAAAGAGGCATGGCTTTCCTTCCCTGCCCTTCAGGCGTGGGAACTGTCGCCAGAGCCGCGGCCCTACCGGAAAATACTTCGCAGGCTGGCGCGGCGGTGCTACGTGGGCGCCGGTGGCGACGAGGCTGACGTCCGCCGCAAAGCCCGCAGCCCCACGGGCTGTGGGGCCACGCGAGAGGCTGTCAAAGAGCTTTCCAACGAGGCACGGCTTTCCCTCCTGGCTCTTCGGGCGTGGGAGCTGTTGCCAGAGCCGCGGCCCTACCGGAAAATGCTTCGCAGGCTGGCGCGGCTGCACCTGGTGGGCGCTGGTGGCGGGGAGGCTGACGGCCGCCACAAAGCCCGCAGCCCCACGGGCTGTGGGGCCACGCGAGCGGCTGCCAAAGAGCTTTACAACGAGGCACGGCATTCCTTCCCTGATCTTCGGGCGTGGGAGCTCTCGCCAGAGTCGCGACCCTACCGGAAAATGCTTCACAGACTGGTGCGGCGGCGCCATGTGGGCGCCGGTGGCGGCGAGGCTGACGGCCGCCGCAAAGCCCGCAGCCCCACGGGCTGTGGGGCCACGCGAGCGGCTGCCAAAGAGCTTTCCAACGAGGCACGGCTTTCCCTCCTGGCTCTTCGGGCATGGGAGCTGTCGCCAGAGCCGCGGCCCTACCAGAAAATGCTTCGCAGGCTGGTACGGCGGCGCCACGTGGGCGCCGGTGGCGGGGAGGCTGACGGCCGCCGCAAAGCCCGTAGCCCCATGGTCTGAGGGGCCACGCCAGAGGCTGCCAAAGAGCTTTCCAACGAGGCACGGCTTTCCCTCCTGGCTCTTCGGGCATGGGAGGTGTCGCCAGAGCCGCGGCCCTACCGGAAAATGCTTCGCAGGCTGTCTCGGCTGCACCTAGTGGGCGCCAGTGGCGGGGAGGCTGACGGCCGCCACAAATCCCGTAGCCCCACGGGCTGTGGGGCCATGCGAGCGGCTGCCAAAGAGCTTTCCAACGAGGCATGGCTTTCCCTCCTGGCTCTTCGTGCTTGGGAGCTGTCGCCGGAGCCACGGCCGTACCGGAAAATGCTTCACAGGCTGGCGCGGCGGCGATACGTGGGCGCCGGTGGTGCCGAGGCTGACGTCCGCCGCAAAGCCCGCAGCCCCACGGGCTGTTTGGCCAGGTGAGCGGCTGCCAAAGAGGTTTCCAACGAGGCACGGCTTTCCCTCCTGGCTCTTCGGGCATGGGAGGTGTCGCCAGAGCCGCGGCCCTACCGGAAAATGCTTCGCAGGCTGTCTCGGCTGCACCTGGTGGGCGCCGGTGGCGGGGAGGCTGACGGCCGCCACAAAGCCCGTAGCCCCACGGGCTGTGGGGCCACGCCAGAGGCTGCCAAAGAGCTTTCCAACGAGGCATGGCTTTCCATCCTGGCTCTTCGTGCTTGGGAGCTGTCGCCAGAGCCGCGGCACTACCAGAAAATGCTTCGCAGGCTGGCGCGGCGGCGATACGTGGGTGCCGGTGGCGCCGAGGCTGACGGCCGCCGCAAAGCCCGCAGCCCCACGGGCTGTGGGGCCAAGCGAGGGGCTGCCAAAGAGATTTCCAACGAGGCACGGCTTTCCCTCCTGGCTCTTCGGCCGTGGGAGCTATCGCCAGAGCCGCGGCCCTACCGGAAAATGTTTCGCAGGCTGGTGCAGCAGCGCCACGTAAGCGCCGGTGGCGTCGAGGCTGATGGCCGCCACAAAGCCCGCAGCCCCACGGGCTGTGGGGCCACGCCAGCGGCTGCCAAAGAGCTTTCCAACGAGGCACGGCTTTCCCTCCTAGGTCTTCGGGCGTGGGAGCTGTGGCCAGAGCCGCGGCCCTACCGGAAAAAGCTTCGCAGGCTGGCGCGGTGGCACCACGTGGGTGCCGGTGGCGCCGAGGCTGACGGCCGCCGCAAAGCCCGCAGCCCCACGGGCTGTTTTGCCAGGTGAGCGGCTGTCAAAGAGCTTTCCAACGAGGCATGGCTTTCCCTCCTGGTTCTTTGGGCGTGGGAGCTGTTGCCAGAGCCACGGCCCTACCGGAAAATGCTTCGCAGGCTGGCGCGGCTGCACCTGGTGGGCGCCGGTTGCAGGGAGGCTGACGGACGCCACAAAGCCCGCAGCCCCACGGCCTGTGGGGCCACGCGAGCGGCTGCCAAAGAGCTTTCCAACGAGGCATGGCTTTCCCTCCTGGCTCTTCGTGACTGGGAGCTGTGGCCAGAGCCGCGGCCCTACCAGAAAATGCTTCGCAGGCTGGCGCGGCGGCGCCACGTGGGCGCCGGTGGCGCCGAGGCTGACGGCCGCCGCAAAGCCCGCAGCCCCACGGGCTGTGGGGCCATGCGAGCGGCTGCCAAAGTGCTTTCCAACGAGGCATGGCTTTCCCTCCTGGCTCTTCGTGATTGGGAGCTGTCGCCAGAGCCGCGGCCCTACCAGAAAATGCTTCGCAGGCTGGCGCGGCGGCGCCACGTGGGCGCCGGTGGCGCCGAGGCTGACGGCCGCCGCAAAGCCCGCAGCCCCACGGGCTGTGGGGCCACGCGAGCGGCTGCCAAAGAGCTTTCCAACGAGGCATGGCTTTCCCTCCTGGCTCTTCGGGCGTGGGAGCTGTGGACAGAGCCGCGGCCCTACCGGAAAATGCTTCGCAGGCTGGCGCGGCTGCACCTGGTGGGCGCCGGTGGCGGGGAGGCTGACGGCCGCCGCAAAGCCCGCAGCCCCACGGGCTGTGGGGCCATGCGAGCGGCTGCCAAAGAGCTTTCCAACGAGGCATGGCTTTCCCTCCCTCCTCTTCGGGCTTGGGAACTGTCGTGAGAGTCGCGGCCCTACCAGAAAATGCTTCGCAGGCTGGCGCGGCTGCACCTGGTGGGCGCCGGTGGCGCCAAGGCTGACGTCCGCCGCAAAGCCCGCAGCCCCACGGGCTGTGGGGCCACGCGAGCGGCTGCCAAAGAGCTTTCAACGAGGCATGGCTTTCCCTCCTGGCTCTTCGAGCTTGGAAGCTGTCGCCAGAGCCGCGGCCCTACCGGAAAATGCTTCGCAGGCTGGCGCGGCTGCACCTGGTGGGCGCCGGTGGCACCGAGGCTGACGGCCGCCGCAAAGCCCGCAGCCCCACGGGCTGTGGGGTCATGCGAGCGGCTGCCAAAGAGCTTTCCAACGAGGCATGGGTTTCCCTCCTGGCTCTTCGTGATTGGGAGGTGTGGCCAGAGCCGCGGCCCTACCGGAAAATGCTTCGCAGGCTGGCACGGCGGCGCCATGTGGGCACCGGTGGCGCCGAGGCTGACGGCCGCCGCAAAGCCCGCAGCCCCACGGGCTGTGGGGCCACGCGAGCGGCTGCCAAAGAGCTTTCCAACGATGCACGGCTTTCCCTCCTGGCTCTTCGGGCGTGGGAGCTGTGGCCAGAGCCGCGGCCCTACTGGAAAATGCTTCGCAGGCTGGCGCGGCGGCGCGACGTGGGTGCCGGTGGTGCCAAGGCTAACGGCCGCCGCAAAGCCCGCAGCCCCACGGGCTGTGGGGCCACGTGAGCGGCTGCCAAAGTGCTTTCCAACGAGGCACAGCTTTCCCTCCTGACTCTTCGGGTGTGGGAGCTGTGGCCAGAGCCGCGGCCCTACCGGAAAATGCTTCGCAGGCTGGTGCGGCGGCGCCACGTGGGCGCCGGTGGCGCCAAGGCTGACGGCCGCCGCAAAGCCCGCAGCCCCACGGGCTGTGGGGCCATGCGAGCGGCTGCCAAAGAGCTTTCCAACGAGGCACGGCTTTCCCTCCTGGCTCTTCGGGCGTGGGAGCTGTCGCCATAGCCGCGGCCATACCGGAAAATGCTTCGCAGGCTGTCGCCCCTGCACCTGGTGGGCGCCGGTGGCGGGGAGGCTAACGGCCGCCACAAAGCCCGCAGCCCCACGGGCTGTGGGGCCACGCGAGCGGCTGCCAAAGAGCTTTCCAACGAGGCACGGCTTTCCCTCCTGGCTCTTCGGGCGTGGGAGCTGTCGCCATAGCCGCGGCCCTACCGGAAAATGCTTCGCAGGCTGGTGCGGCGGCGCCACGTGGTCGCCGGTGACGCCGAGTCTGATGGCCGCCGCAAAGCCCGCAGCCCCACGGGCTGTGGGGCCACGCGAGCGGCTGCCAAAGAGCTTTCCAACGAGGCACGGCTTTCCCTCCTAGCTCTTCGTGCTTGGGAGCTGTCGTCAGAACCGCAGCACTACCAGAAAATGCTTTGCAGGCTGGCGCGGCGGCGCCACGTGGGCACCGGTGGCGCCTAGGCTGATGGCCGCCGCAAAGCCCGCAGCCCCACGGCCTGTGGGGCCACGCGAGCGGCTGCCAAAGAGCTTTCCAATGAGGCACGGCTTTCCCTCCTGGCTCTTCGGGCGTGGGAGCTGTCGCCAGAGTCACGGCCCTACCGGAAAATGCTTCGTAGACTGTCGCAGCTGCACCTGGTGGGCGCCGGTGGCGCCGAGGCTGACGGCCGCCGCAAAGCCCGCAGCCCCACGGGCTGTGGGGCCACGCGAGCAGCTGCCAAAGAGCTTTCCAACGAGGCACGGCTTTCCCTCCTGGCTCTTCGGGCGTGGGAGCTGTCGACAGAGCCGCGGCCCTACCGGAAAATGCTTCGCAGGCTGGTGCGGCGGCGCCACGTGGGCGCCGGTGGCGGCGAGGCTGACGTCCGCCGCAAAGCCCGCAGCCCCACGGGCTGTGGGGCCACGCAAGCGGCTGCCAAAGAGCTTTCAAACGAGGCACGGCTTTCCCTCCTGGCTCTTTGTGCTTGGGAGCTGTCCCCAGAGTCGCGGCACTACCGGAAAATGCTTCGCAGGCTGGCGCAGCTGCACCTGGTGGACGCCGGTGGCAGGGAGGCTGATGGCCGCCACAAAGCCCGCAGCCCCACGGGCTGTGGGGCCACGCGAGCGGCTGCCAAAGAGCTTTCCAACGAGGCATGGCATTCCCTCCCTGCTCTTCGAGCGTGGGAGCTGTCGCCAGAGTCACGGCCCTATCGGAAAATGCTTCGCAGGCTGGCGCGGCTGTACCTGGTGGGCGCCGGTGGCACCAAGGCTGACGGCCGCCGCAAAGCCCGCAGCCCCACGCGCTGTTTTGCCAGGTGAGCGGCTGCCAAAGAGCTTTCCAACGAGGCACGGCTTTCCCTCCTGGCTCTTCGGGCGTGGGAGCTGTGGCCAGAGCCGCGGCCCTACCAGAAAATGCTTCGCAGACTGGTGCGGTGGCGCCACGTGGGTGCCGGTGGCGGCGAGGCTGACGGCCGCCGTAAAGCCCGCAGCCCCACGGGCTGTGGGGCCACGCGAGCGGCTGCCAAAGACCTTTCCAACGAGGCATGGCTTTCCCTCCTGGCTCTTCGGGCGTGGGAGCTGTGGACAGAGCCGCGGCCCTACCGGAAAATGCTTCGCAGGCTGGCGCGGCTGCACCTGGTGGGCGCCGGTGGCGAGGAGGCTGACGGCCGCCGCAAAGCCCGCAGCCCCACGGGCTGTGGGGCCATGCGAGCGGCTGCCAAATAGCTTTCCAACGAGGCATGGCTTTCCCTCCCTCCTCTTCGGGCTTGGGAACTGTCGTGAGAGTCGCGGCCCTACCAGAAAATGCTTCGCAGGCTGGCGCGGCTGCACCTGGTGGGCGCCGGTGGCGCCAAGGCTGAAGGCCGCCGCAAAGCCCGCAGCCCCACGGGCTGTGGGGCCACGCCAGAGGCTGCCAAAGAGCTTTCAACGAGGCATGGCTTTCCCTCCTGGCTCTTCGTGCTTGGAAGCTGTCGCCAGAGCCGCGGCCCTACCGGAAAATGCTTCGCAGGCTGGCGCGGCTGCACCTGGTGGGCGCCGGTGGCACCGAGGCTGACGGCCGCCGCAAAGCCCGCAGCCCCACGGGCTGTGGGGTCATGCGAGCGGCTGCCAAAGAGCTTTCCAACGAGGCATGGGTTTCCCTCCTGGCTCTTCGTGATTGGGAGATGTGGCCAGAGCCGCGGCCCTACCGGAAAATGCTTCGCAGGCTGGCACGGCGGCACCACGTGGGCGCCGGTGGCGCCGAGGCTGACGGCCGCCGCAAAGCCCGCAGCCCCACGGGCTGTGGGGCCACGCGAGCGGCTGCCAAAGAGCTTTCCAACGATGCACGGCTTTCCCTCCTGGCTCTTCGGGCGTGGGAGCTGTGGCCAGAGACGCGGCCCTACCGGAAAATGCTTCGCAGGCTGGCGCGGCGGCGCGACGTGGGTGCCGGTGGTGCCAAGGCTAACGGCCGCCGCAAAGCCCGCAGCCCCACGGGCTGTGGGGCCACGCGAGCGGCTGCCAAAGTGCTTTCCAACGAGGCACGGCTTTCCCTCCTGGCTCTTCGGGTGTGGGAGCTGTGGCCAGAGCCGCGGCCCTACCGGAAAATGCTTCGCAGGCTGGTGCGGCGGCGCCACGTGGGCGCCGGTGGCGCCAAGGCTGACGGCCGCCGCAAAGCCCGCAGCCCCACGGGCTGTGGGGCCATGCGAGCGGCTGCCAAAGAGCTTTCCAACGAGGCACGGCTTTTCCTCCTGGCTGTTCGGGCGTGGGAGCTGTCGCCATAGCCGCGGCCATACCGGAAAATGCTTCGCAGGCTGTCGCCCCTGCACCTGGTGGGCGCCGGTGGCGGGGAGGCTAACGGCCGCCGCAAAGCCCGCAGCCCCACGGGCTGTGGGGCCACGCGAGCGGCTGCCAAAGAGCTTTCCAACGAGGCACGGCTTTCCCTCCTGGCTCTTCGGGCGTGGGAGCTGTCGCCAGAGCCGCGGCCCTACCGGAAAATGCTTCGCAGGCTGGTGCGGCGGCGCCACGTGGTCGCCGGTGACGCCGAGTCTGACGGCCGCCGCAAAGCCCGCAGCCCCACGGGCTGTGGGGCCACGCGAGCGGCTGCCAAAGAGCTTTCCAACGAGGCACGGCTTTCCCTCCTAGCTCTTCGTGCTTGGGAGCTGTCGTCAGAACCGCAGCACTACCAGAAAATGCTTTGCAGGCTGGCGCGGCGGCGCCACGTGGGCGCCGGTGGCGCCTAGGCTGATGGCCGCCGCAAAGCCCGCAGCCCCACGGGCTGTGGGGCCACGCGAGCGGCTGCCAAAGAGCTTTCCAACGAGGCACGGCTTTCCCTCCTGGCTCTTCGGACGTGGGAGCTGTGGCCAGAGTCACGGCCCTACCGGAAAATGCTTCGTAGGCTGTCGCAGCTGCACCTGGTGGGCGCCGGTGGCGCCGAGGCTGACGGCCGCCGCAAAGCCCGCAGCCCCACGGGCTGTGGGGCCACGCGAGCAGCTGCCAAAGAGCTTTCCAACGAGGCACGGCTTTCCCTCCTGGCTCTTCGGGCGTGGGAGCTGTCGACAGAGCCGCGGCCCTACCGGAAAATGCTTCGCAGGCTGGTGCGGCGGCGCCACGTGGGCGCCGGTGGCGGCGAGGCTGACGTCCGCCGCAAAGCCCGCAGCCCCACGGGCTGTGGGGCCACGCAAGCGGCTGCCAAAGAGCTTTCAAACGAGGCACGGCTTTCCCTCCTGGCTCTTTGTGCTTGGGAGCTGTCCCCAGAGTCGCGGCACTACCGGAAAATGCTTCGCAGGCTGGCGCAGCTGCACCTGGTGGACGCCGGTGGCAGGGAGGCTGATGGCCGCCACAAAGCCCGCAGCCCCACGGGCTGTGGGGCCACGCGAGCGGCTGCCAAAGAGCTTTCCAACGAGGCACGGCATTCCCTCCCTGCTCTTCGGGCGTGGGAGCTGTCGCCAGAGTCGCGGCCCTATCGGAAAATGCTTCGCAGGCTGGCGCGGCTGCACCTGGTGGGCGCCGGTGGCACCAAGGCTGACGGCCGCCGCAAAGCCCGCAGCCCCACGCGCGGTTTTGCCAGGTGAGCGGCTGCCAAAGAGCTTTCCAACGAGGCACGGCTTTCCCTCCTGGCTCTTCAGGCGTGGGAGCTGTGGCCAGAGCCGCGGCCCTACCAGAAAATGCTTCGCAGGCTGGTGCGGTGGCGCCACGTGGGTGCCGGTGGCGGCGAGGCTGATGGCCGCCATAAAGCCCGCAGCCCCACGGGCTGTGGGGCCACGCGAGCGGCTGCCAAAGAACTTTCCAACGAGGCATGGCTTTAACTCCTGGCTCTTCGGGCGTGGGAGCTGTGGCCAGAGCCGCGGCCCTACCGGAAAATGCTTCGCAGGCTGGTGCGGCGGCGCCACGTGGGCGCCGGTGGCGGGGAGGCTGATGGCCGCCACAAAGCCCGCAGCCCCACGGGCTGTGGAGCCACGCGAGCGGCTGCCAAAGAGCTTTCCAACGAGGCACGGCTTTCCCTGCTAGCTCTTTGTGCTTGGGAGCTGTCCCCAGAGCCGCGGCCCTACCGGAAAATGCTTCGCAGGCTGGCGCGGCTGCACCTGGTGGGCGCCGGTGGCACCGAGGCTGACGGCCGCCACAAAGCCCGCAGCCCCACGGGCTGTGGGGCCACGCGAGCGGCTGCCAAATAGCTTTCCAATGAGGCACGGCATTCCCTCCGTGCTCTTTGGGCGTGGGAGCTGTCGCCAGAGTCACGGCCCTACCGGAAAATGCTTCGCAGGCTGGCGCGCCTGCACCTGGTGGGCGCCGGTGGCGGGGAGGCTGATGGCCGCCACAAAGCCCGCAGCCCCACGGGCTGTGGGGCCACGCGAGCGGCTGCCAAAGAGCTTTCCAACGAGGCACGGCTTTCCCTCCTGGCTCTTCGTGCTTGGGAGCTGTCGTCAGAGCCGCAGCCCTACCAGAAAATGCTTTGCAGGCTGGCGCGGCGGCGCCACGTGGGCGCCGGTGGCGCCAAGGCTGATGGGCGCCGCAAAGCCCGCAGCCCCACGGGCTGTGGGGCCACGCGAGCGGCTGCCAAAGAGCTTTCCAACGAGGCACGGCTTTCCCTCCTGGCTCTTCGGGCGTGGGAGCTGTCGCCAGAGTCACGGCCCTACCGGAAAATGCTTCGCAGGCTGTCGCGGCTGCACCTGGTGGGCGCCGGTGGCGGGGAGGCTGACGGCCGCCACAAAGCCCGCAGCCCCACGGGCTGTGGGGCCACGCGAGCGGCTGCCAAAGAGCTTTCCAAGGAGGCACGGCTTTCCCTCCTGGCTCTTCGGGCGTGGGAGCTGTCGCCAGAGCCGCGGCCCTACCGGAAAATGCTTCGCAGGCTGGTGCGGCGGCGCCACGTGGGCGCCGGTGGCGCCGAGTCTGACGGCCGCCGCAAAGCCCGCAGCCCCACGGACTGTGAGGCCACGCGAGCGGCTGCCAAAGAGCTTTCCAACGAGGCATGGCTTTCCCTCCTGGCTCTTCGGGCATGGGAGCTGTCGCCAGAGCCGCGGTCCTACCGGAAAATGCTTTGCAGCCTGGTGCGGCGGTGCCACGTGGGCGCCGGTGGCGCCGAGGCTGACGGTTGCCGCAAAGCCCGCAGCGCCACAGGCTGTGGGGCCACGCGAGCGGCTGCCAAAGAGCTTTCCAACGAGGCACGGCTTTTCCTCCTGGCTGTTCGGGCGTGGGAGCTGTCGCCATAGCCGCGGCCATACCGGAAAATGCTTCGCAGGCTGTCGCCCCTGCACCTGGTGGGCGCCGGTGGCGGGGAGGCTAACGGCCGCCACAAAGCCCGCAGCCCCACGGGCTGTGGGGCCACGCGAGCGGCTGCCAAAGAGCTTTCCAACGAGGCACGGCTTTCCCTCCTGGCTCTTCGGGCGTGGGAGCTGTCGCCAGAGCCGCGGCCCTACCGGAAAATGCTTCGCAGGCTGGTGCGGCGGCGCCACGTGGTCGCCGGTGACGCCGAGTCTGACGGCCGCCGCAAAGCCCGCAGCCCCACGGGCTGTGGGGCCACGCGAGCGGCTGCCAAAGAGCTTTCCAACGAGGCACGGCTTTCCCTCCTAGCTCTTCGTGCTTGGGAGCTGTCGTCAGAACCGCAGCACTACCAGAAAATGCTTTGCAGGCTGGCGCGGCGGCGCCACGTGGGCGCCGGTGGCGCCTAGGCTGATGGCCGCCGCAAAGCCCGCAGCCCCACGGCCTGTGGGGCCACGCGAGCGGCTGCCAAATAGCTTTCCAACGAGGCACGGCTTTCCCTCCTGGCTCTTCGGGCGTGGGAGCTGTCGCCAGAGTCACGGCCCTACCGGAAAATGCTTCGTAGGCTGTCGCAGCTGCACCTGGTGGGCGCCGGTGGCGCCGAGGCTGACGGCCGCCGCAAAGCCCGCAGCCCCACGGGCTGTGGGGCCACGCGAGCAGCTGCCAAAGAGCTTTCCAACGAGGCATGGCTTTCCCTCCTGGCTCTTCGGGCGTGGGAGCTGTCGACAGAGCCGCGGCCCTACCGGAAAATGCTTCGCAGGCTGGTGCGGCGGCGCCACGTGGGCGCCGGTGGCGGCGAGGCTGACGTCCGCCGCAAAGCCCGCAGCCCCACGGGCTGTGGGGCCACGCAAGCGGCTGCCAAAGAGCTTTCAAACGAGGCACGGCTTTCCCTCCTGGCTCTTTGTGCTTGGGAGCTGTCCCCAGAGTCGCGGCACTACCGGAAAATGCTTCGCAGGCTGGCGCAGCTGCACCTGGTGGACGCCGGTGGCAGGGAGGCTGATGGCCGCCACAAAGCCCGCAGCCCCACGGGCTGTGGGGCCACGCGAGCGGCTGCCAAAGAGCTTTCCAACGAGGCACGGCATTCCCTCCCTGCTCTTCGAGCGTGGGAGCTGTCGCCAGAGTCGCGGCCCTATCGGAAAATGCTTCGCAGGCTGGCGCGGCTGCACCTGGTGGGCGCCGGTGGCACCAAGGCTGACGGCCGCCGCAAAGCCCGCAGCCCCACGCGCTGTTTTGCCAGGTGAGCGGCTGCCAAAGAGCTTTCCAACGAGGCACGGCTTTTCCTCCTGGCTCTTCGGGCGTGGGAGCTGTGGCCAGAGCCGCGGCCCTACCAGAAAATGCTTCGCAGGCTGGTGCGGTGGCGCCACGTGGGTGCCGGTGGCGGCGAGGCTGACGGCCGCCGTAAAGCCCGCAGCCCCACGGGCTGTGGGGCCACGCGAGCGGCTGCCAAAGAACTTTCCAACGAGGCATGGCTTTAACTCCTGGCTCTTCGGGCGTGGGAGCTGTGGCCTAAGCCGCGGCCCTACCGGAAAATGCTTCGCAGGCTGGTGCGGCGGCGCCACGTGGGCGCCGGTGGCGGGGAGGCTGATGGCCGCCACAAAGCCCGCAGCCCCACGGGCTGTGGGGCCACGCGAGCGGCTGCCAAAGAGCTTTCCAACGAGGCACGGCTTTCCCTGCTAGCTCTTTGTGCTTGGGAGCTGTCCCCAGAGCCGCGGCCCTACCGGAAAATGCTTCGCAGGCTGGCGCGCCTGCACCTGGTGGGCGCCGGTGGTGGGGAGGCTGATGGCCGCCACAAAGCCCGCAGCCCCACGGGCTGTGGGGCCACGCGAGCGGCTGCCAAAGAGCTTTCCAACGAGGCATGGCTTTCCCTCCTGGCTCTTCGTGCTTGGGAGCTGTCGTCAGAGCCGCAGCCCTACCAGAAAATGCTTTGCAGGCTGGCACGGCGGCGCCACGTGGGCGCCGGTGGCGCCAAGGCTGATGGGCGCCGCAAAGCCCGCAGCCCCACGGGCTGTGGGGCCACGCGAGCGGCTGCCAAAGAGCTTTCCAACGAGGCACGGCTTTCCCTCCTGGCTCTTCGGGCGTGGGAGCTGTCGCCAGAGTCACGGCCCTACCGGAAAATGCTTCGCAGGCTGTCGCGGCTGCACCTGGTGGGCGCCGGTGGCGGGGAGGCTAACGGCCGCCACAAAGCCCGCAGCCCCACGGGCTGTGGGGCCACGCGAGCGGCTGCCAAAGAGCTTTCCAAGGAGGCACGGCTTTCCCTCCTGGCTCTTCGGGCGTGGGAGCTGTCGCCAGAGCCGCGGCCCTACCGGAAAATGCTTCGCAGGCTGGTGCGGCGGCGCCACGTGGGCGCCGGTGGCGCCGAGTCTGACGGCCGCCGCAAAGCCCGCAGCCCCACGGACTGTGAGGCCACGCGAGCGGCTGCCAAAGAGCTTTCCAACGAGGCATGGCTTTCCCTCCTGGCTCTTCGGGCATGGGAGCTGTCGCCAGAGCCGCGGTCCTACCGGAAAATGCTTTGCAGCCTGGTGCGGCGGTGCCACGTGGGCGCCGGTGGCGGCGAGGCTGACGGCCGCCGCAAAGCCCGCAGCCCCACAGGCTGTGGGGCCACGCGAGCGGCTGCCAAAGAGCTTTCCAACGAGGCACGGCTTTCCCTCCTAGCTCTTCGTGCTTGGGAGCTGTCGTCAGAACCGCAGCACTACCAGAAAATGCTTTGCAGGCTGGCGCGGCGGCGCCACGTGGGCGCCGGTGGCGCCTAGGCTGATGGCCGCCGCAAAGCCCGCAGCCCCACGGCCTGTGGGGCCACGCGAGCGGCTGCCAAAGAGCTTTCCAACGAGGCACGGCTTTCCCTCCTGGCTCTTCGGGCGTGGGAGCTGTGGCCAGAGTCACGGCCCTACCGGAAAATGCTTCGTAGGCTGTCGCAGCTGCACCTGGTGGGCGCCGGTGGCGCCGAGGCTGACGGCCGCCGCAAAGCCCGCAGCCCCACGGGCTGTGGGGCCACGCGAGCAGCTGCCAAAGAGCTTTCCAACGAGGCACGGCTTTCCCTCCTGGCTCTTCGGGCGTGGGAGCTGTCGACAGAGCCGCGGCCCTACCGGAAAATGCTTCGCAGGCTGGTGCGGCGGCGCCACGTGGGCGCCGGTGGCGGCGAGGCTGACGTCCGCCGCAAAGCCCGCAGCCCCACGGGCTGTGGGGCCACGCAAGCGGCTGCCAAAGAGCTTTCAAACGAGGCACAGCTTTCCCTCCTGGCTCTTTGTGCTTGGGAGCTGTCCCCAGAGTCGCGGCACTACCGGAAAATGCTTCGCAGGCTGGCGCAGCTGCACCTGGTGGACGCCGGTGGCAGGGAGGCTGATGGCCGCCACAAAGCCCGCAGCCCCACGGGCTGTGGGGCCACGCGAGCGGCTGCCAAAGAGCTTTCCAACGAGGCACGGCATTCCCTCCCTGCTCTTCGGGCGTGGGAGCTGTCGCCAGAGTCGCGGCCCTATCGGAAAATGCTTCGCAGGCTGGCGCGGCTGCACCTGGTGGGCGCCGGTGGCACCAAGGCTGACGGCCGCCGCAAAGCCCGCAGCCCCACGCGCTGTTTTGCCAGGTGAGCGGCTGCCAAAGAGCTTTCCAACGAGGCACGGCTTTCCCTCCTGGCTCTTCAGGCGTGGGAGCTGTGGCCAGAGCCGCGGCCCTACCAGAAAATGCTTCGCAGGCTGGTGCGGTGGCGCCACGTGGGTGCCGGTGGCGGCGAGGCTGACGGCCGCCGTAAAGCCCGCAGCCCCACGGGCTGTGGGGCCACGCGAGCGGCTGCCAAAGAACTTTCCAACGAGGCATGGCTTTAACTCCTGGCTCTTCGGGCGTGGGAGCTGTGGCCAGAGCCGCGGCCCTACCAGAAAATGCTTCGCAGGCTGGTGCGGCGGCGCCACGTGGGCGCCGGTGGTGGGGAGGCTGATGGCCGCCACAAAGCCCGCAGCCCCACGGGCTGTGGGGCCACGCGAGCGGCTGCCAAAGAGCTTTCCAACGAGGCACGGCTTTCCCTGCTAGCTCTTTGTGCTTGGGAGCTGTCCCCAGAGCCGCGGCCCTACCGGAAAATGCTTCGCAGGCTGGCGCGGCTGCACCTGGTGGGCGCCGGTGGCACCGAGGCTGACGGCCGCCACAAAGCCCGCAGCCCCACGGGCTGTGGGGCCACGCGAGCGGCTGCCAAATAGCTTTCCAATGAGGCACGGCATTCCCTCCGTGCTCTTTGGGCGTGGGAGCTGTCGCCAGAGTCACGGCCCTACCAGAAAATGCTTCGCAGGCTGGCGCGCCTGCACCTGGTGGGCGCCGGTGGCGGGGAGGCTGATGGCCGCCACAAAGCCCGCAGCCCCACGGGCTGTGGGGCCACGCGAGCGGCTGCCAAAGAGCTTTCCAACGAGGCACGGCTTTCCCTCCTGGCTCTTCGTGCTTGGGAGCTGTCGTCAGAGCCGCAGCCCTACCGGAAAATGCTTTGCAGGCTGGCGCGGCGGCGCCACGTGGGCGCCGGTGGCGCCAAGGCTGATGGGCGCCGCAAAGCCCGCAGCCCCACGGGCTGTGGGGCCACGCGAGCGGCTGCCAAAGAGCTTTCCAACGAGGCACGGCTCTCCCTCCTGGCTCTTCGGGCGTGGGAGCTGTCGCCAGAGTCACGGCCCTACCGGAAAATGCTTCGCAGGCTGTCGCGGCTGCACCTGGTGGGCGCCGGTGGCGGGGAGGCTGACGGCCGCCACAAAGCCCGCAGCCCCACGGGCTGTGGGGCCACGCGAGCGGCTGCCAAAGAGCTTTCCAAGGAGGCACGGCTTTCCCTCCTGGCTCTTCGGGCGTGGGAGCTGTCGCCAGAGCCGCGGCCCTACCGGAAAATGTTTCGCAGGCTGGCGCGGCGGCGCCACGTGGGCGCCGGTGGCGCCGAGTCTGACGGCCGCCGCAAAGCCCGCAGCCCCACGGGCTGTGGGGCCATGCGAGCGGCTGCCAAAGAGCTTTCCAACGAGGCACGGCTTTTCCTCCTGGCTGTTCGGGCGTGGGAGCTGTCGCCATAGCCGCGGCCATACCGGAAAATGCTTCGCAGGCTGTCGCCCCTGCACCTGGTGGGCGCCGGTGGCGGGGAGGCTAACGGCCGCCACAAAGCCCGCAGCCCCACGGGCTGTGGGGCCACGCGAGCGGCTGCCAAAGAGCTTTCCAACGAGGCACGGCTTTCCCTCCTGGCTCTTCGGGCGTGGGAGCTGTCGCCAGAGCCGCGGCCCTACCGGAAAATGCTTCGCAGGCTGGTGCGGCGGCGCCACGTGGTCGCCGGTGACGCCGAGTCTGACGGCCGCCGCAAAGCCCGCAGCCCCACGGGCTGTGGGGCCACGCGAGCGGCTGCCAAAGAGCTTTCCAACGAGGCACGGCTTTCCCTCCTAGCTCTTCGTGCTTGGGAGCTGTCGTCAGAACCGCAGCACTACCAGAAAATGCTTTGCAGGCTGGCGCGGCGGCGCCACGTGGGCGCCGGTGGCGCCTAGGCTGATGGCCGCCGCAAAGCCCGCAGCCCCACGGCCTGTGGGGCCACGCGAGCGGCTGCCAAAGAGCTTTCCAACGAGGCACGGCTTTCCCTCCTGGCTCTTCGGGCGTGGGAGCTGTCGCCAGAGTCACGGCCCTACCGGAAAATGCTTCGTAGGCTGTCGCAGCTGCACCTGGTGGGCGCCGGTGGCGCCGAGGCTGACGGCCGCCGCAAAGCCCGCAGCCCCACGGGCTGTGGGGCCACGCGAGCAGCTGCCAAAGAGCTTTCCAACGAGGCATGGCTTTCCCTCCTGGCTCTTCGGGCGTGGGAGCTGTCGACAGAGCCGCGGCCCTACCAGAAAATGCTTCGCAGGCTGGTGCGGCGGCGCCACGTGGGCGCCGGTGGCGGCGAGGCTGACGTCCGCCGCAAAGCCCGCAGCCCCACGGGCTGTGGGGCCACGCAAGCGGCTGCCAAAGAGCTTTCAAACGAGGCACGGCTTTCCCTCCTGGCTCTTTGTGCTTGGGAGCTGTCCCCAGAGTCGCGGCACTACCGGAAAATGCTTCGCAGGCTGGCGCAGCTGCACCTGGTGGACGCCGGTGGCAGGGAGGCTGATGGCCGCCACAAAGCCCGCAGCCCCACGGGCTGTGGGGCCACGCGAGCGGCTGCCAAAGAGCTTTCCAACGAGGCACGGCATTCCCTCCCTGCTCTTCGGGCGTGGGAGCTGTCGCCAGAGTCGCGGCCCTATCGGAAAATGCTTCGCAGGCTGGCGCGGCTGCACCTGGTGGGCGCCGGTGGCACCAAGGCTGACGGCCGCCGCAAAGCCCGCAGCCCCACGCGCTGTTTTGCCAGGTGAGCGGCTGCCAAAGAGCTTTCCAACGAGGCACGGCTTTTCCTCCTGGCTCTTCGGGCGTGGGAGCTGTGGCCAGAGCCGCGGCCCTACCAGAAAATGCTTCGCAGGCTGGTGCGGTGGCGCCACGTGGGTGCCGGTGGCGGCGAGGCTGACGGCCGCCGTAAAGCCCGCAGCCCCACGGGCTGTGGGGCCACGCGAGCGGCTGCCAAAGAACTTTCCAACGAGGCATGGCTTTAACTCCTGGCTCTTCGGGCGTGGGAGCTGTGGCCAGAGTCGCGGCCCTACCGGAAAATGCTTCGCAGGCTGGTGCGGCGGCGCCACGTGGGCGCCGGTGGCGGGGAGGCTGATGGCCGCCACAAAGCCCGCAGCCCCACGGGCTGTGGGGCCACGCGAGCGGCTGCCAAAGAGCTTTCCAACGAGGCACGGCTTTCCCTGCTAGCTCTTTGTGCTTGGGAGCTG
Organism: Chroicocephalus ridibundus; assembly: GCF_963924245.1. NCBI lineage: Eukaryota > Metazoa > Chordata > Aves > Charadriiformes > Laridae > Chroicocephalus > Chroicocephalus ridibundus. The sequence continues at coordinate 707,208 of NC_086305.1, forward strand.
TCCCCAGAGCCGCGGCCCTACCGGAAAATGCTTCGCAGGCTGGCGCGGCTGCACCTGGTGGGCGCCGGTGGCACCGAGGCTGACGGCCGCCACAAAGCCCGCAGCCCCACGGGCTGTGGGGCCACGCGAGCGGCTGCCAAATAGCTTTCCAATGAGGCACGGCATTCCCTCCGTGCTCTTTGGGCGTGGGAGCTGTCGCCAGAGTCACGGCCCTACCGGAAAATGCTTCGCAGGCTGGCGCGCCTGCACCTGGTGGGCGCCGGTGGCGCCAAGGCTGATGGCCGCCACAAAGCCCGCAGCCCCACGGGCTGTGGGGCCACGCGAGCGGCTGCCAAAGAGCTTTCCAACGAGGCACGGCTTTCCCTCCTGGCTCTTCGGGCGTGGGAGCTGTCGCCAGAGCCGCGGCCCTACCGGAAAATGCTTCGCAGGCTGTCGCGGCTGCACCTGGTGGGCGCCGGTGGCGGGGAGGCTGACGGCCGCCACAAAGCCCGCAGCCCCACGGGCTGTGGGGCCACGCGAGCGGCTGCCAAAGAGCTTTCCAAGGAGGCACGGCTTTCCCTCCTGGCTCTTCGGGCGTGGGAGCTGTCGCCAGAGCCGCGGCCCTACCGGAAAATGCTTCGCAGGCTGGTGCGGCGGCGCCACGTGGGCGCCGGTGGCGCCGAGTCTGACGGCCGCCGCAAAGCCCGCAGCCCCACGGACTGTGAGGCCACGCGAGCGGCTGCCAAAGAGCTTTCCAACGAGGCATGGCTTTCCCTCCTGGCTCTTCGGGCATGGGAGCTGTCGCCAGAGCCGCGGTCCTACCGGAAAATGCTTTGCAGCCTGGTGCGGCGGTGCCACGTGGGCGCCGGTGGCGGCGAGGCTGACGGTTGCCGCAAAGCCCGCAGCGCCACGGGCTGTGGGGCCACGCGAGCGGCTGCCAAAGAGCTTTCCAACGAGGCACGGCTTTCCCTCCTGGCTCTTCGGGTGTGGGAGCTGTGGCCAGAGCCGCGGCCCTACCAGAAAATGCTTCGCAGGCTGGCACGGCGGCGCCATGTGGGCGCCGGTGGCGCCGAGGCTGACGGCCGCCGCAATGCCCGCAGCCCCACGGCCTGTGGGGCCATGCGAGCGGCTGCCAAAGAGCTTTCCAACGAGGCACGGCTTTCCCTCCTGGCTCTTCGGGCGTGGGAGCTGTGGCCAGAGCCGCGGCCCTACCGGAAAATGCTTCGCAGGCTGGCGTGGCGGTGCGACGTGGGTGCCGGTGGCGCCGAGGCTGACGGCCGCCGCAAAGCCCGCAGCCCCACAGGCTGTGGGGCCACGCGAGCGGCTGCCAAAGAGCTTTCCAACGAGGCACGGCTTTCCCTCCTGGCTCGTCGAGTGTGGGAGCTGTGGCCAGAGCCCTGGCCCTACCGGAAAATGCTTCGCAGGCTGGGGCGGCGGCACCACGTGGGCGCCGGTGGCGCCGAGGCTGACGGCCGCCGCAAACCCGCACCCCACGGGCTGTAGGGCCACACGAGCGCCTCCAAAGAGCTTTCCAACGAGGCACGGCTTTCCCTCCTGGCTCTTCGGGCGTGGGAGCTGTGGCCAGAGCCGCGGCCCTACCGGAAAATGCTTCGCAGGCTGGCGCGGCAGCGCCACATGGGCGCCGGTGGCGCCGAGGCTGACGGCCGCCGCAAAGCCCGCAGCCCCACGGGCTGTGGGGCCACGCGAGCGGCTGCCAAAGAGCTTTCCAACGAGGCACGGCTTTCCCTCCTGGCTCTTCGGGCGTGGGAGCTGTGGCCAGAGCCGCGGCCCTACCGGAAAATGCTTCGCGGGCTGGCGCAGCGGCGCCAGGTGGGCGCCGGTGGCGCTGAGGCTGACGGCCGCCGCAAAGCCCGCAGCCCCACGGGCTGTGGGGCCACGCGAGCGCCTGCCAAAGAGCTTTCCAACGAGGCACGGCTTTCCCTCTGGCTCTTCGGGCGTGGGAGCTGTCGCCAGAGCCGCGGCCCTACTGGAAAATGCTTCGCAGGCTCGTGCGGCGGCACCACCTCGGGCTGCGGGCTTTCCTACTGCCTTCAGAGTCTCACAGCCACCCTTTCCCACTTGGCACCACGCCAGCCTCTAGCATTTCTATTATTAAGTCAAGAGAGTGTACGACTTAACATTATACAGAGCGCTACACATCAATACATGCTCAAATTAAGCATAGCCACTGGAAAAATGGGCAATACAGTGCCATCGTATGTTAGCAAGTGTCACGTCTCATTGAAGACAATGACAGAGCGATACAACGTCAAGCGTAACCCAGTACTGGGCCGTGCCAGGCAATACGCCGTCACAGAATCACCAGTAGAGAAGTTCGCAACGGAGTGCAGTCTTACGATAGAATCTCTAAAGCCACCGTTAAGCCAGTGACAGGCGGTACAATGCCACACGTTACAGTATACAGGGCAGTACAACCCGATTCGCAGACAAATAAATTAGAGCAAATTACAAGACTCCCAATACAGTACAGTACAATGCCAGACAGTCTCAGATGTCGGTCAAGACAATGCCAGGGCAACGCAGTGCAAGACATAACGTTATACAGGTCAGTACAAGGCAATACGCAGTCAAATGAAGAACAGTAAACTACAATACCCAAACCACACTGGCAAACAATGGCAAACAATCACACATGTCGGTCGAGACAATGACAACGCGAGACAGAACACCGTGCAGGGCAGCGCAAGGCAGTACACAGTCAAATAAAGAACAGCTGACCAGAAAACCCGCACTACGCTGCCGTACGATCTCAAAACATCGCGGAGGGCAGTCAAGGCAATTACAGGGCAAGACCAAGCACTACATCGCAGTACACAAGGCAGTACAAGGCAATACTCAGTCAAATAAATAACAGACAGTCAAAAAATTCACAGTGCAGTGAATTCACACGGGTCAGATGGCAACCAAAAGAAGGACAGGGCAATACAAGGCGAGAGGTAACCCAATACGGGGCTGGACAAGGCAATATGCAGTTGTGGCAGGTGGAGCGATTCACTTCAGTCCTGAGAGAAGTAGAGAAACATTTAGAAACATCAACACAGCGTTTCGACAAAGGCAGCAGTGAACGTAACATCCCTTTACCAGGTTCCGTGGCCACGTACCCCAGATAATTTATTGCACAGGGGCCAGGGTCAGACGAGCTGTTAGGGAGACCCTCCCGTTGAGCCACAACCCCCTTGCTTTCTAAACTCCTTCTTGAAGAGCAGTCTAAGTGCGGCTGGATCCAATTCCTAGCCCTGGACTTGGGCAACAGTTCACCTCTAAAGGACTGTATCCGCGCCATCAACCCTTTATATCACTGAGCTAAGGCTACGAGGTTTAGCGTGGTATTAGTCACTTACCGAGACTCTGTTGCGACAAGGGATCTCTCAGCCTTGAGGAGCAGAACCTGAAGCAAGCGTCCCCGCTCAAGGGCACATCCTGGTGCTATGACAGACTATGACAGGCAATACTATGACAGGGCAATACAATGCAAGACGTAACTTTACACAGGGCAGTACAAGGCCAATACACAGTCAAATAGGGAATGACCGATCACAAAATTGATGCACGGTCAAATAGAGTACAACAGCCTAAGAAGCCCTCAATACAGTGCCTGTCAACGCCAGAATACATCAGATGGCTCGCAGCACGGTGAGAGGGCAATACGACGCAAGACTTAGGAAAATACAGGGCAGTACAAAGCAATACGTAGTCAAATATAGAACAGCCGATCAAAAACACCCTCAGTTCGGTGCGGTACAACCCCAGAGAGTGTAAAAGGACAGTTAAGACTATTTCATGGCAACACAACGCACAACGTAACACAATACAGGTTGCTACAACACAATACAGAATAATATAGGAAACAACCCATCAAAACGCCACAATACGGTGCAGTACGATCCCACACGGTCTCGGGTGGCAGTCAAGACAACTATAGGGCGACACGATCCAAGATGCAACATTACACGACAGAGTAGAACTGAAGACGCAGTCAACTAAATACCAACCAATTAGAAGAACCGCAATACAGTGTGGGAGAAAACAAAAATAAATGGAGATGCCAGTCAAGACAATGACAGAGCAATACAAGGCAAGAAATAACGCAATACAGGGCAGTACAGTGAAATACACGGTCAAATAAATAACTGATTAAGTATCCCGCAATACCGTGCGATGCAATGCCAAAACGTGTGAGACAGCAGTCGAGGCAGTGACAGAGCTATACAATGGAAGACATAACGCAGGGCTGTACAACACCAAAATGTATCAGATGGCACTCAGAACAATAACATGGCGATACAATGCAAGCCGCAACACAATACAAGGTGGTAACAAGGCAATACACGGTCAAACACAGACTAACGAATAAAACCTGCACAATACGGATCGCTGCAATCCCAGAACATCTAAAGTGACAGTGAACGGAATGACGGGGCAGTACAATGCAAGATACAACACTAGACAGGGCAATACGCATTCAAATAACGCAAAACCGATTAAAAAACCCACAATACACACCAGTACAATGCCGGAACAGATCAGATGACAGTCCGGGCAAATAGAGGACAATACAATGCCAAACGTGACGCCATACCGGGCCGGGCAAGGCAATACGCAGTTGTGGCAGGCCGAGCGGCTAGCTTCGCTTCTAAGAGAGAAGCGGTGAAACATTCAGAAACATCAACACAGTGATTCTCCAAAGGCAGCAGCGCATGTGACGGCGCTTTACCAGATTCCATATGGCCACGCACCCCGGATTATTTACTGCCTAGGGGCCAGGGTCAGACGAGCTGTCAGGGAGACCCTCCCGTTAAGTCACGAGGCTCGGAAAGGACCCCCTTGCTTTCTAAACTCCTTCTCAGAGAGGAGTCTAGGTGCGGCTGGATCCAATTCCTAGCTCGGAAAGGACCCCCTTGCTTTCTAAACTCCTTCTCAGAGAGGAGTCTAGGTGCGGCTGGATCCAATTCCTAGCTCGGAGAGGACCCCCTTGCTTTCTAAACTCCTTCTCCGAGAGGAGTCTAGGTGCGGCTGGATCCAATTCCTAGCCCCGGACTTGGGCAACGGTTCACCTCTAAAGGATTATGTCTGTGCCGTCAACCCTTTACATGGCTCATAAAAAAACAGCTGATGAAGGAAGTGACAATATGGTGGCCTACAACGGCAGAATAGATCAGATGACAATCAAGACAACAACAGAGCAATACAATGGAAGACGTAACACCACACGGGGCCGGACAAGGCAATACACAGCCACATCAGAACCCATGAGAGACATCACACTACAGTCCAGACCTAGGACAGATTCTCTAACGTGACCGTCAAGACGACAGGGCAATGCAATGCAAGATGTAACACAGGCCATATGCAGTTGTGGCGGGCGCAATGATAAAATTCACTCCTAAGAGAGAGGTAGAGAAACATTAACAAACATAACAGTGATTCACTAAAGGTAGCAGCGCACGTGATGGCACTTTACCAGATTGCACGGCCACGCACCCCGGGTCATTTCCTGCCTCGGGGCCAGGGTCCGACACGCTGTCTGGGAGACCCTCCTGTTGAGTCACGAGGCTCGGAAAGGACCCCCTTGCTTTCTAAACTCCTTCTCCGAGAGGAGTCTAGGTGCGGCTGGATCCCATCCTCGCCCCGGACTTGGGCAACGGTTCACCTCTAAAGGATCATATCTGCGTGATCAAACCCTTTGTATCGCTCAGCTAAGATGGCAAAGTCTGGCATGCTGTTAGTCACTTACCCAGAATCTGTTGCGGCAAGGCTTCTCTCAACCTAGAGGAGCAGAACCTTAAGTGAGTGTCCCCGGGAAATGCTGGCAAACAGGCCGCTGCCTTGCAAGAAAGCTCAAAGGGCTCTTGGTCTGTCCGCTAGGTCTATAGCAAGCTAACTGACTCACAGTGTCTTGACTCTGGTGCCAGCCACCCCACAAAGTTCAAGTGCCACTCGTAGCGACTCCTGCTGGTCGTTATAGCTCGAGCAGCAGCCTGGAGGAAAAAGGGGGGTGACATCGCAACAGCGGTCAAATACAGAACAACCGGTTAAAAATTGCACAATACTGTGCCAGAGACTCTAAAATAACTGGCAAGACAACGACAGGGCAACCCCATGCAAGATCTAACCTTACACAGGGCAGTACAAGGCAACATACAATCAAATGCAGAGCAGACAATGAAAGAATTGACGGTACGGTGCCATACAACGGTAGAATATATCAGATGTCGGTCACCACAATGACAGAGCAATACAAGGCAAGACGTAACGCGATACGGGGCCCTACCAGGCGACACAGTCAAGGAAACAACAACCCATGAAAGAATTCACAATACAGCGCGGTCCTAGGACGGAACGTGTAAAATGACCGTCGAGACAGTGACAGGGCAATACAATGCAAGACACAACACCATACCAGGTGGTAACAAGGCAACATGCAGCCAAACGAAGAACAACCGATTAAGAAACCCAGCATACGTTCAACTGTAATACCAGAAAAGATCAGAAGGCAGTCAAGACAACGACAGCACACTATAACATGAGAAGTAACACAATACACAGCAGTACAAGGCATTACACAGTCAAATAAAGAAGAACCGATTAAAAACCACACAATACAGTGCGGTGCGATGCCAGAGTGGATCAGAAGGCAGTCGAGACTATGACGGGGCAATATAATGCAAGATGTTACACAATACAGGGCGGTACAAGGCATTAGGAAGCCAGATGAAGAACAACCGATTAAAAAACCCGCAATACAGCGTGGTACGAGGCCCGAACAGATCAGAAGGCAGTCAAGGCTACGACGGGGCAATATAACACGAGACATAACGCAATAGAGGGCGGTACAAGGCATTACACAGTCAAAGAACAACCGATTAAAAAAAAAAAACAAACCACGCAACACGGTGTGGTACGATGCCAGAATAGATCACAGAGCAATCAAGAGCGTGACGGGGCAACACGATGCGAAACCGATACTGAGTGAGGCGGAGCAATACTATTTCAAATATACAAGAACATAGTACGGAACCAAATTCTTAAGCGTACGACACAAGACCATCTCAAATGGCAGTCAAGGAAGTTACTGAGCAACGTAATCCCGATTTGCACAAAATGGTGCCATCAGGCACCATCACGTCCATCAACACTAAGTTGTACTGCAATATCCCCCGCATCACACGCGCCGTACCCTTCTGCTCACCTGCTCCACATGGATTCCGGGTTTGGACTTTGTGGCACACTCTGGTTCTGGCACCTAAAACACCTAAGACACACAATATTACTGTTGAGCTTACGGGAAACCACCACCCCCATGCGCTACCTCTCTGCTACCCAGCTCACCTCCAACGCTCGTCCGGCTCCGGATGCCTGCGGCGCCTGCAAAACCAAAGACAAACACTCCCCTGAGCCGCAATGTAGCACTGGGCTATTAGACGCCAACGTGTCCACAACCGCCTCACTTGCTGGGACTACTCAGTGGGCGTGCAGCATCGCCCCTCTGACCCTGCATGTCACACCAACCGAAGAAACACACGCCGAGATACTGCCCAAAACCCTACCAAATTCCCCATCTCCCACTCCCTCACCTTGCCCGCCCATCCTCCCCCGAGGCATGCAACCTGAAGGCTCGCAAACCACCCATAAAACCCAACAGACATGGGTTGCTTTAAAACTTGAAAGTTGCTCCCTCTGAGGCAGATGTGATAAGGTCAGCAGCGGCGGGTGGGCTGAAGTGACTGACTCATCCCCATCCCCACATCCCATGTCATTCATTGCTTCAAAACTTCAAATTGGAAAGAACCAATACATACAGTACTCAGAGCCACATCTTCTCTCTAATACCACGTGCTGACTCACCTTCTTACATTGCTCTCCTCTCCTACGCTGCCCCGCCAAGCTTGTCCTGTTGCATCTGCAAGAACGACATCAGAGAAATCACCCTGAGGCAGACCAATAGAGTCATAACAACAAAAAGTCTTGCACCTTTTTACAAATACCATCTAAGGTCCAAATACAACCGTACACAAAGAAAATTACAAAAAAAAAAATCCGCACCAAAACCAGCTGTACCCTCTTCCACATGAACTCTTCTTCACTGCTGCTGTATTGCCTTCCCAACATGCCTCTGCTCTTCCCAAACAAAACAGAAGAGGTGTCTACACAGCCTCCCAATGGCTACCCTGAGATAACTCTAACACCTTTGCCCCGATCTACTGGGATTCATGTACTACATATAGACTCTCCACAGGATTCCGCCCACCCTGGACACTACGTGCCCAGGCAGGGCAGCCCCGAGCCAAACACTCACGGTTACGGACAGACACTACACGGAACGCTACGAACGACACGCCTCAAAGATGAGAGAAAACTCTCAGCAAGAAAGATGACACGGGGACCAAAGTCACCGTCGTGCAAGAAAATCTGTGGGATCGTGATGATGTCAACATGAAGACGCTCTACGGAACCCCCTGAAGCAAACTGTAGAACGTGATGGTACGTAATAAGAATGGACTGTTGAGCCCGCTAAGATGGACGTGCAGGAAGTCTGGCTTCAAGACCTAAGAACGTAACGACGCAGGGAAGAACTCCCAGACGTGGAAGTGGGCCGTCCAGAAACTTCCGAGAGGCAAGATTGATGCACGCTTTAAGATGCTAACGCAAGAAGAGCATCAGATGAATGGTGCTACGCCCACAGGCCCAAGCATTCGAGACCCTAAGGATGACGCCCAGGGCCCCACGTCGTGCTCCTGGAGCTCAAAGATGACCTCGAGACCCAAGAAGGGGCGAAGATACACAACACAGACCACATGAACGACATGACAACACGCACGGGCTGGAACTGCCCTGCCCGGGACACGCTAGCGTCACACTGAGCAGTAAGCAACATCCTTTACCTTCCTAAATATGACTGTGCCCCGGGACAGCCCTCGCCACTACGCTAACGTCAAAGACCCCATTTTGCAATTGTCCACCTCGGCCCCTCTCCGGCGCCTGACTGTCAACTTAGCTTTTGGAGGGCCAGGCATCTGAATCCTTCTTCGATGCGGTCCGCAAAAACCAGCCATCCGATACATTTCCGCAGTCACCAGGTTCCTCCTCTTCCTCTGCAAAAGGAAAATAAAACATAATCCCAGAGGCCGCCACAGCACCAGCAATAAGCATCCTGAGAGGAGATGCCAACCTCTTCGACGACACGCTCAGCCTCCCGAATGCCGTGGCGTTCTGCTTGCCCGCTCTGCGCCGATTCCGGAGTCCGAGGCTGCAATGATAGTTATTCACAGCACCTAAGAGACCAAGAAACACAACATTACCACTGCGCTTCTGCCAAACCGCCACACCATCAACTCCTATCTTCTGTCTTCATTCACATGAAAAAAAAAGTACCCAATTGTATTCATAGAGGCGCCAGTCACATCTTCCCTCTAATGCCACATGCCGAGCCACCTCCGTACAGCGCTCCTCTCGGCTCCCCTACGTCACCCTGCACATCTCATCTCTCGGCATCTAAAAAGAGAAAAAAAAAATCCAACATTACCCCGATGCAGAGCGATAGCTTAATTCCAAAGGTCTTGTTTCTACTTCGGAACACTGTTCAATTAGATCCAACTACAGCCTGCCATCAAAAAAAAAAAACCACAGAAAAAGCCCACAAACATTACACCCCACACAAAGCAGCCTGAACATCTTTGAGATACTGTGTCCTTCACTGACTGTGAACAGCCTCTCTGACTTGGCTCTGCTTATGCCAACACCCACTAATAAAACACCCACGCACCCAACCTACTGAGAGCAAATTAATTCCAGATGACTACCCAACCTTTGCCTCGGTCTCCACAGATCCACATATTAACTGTAGACTCTCGTCACTATTCTGCCTGCCCTGGACTCTACACACCCGGGCAGGGGGGCTCCGAGCCAGACACACACACAAGCACAGACCAACACTACACAAAACGCTAAAAACAACGCATCTCAAGGATGAGAGAAAACTCTCAGCAAGAAGGATGACACCCAGACGGAAGTCACCGTCGGGCAAGACGACCTGGAGACCGTGGTGGTGATGTGAAGAGGCTCTATGGAAGCCCCTGAAACAGAGTGTAGGACATCATCATCTGTGATAAGAAGGGACTGTCAAGACTGATAAGATGTATGCGGGGGAAGCCTGGCTTCAAGACCTAAGAACATAATGACATAGGGAAGAAGTCCCAGTTGTAGACGCGGGCCATCCGGAAACTTCCAAGACGCAAGACCAATGCAAGCTTTAAGCTTCTAACGCAAGACGACCAGCAGCCGAATGGTGCTATGCCCATGGGTGCAGGTGTTCGAGACCCTAGGGATGGCGCCTGAGGCGCCATGCCGTGCTCCTGGAGCTTAAAGACGACCTCGAGACCCGAGAAAGGTCTAAGACACAGAACACGGACCACACGAAAGACAACAACACACACAGGCTGGAACCACCCTGCCCGGGAATGCCGAACAGTAAGCCGCATCCCTTACGTGCCTAAAGGAGACTGCCCTCCAGGACAAACCTCTCCCCTACGCCAACTTCAAAGACACCTTTTTGCAATTCTCAACCTCGTCCCCTCTCGAGCGCCAGTCTCTCAACTTAGCTTTTGGAGGGCCAGGGGTCCGAATCCATCCTTGAGGCAGTCCACAGAAAACAGCCATCCAGTACGTTCCTGTGGTCACCAGCTTCCTCCTCTTCCTCTGCAAAAGGAAAAGAAAAAAAAAAGTTATCCCAAAAGCAGTCACAGCACCAGCAATAAGCATCCTGAGAGGAGATGCCAACCTCTTCCACAACACCCTCAGCCTCATGAACACCGAGGCATTCTGCTCGCCCGCTCAGCGCCAATTCCAGAGTCTGACGCTGCGGCAACAGTTATTCACGGCACCTAAGATACCAAGAAACACAGCATTACCACTGCGCTACTGCCAAACCACCAGTCCCGTGCTCCTCCTCGATACTATCTGGCTCGCCTCAAATGCGAGAGCCTAGAGCACACCAGTCTCCGACGACACCCGAACCCATCTGCAAAACCTGTCCAAGAAGGACTCATGAACCCGGCTCCCTTTTCTAGCCCTCCCCCAGTGCCAAAACTTTAGAAACCCCTTCTCTTCTCCCTGAGCTGCCAGGGAAGGAGCCCCACTTCTTCCCCATAGATCCCACCCTTTATTTGCCAGCCCGAACACCCGGCATTGGACACTTCTCAAGAGCCACTCTTCCCAGCCTCTCCCTGCGTCCCACCACCACCTCCTATCTTCTGTCTTCCCACGGACTCTGGGCTCTGCTGCAGACCCACAGAGTCAGTGAAGCCCTGATCTGACCTATACCAGGGGCCTGCCACAAGCCGCAAAGGCTCCAGGGACACGGCAAAACCCTGAGCACGGTGGGGGAAGGTGACAAGGCACCCCACATCCTGAAATACGTTATGCTTTATGGCCCTGCTGCTTTCCTGAGAAATGTGGAAACTCCATCTACAGCTGCAGACAAGGTGCTCACCCAGTCCCTGCAAAGTAATCTCATCATCTGCCCGATTGAGACAAATTCTATTGGCATCTTATCTGGGATACAGCAAAGCTAGTGGGGAAAAAAAAAAAAAACACAAACAAGAAAGTTCCGTCTTCAATACAGTCAGGGATTCCAGGAAAATGCGCCATGCCTGGAAGAGAGAAAACCATACCCTTAAACTATCTCACCGCCCCCTAAGACTCATTACCACGCGACTCACCTGAAAAACCACAAGGAAGAGAACCGGCACATGAGGCCGCTCTCTACTATACACGCTGCCAAACCTCACCTGGTCCTGAAGGTCTTGCCACCTCCAGCTTCTTACCTGCTATTCTCTAAATGGGATAACATCTCCACCCAAGGAGCTGAGCCGCCTCCAAAGCTGCAATCGACTGAAGGACAGGCAGAGCTCTGACCCTGGAGACACCTGGTAGCAGAATGAGCTGCCCCAGCAGAGGCTGTGGGTTATATACCCCGGGCCCCGCCCAACGCCCTTCCCACCAGCACCTGGGAAAGGGCCTGGCTGACCTCCACAAGGCATAGAGCCTGCCAGAGGAAAAGCTGCTCCTTTCCTCACAGGCCTGAGAAGTACAGCATGCAAAACACCAAAACGGAGAAAGCGACCCTTAGAGGAACGGACAATATGTGCTCTTTTATTACAACTACATCAACTGTGTCAGCAACAGGGCCCGGTAGGTAAGTAAACTTAATTAAACTTCTGCAGGGCGTAGACATAAAGAGAAAGACATCATCCTAACCTAAATAGGCCAGAAGATCATGAAGCACAATAACAATATTTTTATCAAGACTCAATGTGCTTTAGTTTCCTTGTAAAAGAAACCCCACAACGAGTCATACAGCATTTCTAGCAAGACGACGCATATTATCCGACTTCTGCCAGAACTGTGTTCTGGATCGGACCGACAGACAGAGTGCAAGCAGAGGCTTGTGTGCCGCCTGTAATGCAGTGGCTGAGAAAGAACCAAGGCTTGGGGCCGCCGCTCTCCTCGGCCGAGTCTGCTCCGGGGCCCTGTCTGTCATCATTGCTGTTGTGCCTTAGGCCATGCAGTAAAACAAGTGACACATGCTCCCTTTTAACTTCTCTCCTGAGGCAGAAAAGAACAAGAGAGAGAGACTTAGGGACTGAAAGATAAACTGAACTGTAATGAAATCTTAACAGCAAAATAATACCAAGAAAAGACAACAGTAACAAGAAAACAATTAAATATATACAGGACATACACAACCCGGTACAGAGCTCCCAGGATGACCGCTGCTTCACTGGCAAAGTCCGGAACCAGACTCCGTGACAGACCGGAACCAGACTCCGTGACAGACCGGAACCAGACTCCGGACCTGGTTGCATAAATGCACGGATCGAGGTCAAAGGACAATGAACAGACAGAGGAGTCTTCAGAGGCCAGACAACAGGTACCGACCCCTTTGATCCCTCCGCTTTTATACTGAGCGTGATGAGGATGGGATGGAATACCCTATCAGTCCGATTCGGGTCACCGGTCCTGTCTACTCTTCACTATGGGTACAACCCCTCTACGCTTTTCTGCTTCCAACCCTCCAACAGGGCATATATAAAAGTTAGCTGGGCTGTGCTGTTGTAGGAATAAGTATAAGCAAGAGCCTCTCTGCACGGCATCCCTTCACATTAAGTGTAAATATAAGTTCTTGGTGCTCTGAAGGCAGATACTACCTGAAAAATACGTCATTATTTTCAGAGAGTTCACTTCATTGGAAGAGACTTGCCTGAAAAGTAAAGTGACTGCAAACAACACCAGTTCTGTTGTACCTCAGACCAGCACTTCCACACATGGCTACGTAACCTCACATTCACATGAAAAAAAGAAGAAGTGGCCAAATGTATTCATGGAGCCGCCGGTCACATCTTCCCTTTAAGACCTCGGGCTCAGCCACCTTTGTCCTGCACCCCCATCAGCTCCCCTGTGTATCCCTGGCCACCTCATCTCTCTGCATCCGAAAAAAAAAGCAACACACCAACATCAAACATTACCCTAATGCAGAGCAGTAGCTTAATTCCAAAGGTCTTGTTTCTACTTAGGAACCCTGTTCACATAAGTCCAACTACAGCCTGTCATCCAAAGAAGAGACGCCTGCAAACATTACACCCCACACAATGCAGGTTTACCATCTTTGAGATACTGTCCCCTTCACTAGCCATGAACACCCTCTCCAACTTGTCTCCGCTTATGCCAGCGCCCACTAATGAAACACCCGTCCACACAGCCTCTCGAAAGCTAATCAATTCGAGACGACTGAGCAACCTTTGCCTGGGTCTAGACAGATCCTCATATTCAGTACAGACTGCTGTCATGATTCTGCCTACCCTGGACGCTACACACCCAGGCAGGGCAGCCCCAAGCCAAACACACACAGACTGACGCTACACAGAACACAACAAACGACGCGCCTCAAGGATGAGAGAAAACTCTCAGCAAGAAGGATGACACCGGGACCAAAGTCATCGTCGGGCAAGACAGCCTGCAGGACTGTGATGGAGACAATGTGAAGAGGCTCCACAGAACCCCCTGAAACAAAGTGTAGAACTTCACAGTTCCTGAGAAGGGACTGTTGAGCCTGACAAGATGGACACACAGGAAGCCTAGCTTCAAGACCTAAGAACTTAACGACACAGGGAAGAAGCCCCAGTCGCTGACGCGGGCCATCCAGAAAGTTCCAAGATGCAAGACCGATGCACGCTTTAAGATGCTAATGCAAGAAGAGAGGCAGACGGTTGGTGCTACGCCCACGGGTGCAGGTGTTCGACACCATAAGGATGGCACCCAATGCACATTCCGTGCTCCTGGAGCTTAAAGATGATCTCAAGACCCAAAAAAAGGGTCTAGGATGCAAAACACAGACCACACGAACGACACGACAACACACACAGGCTGCAACTGCCCTGCCTAGGATGCGCTAACATCACACTGGACAGTAAGCTACATTGTTTACCTGCCCAAAGGAGACTGTGCCCCAGAACAGCCCTCCCCCCTACACTAACGTCAAAGACCCCATTACACAATTGTCAGCCTCCACCCCTCTCCAGTGCTGGTCTCTCAACTTAGCTTTTGGAGGGCTAGCATCTGATTCCATCCTCGACATAGTCCACAAAACACAAACATCCGATACGTTCCTGCAGTCACCGGCTTACTCTTCCTCTGCAAAAGGAAAAGGAAAAGAGAAAGTCATCACAAAAGCAGCCACAACACCAGCAATAAGCATCCTGAGAGGAGATGATGACCTCCTCCACAAAACCCCTCAAGCCTCCTGAATGCTGATGCAGTCTGATTGCCTGCTCCACACAGATTCTAGAGTCGGATGCTGTAGCGACAGTTATTCACGGCACCTAAGATACCAAGAAACACAGCATTTGCACTGCGCTTCTGCCAAACCACCAGTCCTGTGCTCCTCCTCAATACTATCTGTCTTGCCTCAAATGCGAGAGCCTAGAGCAGACTAGATACCATCAACAACCAAACCAAACAAATGCTCCCTACAAAACTAAAGATATGGGGGGAAAAAAAAAAAAAAAAGATAACATACAACTCCACTTTCTATGGCAACCACCCTTACATTGAGAAGTCTTACCTCTGATGTCTTACCTATGCTAGTTTAAACGCTAAAACAAGCCTTCCCAAACAGCTGCACAAGCTCCAAAACAACACTTAAGAAGCTCCAGAGCTCTGACCCTGGAAAAGACCAGCAGCAGAACAAGGTCCTGCCCTGAAGCTGTGGCTCATATACCCCGGGCCCCACCTGAGGCCCTCAGGCCCCACCCACCACCTTTCCCACAATCCCCTGGGTAAAGGGTGGGGCCAACCCCCAGAAGCATAAAAGCACCTGAAGGTGCAGCAGGTGTTGTTATTCGCTTTAAGTTTACTATTTACAAAGTAGTGAAGAGTGACCCTTGATAGAAAAAGCATTATCTGCTCCTCCCTTGCAGCTACACCTATTGCATCAATGACATGTCCAGGTGAGCAATTAAGTTATTTTTTTATGGAATGTAAATAGAAAAAAAATAAACATCAGACTTATCTCTATAGAAAAGTAGCTTATTCAATGCAATGATAACATTATTATTAAAATTTATGTACCTGAGTGTCCTTCAAAAAAAAAATACAAACCCAAACGCAATCTATTACTATGGGATCATTCCTTATTTCTAGCAAGACCGTGTGTGTACTAACGAACTTCTGCCAGAACCCCTTTTTGGATGGGAGTGAATAACAAAACAGAATCAGATTCTATGAGAAAACTTTCTCAAAAACATTTTCCTCTGTGAAATAAGTTATTTATTGTAAATTGCTAGCAATTTAAAGTCATATTGATAATCTCATTTTGACTTGTTACTCAACAGCACTACTTGAGTCCCAAAATACAGAAAGCAACAAAAAAGCATGGAATTACAAGTCATGTATTTCCTGAACCTGCATAAAGCACCCTAATTAACATCTAAGTAGCTAGAACAAAAACAAACTTATATACATAAACTCATATTTTACAATAGGTATAAAAATGAGAAATTCTTCTTTATTTCAATGCCTCATGCCCATATAGACAGGTTTTATTCCATTTTTAAACACACATTCCCCCCATGAATTTTCAGGCATTTTTAGGTTGTGAACTGCCTCTTTTGGGGGGGACCCAGTGTGACAACCCACACCCCCCCGGAAAAGGTCTTCTTTTGACTTAGAAATACCATCTGGAGTACAATTACAGCCTGACATTAAAAAAAAAAAAACAAACTACACAAGCATCACACCCCACACAAAGCAGCTTTAACATCTTTGAGATGCAGTCTGCTTCACTACTGCTGAACAGCCCCTCCCACATAGCTCTGCTCATCCCAAAAAAACCCTTAATTAAAGAGCTGCCCACACCACCTGCTGATGGCTAACTTGATGGGAGTTGACTGTACCACCTTGGCCTCAACAGTCTCATTAGATCAATGTATTAACCATATACTCTTACTGCTGTTCCCCCTACCCCTGACTCTACAGCCCCAGGCAGCGCAGCTCCAAGCCAAACACACCCACGTGCAGCCCAACACCACACAGCACTAGAGACAACGTGACTCCAAGATGAGAGAAAACTCTCCACAAGAAGAGCGACTTTCAGACAAGAGACGCTGTCGGGCAAGAAGAGCGACTTTCAGACAAGAGACGCTGTCGGGCAAGAAGAGCGACAGGGCTGCAGTGCTGACACGACCAGGCTCTACAGCCAAGCCATAAAAGAGTCAAATGTAACGGACCATTCCAAGAAGTTCCTGTCAAAACGGAGATGACGTATGTGCAGGAAGCATGGCTTCAAGACCCGAGAACGTAAGGATGCAGGGAAGAAATCCCAGTGCGTAACAGCAGGTGGCTAGAACTGCTAGGGCTCAGAGAAGAGAGCTGCTCAGGCAGCCGGGAACGACGCTGCAGAAGAGGACCATTCAGAAACTCCTGAGAGGCAAGTCCTATCTGCACTTTAAAATTGTTATGCAAGAAAAGAAGTGCCCATTGGGCACTCTGCCAATTAGCACAGGCATTTGAGACCCTACAGGTGGTGCCCGAGGCACATGCTGTGCTCCTTGAGTGCAAAGAGAAATAAGGACACCAAAACTTAAGGAAAGTCCAAGACACAGAAGACAGAGCACACAAACTACACAACCAAAGACACAGGCCAGAACTGCCCTGCCCAGCACACACTAGCTTTGTGCTGAAAAGTAACCCACTCCCTTTACCTACTCAGAGGAGACTGCTCCCGCATAGCCCTCTGCTCTAGCCTGACTTTAAAACTCCTCCCTGAAACTGTCAACCTTGGCCCCCCTCCAGCACCTGTCCCTCTACTTCGCTTTCAGAGGGCCAGTGGTCTGAATTCATCCTTGACAAAAAAAAAACCACAACAAACAGCTAACTGATGTGTTCCTGCAGTCACCATGTTCCTCTTCATCAGCAAAACAAAAAGAAATCACAGCTCCAGCAGTGACCACCATGACAGTAGATGCCAACCTCTTCCACAACACCCTCATCCTCAGAGGTGCCATGGCAATCCACTCACCTGCTTCACGTCGATTCCAGTCGGAGGCTGCAGCAACAATTATTTATGGCACCTAAGATACCAACAAACACAAAATTACCATTGCATTTCTGCAAAATCATCAGTCCCGTGCTCCTCCTCCACACTGTCCAGCTCACCTCAAATGCAAGAGACTAGAACAGACCAGACGCTGTCGACACCCAAATCCAAATGCAAAACCGATATGACAGAGACTGATGAACCCACCTCCTTTTCCTAGCCAGCCCCCAGCGCCAAAACTTTAGAAACCCCTTCTCTTCTCCTCAACCGTCAGGGAAGGAGCCTCACTTCTTCCTGACAGCTCCCATCCTGTATTTGCAACCCTGAACCCCCTACACCGGCTGCTTCTCAGGAGCAGCTCTTCTGAGCTGTGCCCTGCGTTTGGCAGGCACCTCCTATCTTCTGTCTTCCCACAGACTCTGGGCTCTGCATCAGACCCACAAAACAAATAATGTCCTGACACAATCTATGAGGGGCCTGCTGCCCGCTGCAAAAACTCTAGGTACACCGTGGCACTCCATGGGCAACGGGGAAAGGTGATGAGCCATGCCATACCCTGAACGACGCTATGCCTTACATCCCTGCTGCTTTCTTGAGAAATGCTAGTGCCATATATGCAGATGCATACAAAACGCTCACCCTAACCCCCATAAGATAATCTCATCATCAACCCAATTAAGAGAAACAATATCAGCAATTTACACAGCATACTGCAAAACTGGTGAAAAACCCACAGTTCTATCTTCAATAAAGTCAGAAATTCTAGGAAAATGCAGTGCTCCTAGAACAAAGAAAAGCATACTATTAAACCATCTGGGCACCCCTTAAACACTCATCACAAAGTTATGACCCGAAAAAAAAAAGGAGCATACCAGTCAACTTTCTACCATACAGGCAGCTGGATGTTTACTGCTCCCGAAGGTCTCAGCTCAGCCTTCTCACCTCTGCCTCCCTAAATGCCGAAACACGCCTGCCCAAACAGCTGAGCCTGTCCCAAAGCTGCAGCAAAGCGAGGGACCAGCAGAGCACCCACCCCACGGGGCCCAGCAGCAGAATGAGCTCCTGAGCCCGGGCTGGGGCTCAGGTACCCCGGGCCCCGCCCACCGCCCTCAGGCCCCGCCCACCGCCCTTCCCACAATCCCCTGGGAAAGGGGCAGGGCCAACCCCCAGAAGACGTGAAGGCGGGTGGCAGCGGGAGCAGCAGCTTCGCTTCTCCTGCCTTAAGTTCCCAGCAGGCGAAGCACCTCCCCTTTTTATTTCCATTTGGGACTAACCTCTGGTGATTCTCTTACCGCTTTTGTGTGATTTCTGTCCAGTTGTTGCTGTGGAGAAGAGAGCTCTGCAAGGGTTGCATTATTTTTGCGATCTTCAGATATTTTTGTGGTTAACTGATAATCGTGTTTTATCGTTTTGGAAGGGTGTTGGAAGCATATGATTTCCAGAAGACTTATGAGCATTTACGGGCTCCTGGAGGACTAAAGTGCCATAGAGACGCGCGTCGGAGGACTGAGGGGGCACTTCCGGGGTCGTGGAGGACCGAAGTGCCACGGAGACGCGCGTCGGAGGACTGAGGGGGCACTTCCGGGGTCGTGGAGGACCGAAGTGCCACGGAGACGCGCGTCGGAGGACTGAGGGGGCACTTCCGGGGTCCTGGAGGACCGCGGGGTCACGTAGATGGAAACCCGGAAAACTGCCGGGCACTGACGGGGCCGCGGTAACGCGTAAGAGCCGATGCGGAGGGGCCGATGGCTGCTCTGGAGGCCGGGCGGGCGGCACCGATGCCGCTCCAGGTGGCGCGGAGCTCGCCAGAGTCCCGGCGGTCCTGGTTCGCCCTCCGGCCGCCGCTCTCTTGAGACTGCGGCCGGACGGGCCTCCGCGAAGCCGCGCCTGCGCACGAGCTGCGGAACCCACGCGGCGCCGGCGGCGGGGGCCGAGGGGGGCCGGGAGGCGCGGGCACTGCGCATGCGCCGCCCCCCACCTGCAGGACGCGCCTTCAGCCGCCAGGCGGCAGCACCCGCTCCGGTATTGACACACATCTGTACGTTTAGGGAATTTACGTTGCCCATTTCCTACGTTAACGCTTTTGATACCGAATATCTATTTAGGCTGTCTGCCTACACACCTAGTTTGACACTAATATCTTTTTATAAACGCATCTAAGTATTTTTATATTCTAGGATCTTTCATATAACACAGAATCACAGAATCCTTAGAGACAGAGGTTTTTATTTTGAACTTTTACATACATAATTTATATATATGTATATTTCTCATTCCCTATTTCAATGCATCCTGCCCATAGTTACAGGTTTTCACATTTTTTAATGCATCCCAAGAATTTTCAGACATTCTGGGGCCGCGACCCACTTCTTTTGGGGGGGCAACTCCACGTAACCCCCCCCCATCTCCCACTCACCTGCTCCTCTGCTGCATCATCGCTGCCCCAGTGACATCGGGGTGCCCCAAATGACACCATCACCCCCCAAGACACACACACACAGACACCCTCCTATTCACCCCCAAAAAAGGCTTAAAACGCCCAGACCCAGGGCTGGCCCCTTCTCCTCAGGGGGGCTCCGCCACCGGCTGCAAACCTGGGCTGGGGCATCTCTCGAGCAGCACGAGACGCCTACGACGAGGCACCTGGAAAACAAAAATCCCCAATTATAGCTCAGCATCCCAAAAAAACAGCACAGAAGAGAGCAGAGGAATTCCGTCAGACGGAGGGACGGGACAGGAGCTGGGGAAACAGCTCAGCTCGAAATACAGCACAGCCTTCAAAAGCCAGCGCCATTTGAACTCTTAAAAGTCAGGATTAAGACTAATCAGTGCCATTTTGAACACGTTCTTAGCATAAGGGCGAACCCTCCGGCTGGTGCTGGGAAACACCTGGCCCTTTCCCTTTCACTGAGAAGGTGTGCATGAAGTTTACATCCACCCAGTGAAAATACTTACCCTGTGAAAGTACTTGGCTTTCCTTCGGCGCTAATTTAACTTGCACAGCTGTGAACGGATACTATTAAACTATCCGTCTCCAAAATACACAGCTATGATTTGACCACGGGGGGTTTTTTGTGTGCTACACGAGGAGGAGGAGGGACATCGGGGCAGCGGCGCTGCCCGAGAGAGACACTACTGGCTGCCGGGAAAAGGCGGCACTGAAAGCCAGACAGAAGTACTTCAGAGCACTCTGCCAAAAAAACGGGGGGAAAACCGCGTAACATTCAGTTGTCTCTCCTTTTAAACATTTCGAACAAATACCTAACTGCCCAGGTACACCTCATAAATTGTACACTACAGCCGTTTAGGCGGCTGCAGTTTAAACTACGCAAGTCAGTTTGTCGATTATACAACTCTCACTTTTTTTTTTTTAGCTTCATTTAACATAGAAAAATCAGTGAGAGAAAAAACTCCTCCAAATGGTTTTACTTTTGGGGGCGGGGAATCAAATCGCCGGCGCCGCGATCCGTAGGGCTACCAAAAAGGACCGGCAGATTCGCAAATGCTTTTGGCTGTGCTGAAGGCGCAGAGGAACGCGTTTTTATGGTATCTCGACTGTTCCAACCGAGAACCCAAAGGCCGGCGATGCCAGCAACTGGGGGGAGACGCGCGGCACTTGGGCCTGCGGAAGGAAATGAACTTCCTCCCGAGGTTACAGAAAAAGGACATTGTTGAAGCCGTAACTCACCAAAACCACAACCAAAACCACAGGATTCGCCGTCACGAGTTAAACGCTGCTGATGCTTCACGGCAAAGCCTGGAGAACACAGAGAGGCGATGCCCGTTTGTCCCGTTTTGTCCGTGTCTCCTCTTTGACCTCAATCGCCTTTAGGACAGATGCCAGTATCTCAGTGAGGTTTTCGAGTACCGCTGTGAAATATTTTAAAGACTTATTGACTGAGAAAGCATAAAGTTTTTATCGTGAAAGCAAAGCCTGCTTCTTCTGGACATGTGAACTCTTACAAACAGTTCCTTCCCTCTTCTAGTACAGAATTATTTTCACAGTATCGTTTGACAGTGAGCACCCAGAAAGAGAAGAATATGCTTTC
The DNA here is from genome assembly GCF_963924245.1 of Chroicocephalus ridibundus. Classification (NCBI taxonomy): domain Eukaryota; kingdom Metazoa; phylum Chordata; class Aves; order Charadriiformes; family Laridae; genus Chroicocephalus; species Chroicocephalus ridibundus. The sequence goes on from NC_086305.1 coordinate 728,847, forward strand.
AGGAAGAGAAAAATAAATGGAGGGAAGTAAGCTTTGCAGAGGCGTAACGTGCTCCAGGACAGACTTTATTTTGTTTTTAGGATTGTGAGGGACGGACTGTAAATTCCCTGCCGAGGGGCAGGAGCCCCTCCAAGCCTTCAGTGGAACGCCTCAAACACTCGCAAGGAAATAAATAACGCAGGCCTGGCCTTCAAACAGCTGATGAGGCTCACACTTCTGGCGGCTGAAAGTGTGGGAGAACTGTCTTGTGAAGACAGGTCGGTTCTGCCACTCGTGCCGTGAGCTCGCTCGTTCTCAGTTCTCGAGGCCGTTGTGTCCCATGAGTGACCTTTGCTTCATTATCCGCGAAACGCACGTGAAAGCGCACGCCCTGCATGTGCTAATGAAGATTACAGAGATCACGCTAAACATGTGTGACCATGGCACTCGTCTCTCCACCCAAATCATGGCACACGTCACCGGGGAGAAGGGAGAAACCTGAGCTGAGCCCGTCCTCAGCAAGGAGGGCGGACCGTGCTGATTCAGCAAACGTAAAAGGGGAAAATAAGTGCCCCGAGGGAACAAAAAAGAAACAAAAGAAATAGATAGTGCCTGGGAAGATTCTTCCCAAGAAAGAAGAAGATTATGCCTGGGAAGAATCCCTGAAAAAGACGCTGGAACCAGGACCCGCGATCTCTTTATCTCTGTCTTTTTCTCTGTCTTTTCCTCTCTCTGTCCCTCAGTTTCTCTTTTCTCTTGGAATTGTTAAGTAACAGTTAGAGCTGTGAAGTGATGACCTTAAGATGACCTTAAGTACGACCTTAAGCACCGCTTGCCATAAGTTGTCCTACACCTGGTGTTAACTAACACAATGTACACCCCAACACCTGCCATAATTTTTTATATACCTAACCAATTATCGTGGGCTTGTTAAGATCTATACTAACCATTTTGGTAAGCTAATAAATGTTTCTGTATGGACCTTGAGATTTATCTCACCTTAGTCCGTGCCGCTGAGAATTTACAAATCTGAAGTCACTTACCCTCCCCTCTTTCCTGACAGCGGGAAGCGACAAGGATTTTGTTAAAATATTTCACAGAAAAACTATAGGAGGAGTGCTGGCACATCCTTCCCGTTAACTTCAGAGTCCACACTACAAGTACCTCAGGAAAAAAGCAGACGCGCATCGCAGACGCACCTCGTACTCGCAGAGCACTCCGGATTCTTTCCGTCTGTCCTGTACCATCACGGCAGAAGGAAGGGCGACCACGGAGAAACGCTGGCAGCTGGAATTCTGCCAAGACAGGAAAAAAACTTCTGGCGTAAAGCTAAGTGGCAATCTAAAGCGTCCTTCTTTCGTGAAGGTCTGTGAAGACTGCAGCCAACGGAGGCTCCTGACGAGTGGGACACGGCCCCAAAGCCTGGGACTCAACGCAGCTCCTGCTTTCAGCGCTGCCCACAGAATTTTCCAGTTCAGGTGCCTCTCTCTTTCTCTGTCCCTTCCTCTTCTGCAGCGCTGGTCACTTGACCATCCTCCACCTAAGAGAACACAGCGGTGTCTTACAGCTCTTGCGATATGAAGCTTCCCAGATGTGCAGCCTTGCACGCACACAACCCTTCCCCATGGCCATACCGTGATTTTGGATACGCGTACGGACCCTGCGGTACATATCAGCAATCTGGTCTGCTGAGGACAACTCAGAGGGGACCCTTCCTCACCCAGAAATGCTTGGCTGTCTCTTCCCTGCCGCAGGAAGCACCTTCTGGCTCAATCACCTTGATGTTGTTCTCTGGCTGTTTCACGTTTTTCAAGCATCTTAAGCTTCACCCACAGCAGCTCCTGTTCAAAGCCAGTAAACGTCCACCAGTCCCAGGTCGCCCACACCAGGAGGGAGAACGGGGCTGAACGGAGACAGCCCAGGCAAGTCTGTGGCAAAGGCAGCCCACGACAACCCCGGGGAGGAGCGGACAACCGCGGCCTCCGGGAGAGAAAGAGAAGGGGCAGCAGTTCCCCGACCACTCGCCCCAGCGGGAGCCCCCCCTGCAGCAGGAGCTCCTGGAGACGCTGCTTTCCCCACCCGGATGCTCCTGGCACCTGCATCGAGAGGCGACCAAGCGCAGCCAGGGGCGGCCGCCGCTGTCGGGAACAGGACGGGGGGAGGACATCTGCCGGCAGTGCCTCGGCTGGGGAGGAGGGCCGGGGCCCGTCTCCTCGCAAAGGAACAGGGAGCGGGGGGGCTGCGGGCCCGGGAGCGGAGGGACGCCGGCCCGGGAGCAGGGGGTGGCCGGCCCGGGAGCCCGGGGACGCGGGGGGAGAACCGTCCCGATGGGGGGGGACGAGAGGGGGGGAAGGGAGGGGGGGTCCGAGCCTGAGGACGCGGGGCGGGGGGCCGGGGCCGGGGCCAGCCTGGGAGCCCGAGGACGGGACGCGGGGGGGGAACCGTCCCGGGAGCGGGGGGGTCCGAGCCGGAGGACGGCGGGGGTGGGGCCGGGGCCGGGCTGGGAGCCCGGGGACGCGGGGGGGGGGACGCGGGGAGGGGGGGAACCGTCCCGGGAGCGGGGGGGGGTCCGTCCCGGAAGCGGGGGCCGCCTACCATCCTCCAGCCCGACGGAAACGCGGCCGGCAGACGCCGCTCCCCACGTGACCACCCAGAAGTAACGTACCAGAAAATACTTCGCAGGCTGGCGCGGCGGCGCGACGTGGGCGCCGGTGGCGCCGAGGCTGATGGCCGCCGCAAAGCCTGCAGCCCCACGGGCTGTGGGGCCACGCGAGCGGCTGCCAAAGAGCTTTCCAAGGGGGCACGGCTTTCCCTCCTGGCTCTTCGGGCGTGGGAGCTGTGGCCAGAGCCCCGGCCCTACCGGAAAATGCTTCGCAGGCTGGCGCGGCGGCCCCACGAGGGCGCCGGTGGCGCCGAGGCTGACGGCCGCCGCAAAGCCCGCAGCCCCACGGGCTGTGGGGCCACGCGAGCGGCTGCCAAAGAGCTTTCCAACGAGGCACGGCTTTCCCTCCTGGCTCTTCGGGCGTGGGAGCTGTGGCCAGAGCCGCGGCCCCACCGAAAAATGCTTCGCGGGCTGGCGCAGCGGCGCCAGGTGGGCGCCGGTGGCGCTGAGGCTGACGGCCGCCGCAAAGCCCGCAGCCCCACGGGCCGTGAGGCCACGTGAGCGGCTGCCAAAGAGCTTTCCAAGGAGGCACGGCTTTCCCTCCTGGCTCTTCGGGCGTGGGAGCTGTGGCCAGAGCCACGGCCCTACCGGAAAATGCTTCGCAGGCTGGCGCGGCGGCACCACGTGGGTGCCGGTGGCGCCGAGGCTGACGGCCGCCGCAAAGCCCGCAGCCCCACGGGCTGTGGGGCCACGCGAGCGGCTGCCAAAGAGCTTTCCAACGAGGCACGGCTTTCCCTCCTGGCTCTTCGGGTGTGGGAGGTGTGGCCAGAGCCGCGGCCCTACCGGAAAATGCTTCGCAGGCTGGCGCGGCGGCGCCACGTGGGCGCCGGTGGCGCCGAGGCTGACGGCCGCCGCAAAGCCCGCAGCCCCACGGGCTGTGGGGCCACGCGAGCGGCTGCCAAAGAGCTTTCCTACGAGGCACGGCTTTCCCTCCTGGCTCTTCGGGCGTGGGAGCTGTGGCCAGAGCCGCAGCCCTACCGGAAAATGCTTCGCAGTCTGGCGCGGCGGCGCGACGTTCGTGCCGGTGGCGCCAAGGCTGACGGTCGCCGCAAAGCCCGCAGCCCCATGGGCTGTGGGGCCACGCGAGCGGCTGCCAAAGAGCTTTCCAAAGAGGCACGGCTTTCCCTCCTGGCTCTTCGGGCGTGGGAGCTGTGGCCAGAGCCGCGGCCCTACCGGAAAATGCTTCGCGGGCTGGCGCAGCGGCGCCAGCTGGGCGCAGGTGGCGCCGAGGCTGACGGCCGCCGCAAAGCCCGCAGCCCCACGGTCTGTGGGGCCACGCGAGCGGCTGCCAAAGAGCTTTCCAATGAGGCACGGCTTTTCCTCCTGGCTCTTCGGGTGTGGGAGCTATGGCCAGAGCCGCGGCCCTACCGGAAAATGCTTCGCAGGCTGGTGCGGCGGCGCCATGTGGGCGCCGGTGGCGCCGAGGCTGACGGCCGCCGCAAAGCCCGCAGCCCCACGGGCTGTAGGGAAACGCGAGCGGCTGCCAAAGAGCTTTCCAACGACGCATGGCTTTCCCTCCTGGCTCTTCGGGCGTGGGAGCTATGGCCAGAGCCGCGGCCCTACCGGAAAATGCTTCGCAGGCTGGCGCGGCGGCGCCACATGGGCTCCGGTGGCGGGGAGGCTGACGGCCGCCGCAAAGCCCGCAGCCCCACGGGCTGTGGGGCCACGCTAGCGGCTGCCAAAGAGCTTTCCAACGAGGCACGGCTTTCCCTCCTGGCTCTTCGGGTGTGGGAGCTGTGGCCAGAGCCGCGGCCCTACCGGAAAATGCTTCGCAGGCTGGAGCGGCGGCGCCATGTGGGCGCCGGTGGCGCCGAGGCTGACGGCCGCCGCAAAGCCCGCAGCCCCACGGGCTGTGGGGCCATGCGAGCGGCGGCCAAAGAGCTTTCCAACGAGGCACGGCTTTCCCTCCTGGCTCTTCGGGCGTGGGAGCTGTGGCCAGAGCCGCGGCCCTACCGGAAAATGCTTCGCAGGCTGGCGCAGCGGCGCCAGGTGGGCGCCGGTGGCGCTGAGGCTGACGGCCGCCGCAAAGCCCGCAGCCCCACGGGCCGTGGGGCCACGCGAGCGGCTGCCAAAGAGCTTTCCATGGAGGCACGGCTTTCCCTCCTGGTTCTTCGGGCGTGGGAGTTGTGGCCAGAGCCACGGCCCTACCGGAAAATGCTTCGCAGGCTGGCGCGGCGGCACCACGTGGGTGCCGGTGGCGCCGAGGCTGACGGCCGCCGCAAAGCCCGCAGCCCCACGGGCTGTGGGGCCATGCGAGCGGCGGCCAAAGAGCTTTCCAACGAGGCACGGCTTTTCCTCCTGGCTCTTCGGGCGTGGGAGCTGTGGCCAGAGCCGCGGCCCTACCGGAAAATGCTTCGCAGGCTGGCGCAGCGGCGCCAGGTGGGCGCAGGTGGCGCTGAGGCTGACGGCCGCCGCAAAGCCCGCAGCCCCACGGGCCGTGGGGCCACGCGAGCGGCTGCCAAAGAGCTTTCCAACGAGGCACGGCTTTCCCTCCTGGCTCTTCAGGCGTGGGAGCTGTGGCCAGAGCCACGGCCCTACCGGAAAATGCTTCGCAGGCTGGCGCGGCTGCACCACGTGGGTGCCGGTGGCGGCGAGGCTGACGGCCGCCGCAAAGCCCGCAGCCCCACGGGCTGTGGGGCCACGCGAGCGGCTGCCAAAGAGCTTTCCAACGAGGCATGGCTTTCCCTCCTGGCTCTTCGGGCGAGGGATCTGTCGCCATAGCCGCGGCCCTACCGGAAAATGCTTCGCAGGCTGGTGCGGCTGCACCTCGTGGGCGCTGGTGGCGGGGAGGCTGATGGCCGCCACAAAGCCCGCAGCCCCACGGGCTGTGGGGCCACGCGAGCGGCTGCCAAAGAGCTTTCCAACGAGGCACGGCTTTCCCTCCTGGCTCTTCGGGCGTGGGAGCTGTGGCCAGAGCCGCAGCCCTACCGGAAAATGCTTCGCAGGCTGGCGCGCCTGCACCTGGTGGGCGCCGCTGGCGCCGAGGCTGACGGCCGCCGCAAAGCCCGCAGCCCCACGGGCTGTGGGGCCACGCGAGCGGCTGCCAAAGAGCTTTCCAACGAGGCATGGCTTTCCCTCCCTGACCTTCAGGCGTGGGAGCTGTCGCCAGAGCCGCGGCCCTACCGGAAAATGCTTCGCAGGCTGGTGCGGCGGCGCCACGTGGGCGCCGGTGGCGGCGAGTCTGACGGCTGCCGCAAAGCCCGCAGCCCCACGGGCTGTTTTGCCAGGTGAGCGGCTGCCAAAGAGCTTTCCAAAGAGGCACGGCTTTCCCTCCTGGCTCTTTGGGCGTGGGAGCTGTCGCCAGAGCCGCGGCCCTACCGGAAAATGCTTCGCAGGCTGGCGCGGCGGCGCCATGTGGGCGCCGCCGGCGCCGAGGCTGACGGCCGCCGCAAAGCCCGCAGCCCCACGGGCTGTGGGGCCACGCGAGCGGCTGCCAAAGAGCTTTCCAAAGAGGCATGGCTTTCCCTCCCTGACCTTCAGGCGTGGGAGCTGTCGCCAGAGCCGCGGCCCTACCGGAAAATGCTTCGCAGGCTGGTGCGGCGGCGCCACGTGGGCGCCGGTGGCGGCGAGGCTGACGTCTGCCGCAAAGCCCGCAGCCCCACGGGCTGTTTTGCCAGGTGAGCGGCTGCCAAAGAGCTTTCCGACGAGGCACGGCTTTCCCTCCTGACTCTTCGGGCGTGGGAGCTGTGGACAGAGCCGCGGCCCTACCGGAAAATGCTTCGCAGGCTGCCGGGGTTGCACCTGGTGGGCGCCGGTGGCACCGAGGGTGACGGCCGCCGCAAAGCCCGCAGCCCCACGGGCTGTGGGGCCACGCGAGAGGCTGCCAAAGAGCTTTCCAAAGAGGCATGGCTTTCCTTCCCTGCCCTTCAGGCGTGGGAACTGTCGCCAGAACCGCGTCCCTACCGGAAAATACTTCGCAGGCTGGCGCGGCGGTGCCACGTGGGCGCCGGTGGCGCCGAGGCTGACGTCCGCCGCAAAGCCCGCAGCCCCACGGGCTGTGGGGCCACGCGAGAGGCTGTCAAAGAGCTTTCCAACTAGGCACGGCTTTCCCTCCTGGCTCTTCGGGCGTGGGAGCTGTCGCCAGAGCCGCGGCCCTACCGGTAAATGCTTCGCAGGCTGGCGCGGCTGCACCTGGTGGGCGCTGGTGGCGGGGAGGCTGACGGCCGCCACAAAGCCCGCAGCCCCACGGGCTGTGGGGCCACGCGAGCGGCTGCCAAAGAGCTTTCCAAGGAGGCACGGCATTCCTTCCCTGATCTTCGGGCGTGGGAGCTGTCGCCAGAGTCGCGACCCTACCGGAAAATGCTTCGCAGACTGGTGCGGCGGCGCTACGTGGGCGCCTGTGGCGGCGATGCTGACGGCCGCCGCAAATTCCGCAGCCCCACGGGCTGTGGGGCCACGCGAGCGGCTGCCAAAGAGCTTTCCAACGAGGCATGGCTTTCCCTCCTGGCTCTTCGGGCGTGGGAGCTGTCGCCAGAGCCGCGGCCCTACCGGAAAATGCTTCGCAGGCTGGGGTGGTGGCGCCACGTGGGCGCCGGTGGCGCCGAGGCTGACGGCCGCCGCAAAGCCCGCAGCCCCACGGGCTGTGGGGCCACGCGAGCGGCTGCCAAAGAGCTTTCCGACGAGGCACGGCTTTCCCTCCTGGCTCTTCGGGCTTGGGAGCTGTCGTCAGAGCCGCAGCCCTACGGGAAAATGCTTTGCAGGCTGGCGCGGCGGCGCCACGTGGGCGCCGGTGGCGCCAAGGCTGACGGCCGCCGCAAAGCCCGCAACCCCAAGGGCTGTGGGGCCACGCAAGCGGCTGCCAAAGAGCTTTCCAACGATGCACGGCTTTCCCTCCTGGCTCTTCGGGCGTGGGAGCTGTCGCCATAGCCGCGGCCCTACCGGAAAATGCTTCGCAGGCTGGTGCGGCCGAGCAATGTGGGTGCCGGTGGCGCCGAGGCTGACGGCCGCCGCAAAGCCCGCAGCCCCACGGGCTGTGGGGCCACGCGAGCGGCTGCCAAAGAGCTTTCCAACGAGGCATGGCTTTCCCTCCCTGACCTTCAGGCGTGGGAGCTGTCGCCAGAGCCGCGGCCCTACCGGAAAATGCTTCGCAGGCTGGTGCGGCGGCGCCACGTGGGCACCGGTGGCGGCGAGTCTGACGGCTGCCGCAAAGCCCGCAGCCCCACGGGCTGTTTTGCCAGGTGAGCGGCTGCCAAAGAGCTTTCCAACGAGGCACGGCTTTCCCTCCTGGCTCTTCGGGCGTGGGAGCTGTGGCCAGAGCCGCGGCCCTACCGGAAAATGCTTCGCGGGCTGGCGCGGCTGCACCTCGTGGGCGCTGGTGGCGGGGAGGGTGATGGCCGCCACAAAGCCCGCAGCCCCACGGGCTGTGGGGCCACGCGAGCGGCTGCCAAAGAGGTTTCCAACGAGGCACGGCATTCCCTCCCTGCTCTTCGGGCTTGGGAGCTGTCGCCAGAGTCGCGGCCCTACCGGAAAATGCTTCGCAGGCTGGCGCGGCTGCGCCTGGTGGGCGCCGGTGGCAACGAGGCTGACGGCCGCCGCAAAGCCCGCAGCCCCACGCGCTGTTTTTCCAGGTGAGCGGCTGCCAAAGAGCTTTCCAATGAGGCACGGCTTTCCCTCCTGGCTCTTCGGGCGTGGGAGCTGTGGACAGAGCCGCGGCCCTACCGGAAAATGCTTCGCAGGCTGGCGCGGCTGCACCTGGTGGGCGCCGGTGGCGGGGAGGCTGATGGCCGCCACAAAGCCCGCAGCCCCACGGGCTGTGGGGCCACGCGAGCGGCTGCCAAAGAGCTTTCCAACGAGGCACGGCTTTTCCTCCTGGCTCTTCGGGCGTGCGAGCTGTGGCCAGAGCCGCAGCCCTACCGGAAAATGCTTCGCAGGCTGGCCCGCCTGCACCTGGTGGGCGCCGCTGGCGCCGAGGCTGACGGCCGCCACAAAGGCCGCAGCCCCACGGGCTGTGGGGCCACGCGAGCGGCTGCCAAAGAGGTTTCCAACGAGGCACGGCATTCCCTCCCTGCTCTTCGGGCTTGGGAGCTGTCGCCAGAGTCGCGGCCCTACCGGAAAATGCTTCGCAGGCTGTCGCGGCTGCACCTGGTGGGCGCCGGTGGCAACGAGGCTGACGTCCGCCGCAAAGCCCGCAGCCCCACGCGCTGTTTTGCCAGGTGAGCGGCTGCCAAAGAGCTTTCCAACGAGGCACGGCTTTCCCTCCTGACTCTTTTGGCGTGGGAGCTGTGGACAGAGCCGCGGCCCTACCGGAAAATGCTTCGCAGGCTGGCGGGGCTGCACCTGGTGGGCGCCGGTGACGGCGAGGCTGACGGCCGCCGCAAAGCCCGCAGCCCCACGGGCTGTGGGGCCACGCGAGAGGCTGCCAAAGAGCTTTCCAAAGCGGCATGGCTTTCCTTCCCTGCCCTTCAGGCGTGGGAACTGTCGCCAGAGCCGCGTCCCTACCGGAAAATACTTCGCAGGCTGGCGCGGCGGTGCCACGTGGGCGCCGGTGGCGCCGAGGCTGACGTCCGCCGCAAAGCCCGCAGCCCTACGGGCTGTGGGGCCACGCGAGCGGCTGCCAAAGAGCTTTCCAACGAGGCATGGCTTTCCCTCCTGCCTGTTCGTGCTTGGGAGCTGTCGTCAGAGCCGCAGCCCTACCGGAAAATGCTTTGCAGGCTGGCGCGGCTGCGCCACGTGGGCGCCTGTGGCGGCGAGGCTGACGTCTGCCGCAAAGCCCGCAGCCCCACGGGCTGTTTTGCCAGGTGAGCGGCTGCCAAAGAGCTTTCCAACGAGGCACGGCTTTCCCTCCTGGCTCTTCGGGCGTGGGAGCTGTCGCCAGAGCCGCGGCCCTACCGGAAAATGCTTCGCAGGCTGGCGCGGCTGCACCTGGTGGGCGCTGGTGGCGGGGAGGCTGACGGCCGCCGCAAAGCCCGCAGCCCCACGAACTGTGGGGCCACGCGAGCGGCTGCCAAAGAGCTTTCCAACGAGGCATGGCTTTCCCTCCTGGCTCTTTGGGCATGGGAGCTGTCGCCAGAGCCGCGGTCCTACCGGAAAATGCTTTGCAGCCCGGTGCGGCGGTGCCACGTAGGCGCCGGAGGCGGCGAGGCTGACGGCCGCCGCAAAGCCCGCAGCCCCACGGGCTGTGGGGCCACGCGAGCGGCTGCCAAAGAGCTTTCCAACGAGGCATGGCTTTCCCTCCTGCCTGTTCGTGCTTGGGAGCTGTCGTCAGAGCCGCAGCCCTACCGGAAAATGCTTTGCAGGCTGGCGCGGCTGCGCCACGTGGGCGCCGGTGGCGCCAAGGCTGACGGCCGCCGCAAAGCCCGCAGCCCCACGGGCTGTGGGGCCACGCGAGCGGCTGCCAAAGAGCTTTCCAACGAGGCACGGCTTTCCGTCCTGGCTCTTCGGGCGAGGGATCTGTCGCCATAGCTGCGGCCCTACCGGAAAATGCTTCGCGGGCTGGCGCGGCTGCACCTGGTGGGCGCTGGTGGCGGGGAGGCTGATGGCCGCCACAAAGCCCGCAGCCCCACGGGCTGTGGGGCCACGCGAGCGGCTGCCAAAGAGGTTTCCAACGAGGCACGGCATTCCCTCCCTGCTCTTCGGGCTTGGGAGCTGTCGCCAGAGTCGCGGCCCTACCGGAAAATGCTTCGCAGGCTGTCGCGGCTGCACGTGGTGGGCGCCGGTGGCAACGAGGCTGACGTCCGCCGCAAAGCCCGCAGCCCCACGCGCTGTTTTGCCAGGTGAGCGGCTGCCAAAGAGCTTTCCAACGAGGCACGGCTTTCCCTCCTGGCTCTTCGGGCGTGGGAGCTGTGGACAGAGCCGCGGCCCTACCGGAAAATGCTTCGCAGGCTGGCGCGGCTGCACCTGGTGGGCGCCGGTGGCGGGGAGGCTGATGGCCGCCACAAAGCCCGCAGCCCCACGGGCTGTGGGGCCACGCGAGCGGCTGCCAAAGAGCTTTCCAACGAGGCACGGCTTTCCCTCCTGGCTCTTCGGGCGTGGGAGCTGTGGCCAGAGCCGCAGCCCTACCGGAAAATGCTTCGCAGGCTGGCCCGCCTGCACCTGGTGGGCGCCGCTGGCGCCGAGGCTGACGGCCGCCGCAAAGCCCGCAGCCCCACGGGCTGTGGGGCCACGCGAGCGGCTGCCAAAGAGCTTTCCAACGAGGCACGGCTTTCCGTCCTGGCTCTTCGGGCGAGGGATCTGTCGCCATAGCTGCGGCCCTACCGGAAAATGCTTCGCGGGCTGGCGCGGCTGCACCTGGTGGGCGCTGGTGGCGGGGAGGCTGATGGCCGCCACAAAGCCCGCAGCCCCACGGGCTGTGGGGCCACGCGAGCGGCTGCCAAAGAGGTTTCCAACGAGGCACGGCATTCCCTCCCTGCTCTTCGGGCTTGGGAGCTGTCGCCAGAGTCGCGGCCCTACCGGAAAATGCTTCGCAGGCTGTCGCGGCTGCACGTGGTGGGCGCCGGTGGCAACGAGGCTGACGTCCGCCGCAAAGCCCGCAGCCCCACGCGCTGTTTTGCCAGGTGAGCGGCTGCCAAAGAGCTTTCCAACGAGGCACGGCTTTCCCTCCTGGCTCTTCGGGCGTGGGAGCTGTGGACAGAGCCGCGGCCCTACCGGAAAATGCTTCGCAGGCTGGCGCGGCTGCACCTGGTGGGCGCCGGTGGCGGGGAGGCTGATGGCCGCCACAAAGCCCGCAGCCCCACGGGCTGTGGGGCCACGCGAGCGGCTGCCAAAGAGCTTTCCAACGAGGCACGGCTTTCCCTCCTGGCTCTTCGGGCGTGGGAGCTGTGGCCAGAGCCGCAGCCCTACCGGAAAATGCTTCGCAGGCTGGCCCGCCTGCACCTGGTGGGCGCCGCTGGCGCCGAGGCTGACGGCCGCCGCAAAGCCCGCAGCCCCACGGGCTGTGGGGCCACGCGAGCGGCTGCCAAAGAGCTTTCCAACGAGGCATGGCTTTCCCTCCCTGACCTTCAGGTGTGGGAGCTGTCGCCAGAGCCACGGCCCTACCAGAAAATGCTTCGCAGGCTGGTGCGGCGGCGCCACGTGGGCGCCGGTGGCGGCGAGTCTGACGGCTGCCGCAAAGCCCGCAGCCCCACGGGCTGTTTTTCCAGGTGAGCGGCTGCCAAAGAGCTTTCCAACGAGGCACGGCTTTCCCTCCTGGCTCTTCGGGCGTGGGAGCTGTGGCCATAGCCGCGGCCCTACCGGAAAATGCTTCGCAGGCTGGCGCGCCTGCACCTGGTGGGCGCCGCTGGCGCCGAGGCTGACGGCCGCCACAAAGCCCGCAGCCCCACGGGCTGTGGGGCCACGCGAGCGGCTGCCAAAGAGCTTTCCAACGAGGCATGGCTTTCCCTCCCTGACCTTCAGGCGTGGGAGCTGTCGCCAGAGCCGCGGCCCTACCGGAAAATGCTTCGCAGGCTACTGCGGCTGCACCCGGTGGGCGCCGGTGGCGCCGAGGCTGACGGCCGCCGCAAAGCCCGCAGCCCCACGGGCTGTGGGGCCACGCGAGAGGCTGCCAAAGAGCTTTCCAACGAGGCACGGCTTTCCCTCCTGGCTCTTCGGGCGTGGGAGCTGTCGCCAGAGCCGCGGCCCTACCAGAAAATGCTTCGCAGGCTGGCGCGGCTGCACCTGGTGGGCGCTGGTGGCGCCGAGGCTGACGGCCGCCACAAAGCCCGCAGCCCCACGGGCTGTGGGGCCACGCGAGCAGCTGCCAAAGAGCTTTCCAACGAGGCACGGCTTTCCCTCCTGGCTCTTCGGGCATGGGAGGTGTCGCCAGAGCCGCGGCCCTACCGGAAAATGCTTCGCAGGCTGTCTCGGCTGCACCTGGTGGGCGCCGGTGGCGGGGAGGCTGACGGCCGCCACAAAGCCCGTAGCCCCACGGGCTGTGGGGCCATGCGAGCGGCTGCCAAAGAGCTTTCCAACGAGGCATGGCTTTCCCTCCCTGCTCTTCGTGCTTGGGAGCTGTCGCCAGAGCCGCGGCCCTACCGGAAAATGCTTCGCAGGCTGGCGCGGCTGCACCTGATGGGCACCGGTTGGAGGGAGGCTGACGGCCGCCGCAAAGCCCGCAGCCCCACGGGCTGTTTTGCCACGTGAGCGGCTGCCAAAGAGGTTTCCAAAGAGGCACGGCTTTCCCTCCTGGCTCTTCGGGCATGGGAGGTGTCGCCAGAGCCGCGGCCCTACCGGAAAATGCTTCGCAGGCTGGCGCGGCTGCACCTGATGGGCTCCGGTTGCAGGGAGGCTGACGGCCGCCGCAAAGCCCGCAGCCCCACGGGCTGTGGGGTCATGCGAGCGGCTGCCAAAGAGCTTTCCAACGAGGCACGGTTTTCCCTCCTGGCTCTTCGTGATTGGGAGCTGTCGCCAGAGCCGCGGCCCTACCGGAAAATGCTTCGCAGGCTGGTGCGGCGGCGCCACGTGGGTGCCGGTGGCGCCGAGGCTGACGGCCGCCGCGAAGCCCGCAGCCCCACGGGCTGTGGGGCCACGCGAGCGGCTGCCAAAGAGCTTTCCAACGAGGCATGGCTTTCCCTCCCTGACCTTCAGGTGTGGGAGCTGTCGCCAGAGCCACGGCCCTACCAGAAAATGCTTCGCAGGCTGGTGCGGCGGCGCCACGTGGGCGCCGGTGGCGGCGAGTCTGACGGCTGCCGCAAAGCCCGCAGCCCCACGGGCTGTTTTGCCAGGTGAGCGGCTGCCAAAGAGCTTTCCAACGAGGCACGGCTTTCCCTCCTGGCTCTTCGGGCGTGGGAGCTGTGGCCATAGCCGCGGCCCTACCGGAAAATGCTTCGCAGGCTGGCGCGCCTGCACCTGGTGGGCGCCGCTGGCGCCGAGGCTGACGGCCGCCACAAAGCCCGCAGCCCCACGGGCTGTGGGGCCACGCGAGCGGCTGCCAAAGAGCTTTCCAACGAGGCATGGCTTTCCCTCCCTGACCTTCAGGCGTGGGAGCTGTCGCCAGAGCCGCGGCCCTACCGGAAAATGCTTCGCAGGCTACTGCGGCTGCACCCGGTGGGCGCCGGTGGCGCCGAGGCTGACGGCCGCCGCAAAGCCCGCAGCCCCACGGGCTGTGGGGCCACGCGAGAGGCTGCCAAAGAGCTTTCCAACGAGGCACGGCTTTCCCTCCTGGCTCTTCGGGCGTGGGAGCTGTCGCCAGAGCCGCGGCCCTACCAGAAAATGCTTCGCAGGCTGGCGCGGCTGCACCTGGTGGGCGCTGGTGGCGCCGAGGCTGACGGCCGCCACAAAGCCCGCAGCCCCACGGGCTGTGGGGCCACGCGAGCAGCTGCCAAAGAGCTTTCCAACGAGGCACGGCTTTCCCTCCTGGCTCTTCGGGCATGGGAGGTGTCGCCAGAGCCGCGGCCCTACCGGAAAATGCTTCGCAGGCTGTCTCGGCTGCACCTGGTGGGCGCCGGTGGCGGGGAGGCTGACGGCCGCCACAAAGCCCGTAGCCCCACGGGCTGTGGGGCCATGCGAGCGGCTGCCAAAGAGCTTTCCAACGAGGCATGGCTTTCCCTCCCTGCTCTTCGTGCTTGGGAGCTGTCGCCAGAGCCGCGGCCCTACCGGAAAATGCTTCGCAGGCTGGCGCGGCTGCACCTGATGGGCACCGGTTGGAGGGAGGCTGACGGCCGCCGCAAAGCCCGCAGCCCCACGGGCTGTGGGGCCACGCGAGCGGCTGCCAAAGAGCTTTCCAACGAGGCATGGCTTTCCCTCCTGGCTCTTCGGGCATGGGAGCTGTCGCCAGAGTCGTAGCCCTACCGGAAAATGCTTCGCAGGCTGGCGCGGCTGCACCTGGTGGGCGCCGGTGGCGGGGAGGCTGACGGCCGCCGCAAAGCCCGCAGCCCCACGGGCTGTGGGGTCATGCGAGCGGCTGCCAAAGAGCTTTACAACGAGGCATGGCTTTCCCTCCTGGCTCTTCGTGATTGGGAGCTGTCGCCAGAGCCGCGGCCCTACCGGCAAATGCTTCGCAGGCTGGCGCGGCGGCGATACGTGGGCGCCGGTGGCGCCGAGCCTGACGGCCGCTGTAAAGCCCGCAGCCCCACGGGCTGTGGGGCCATGCGAGCGGCTGCCAAAGAGCTTTCCAACGAGGCACGGCTTTCCCTCCCTGCTCTTCGGGTGTTGGAGCTGTCGCCAGACTCGCGGCCCTACCGGAAAATGCTTCGCAGGCTGGTGCGGCGGTGCCACGTGGGCGCCGGTGGCGCCGAGGCTGACGGCCGCCGCAAAGCCCGCAGCCCCACGGGCTGTGGGGACACGCGAGCGGCTGCCAAAGAGCTTTCCAACGAGGCACGGCTTTCCCTCCCTGCTCTTCGGGTGTTGGAGCTGTCGCCAGACTCGCGGCCCTACCGGAAAATGCTTCGCAGGCTGGCGCGGCGGCGCCATGTGGGCGCCGGTGGCGCCGAGGCTGACGGCCGCCGCAAAGCCCGCAGACCCACGGGCTGTAGGGAAACGCGAGCGGCTGCCAAAGAGCTTTCCAACGAGGCACGGCTTTCCCTCCTGGCTCTTCGGGCGTGGGAGCTGTCGCCAGAGCCGCGGCCCTACCGGAAAATGCTTCGCGGGCTGGCGCAGCGGCGCCAGGTGGGCGCCGGTGGCGCCGAGGCTGACGGACGCCGCAAAGCCTGCAGCCCCACGGGCTGTGGGGCCACGCGAGCGGCTGCCAAAGAGCTTTCCAACGAGGCACGGCTTTCCCTCCTGGCTCTTTGGGCGTGGGAGCTGTGGCCAGAGCCGCGGCCCTACTGGAAAATGCTTCGCAGGCTGGGGCGGCGGCACCACCTCGGGCTGCGGGCTTTCCTACTGCCTTCAGAGTCTCACAGCCACCCTTTCCCACTTGGCACCACGCCAGCCTCTAGCATTTCTATTATTAAGTCAAGAGAGTGTACGACTTAACATTATACAGAGCGCTACACATCAATACATGCTCAAATTAAGCATAGCCACTGGAAAAATGGGCAATACAGTGCCATCGTATGTTAGCAAGTGTCACGTCTCATTGAAGACAATGACAGAGCGATACAACGTCAAGCGTAACCCAGTACTGGGCCGTGCCAGGCAATACGCCGTCACAGAATCACCAGTAGAGAAGTTCGCAACGGAGTGCAGTCTTACGATAGAATCTCTAAAGCCACCGTTAAGCCAGTGACAGGCGGTACAATGCCACACGTTACAGTATACAGGGCAGTACAACCCGATTCGCAGACAAATAAATTAGAGCAAATTACAAGACTCCCAATACAGTACAGTACAATGCCAGACAGTCTCAGATGTCGGTCAAGACAATGCCAGGGCAACGCAGTGCAAGACATAACGTTATACAGGTCAGTACAAGGCAATACGCAGTCAAATGAAGAACAGTAAACTACAATACCCAAACCACACTGGCAAACAACGGCAAACAATCACACATGTCGGTCGAGACAATGACAACGCGAGACAGAACACCGTGCAGGGCAGCGCAAGGCAGTACACAGTCAAATAAAGAACAGCTGACCAGAAAACCCGCACTACGCTGCCGTACGATCTCAAAACATCGCGGAGGGCAGTCAAGGCAATTACAGGGCAAGACCGAGCACTACATCGCAGTACACAAGGCAGTACAAGGCAATACTCAGTCAAATAAATAACAGACAGTCAAAAAATTCACAGTGCAGTGAATTCACACGGGTCAGATGGCAACCAAAAGAAGGACAGGGCAATACAAGGCGAGAGGTAACCCAATACGGGGCTGGACAAGGCAATATGCAGTTGTGGCAGGTGGAGCGATTCACTTCAGTCCTGAGAGAAGTAGAGAAACATTTAGAAACATCAACACAGTGTTTCGACAAAGGCAGCAGTGAACGTAACATCCCTTTACCAGGTTCCGTGGCCACGTACCCCAGATAATTTATTGCACAGGGGCCAGGGTCAGACGAGCTGTTAGGGAGACCCTCCCGTTGAGCCACAACCCCCTTGCTTTCTAAACTCCTTCTTGAAGAGCAGTCTAAGTGCGGCTGGATCCAATTCCTAGCCCTGGACTTGGGCAACAGTTCACCTCTAAAGGACTGTATCCGCGCCATCAACCCTTTATATCACTGAGCTAAGGCTACGAGGTTTAGCGTGGTATTAGTCACTTACCGAGACTCTGTTGCGGCAAGGGATCTCTCAGCCTTGAGGAGCAGAACCTGAAGCAAGCGTCCCCGCTCAAGGGCACATCCTGGTGCTATGACAGACAATACTATGACAGGGCAATACAATGCAAGACGTAACTTTACACAGGGCAGTACAAGGCCAATACACAGTCAAATAGGGAATGACCGATCACAAAATTGATGCACGGTCAAATAGAGTACAACAGCCTAAGAAGCCCTCAATACAGTGCCTGTCAACGCCAGAATACATCAGATGGCTCGCAGCACGGTGAGAGGGCAATACGACGCAAGACTTAGGAAAATACAGGGCAGTACAAAGCAATACGTAGTCAAATATAGAACAGCCGATCAAAAACACCCTCAGTTCGGTGCGGTACAACCCCAGAGAGTGTAAAAGGACCGTTAAGACTATTTCATGGCAACACAACGCACAACGTAACACAATACAGGTTGCTACAACACAATACAGAATAATATAGGAAACAACCCATCAAAACGCCACAATACGGTGCAGTACGATCCCACACGGTCTCGGGTGGCAGTCAAGACAACTATAGGGCGACACGATCCAAGATGCAACATTACACGACAGAGTAGAACTGAAGACGCAGTCAACTAAATACCAACCAATTAGAAGAACCGCAATACAGTGTGGGAGAAAACAAAAATAAATGGAGATGCCAGTCAAGACAATGACAGAGCAATACAAGGCAAGAAATAACGCAATACAGGGCAGTACAGTGAAATACACGGTCAAATAAATAACTGATTAAGTATCCCGCAATACCGTGCGATGCAATGCCAAAACGTGTGAGACAGCAGTCGAGGCAGTGACAGAGCTATACAATGGAAGACATAACGCAGGGCTGTACAACACCAAAATGTATCAGATGGCACTCAGAACAATAACATGGCGATACAATGCAAGCCGCAACACAATACAAGGTGGTAACAAGGCAATACACGGTCAAACACAGACTAACGAATAAAACCTGCACAATACGGATCGCTGCAATCCCAGAACATCTAAAGTGACAGTGAACGGAATGACGGGGCAGTACAATGCAAGATACAACACTAGACAGGGCAATACGCATTCAAATAACGCAAAACCGATTAAAAAACCCACAATACACACCAGTACAATGCCGGAACAGATCAGATGGCAGTCCGGGCAAATAGAGGACAATACAATGCCAAACGTGACGCCATACCGGGCCGGGCAAGGCAATACGCAGTTGTGGCAGGCCGAGCGGCTAGCTTCGCTTCTAAGAGAGAAGCGGTGAAACATTCAGAAACATCAACACAGTGATTCTCCAAAGGCAGCAGCGCATGTGACGGCGCTTTACCAGATTCCATATGGCCACGCACCCCGGATTATTTACTGCCTAGGGGCCAGGGTCAGACGAGCTGTCAGGGAGACCCTCCCGTTAAGTCACGAGGCTCGGAAAGGACCCCCTTGCTTTCTAAACTCCTTCTCAGAGAGGAGTCTAGGTGCGGCTGGATCCAATTCCTAGCTCGGAAAGGACCCCCTTGCTTTCTAAACTCCTTCTCGGAGAGGAGTCTAGGTGCGGCTGGATCCAATTCCTAGCCCCGGACTTGGGCAACGGTTCACCTCTAAAGGATTGTATCTGCGCCATCGACCCTTTATATCACTGAGCTAAGGCTACAAGGTTTTGTATGCTATTAGTCACTTACTGAGAATCTGTTGCGGCAAGGCATCTCTATCTCGAGGAGCAGAACCTTAATTGAGCGTCCCTGCTCAAGGGGAGATCCTGGCACGGAGGCCCCTGCCATGCAGAAGTCAAAAGGCTCTTGGGCTGTCCACTATTTATGGGGTAAGCTAATTGACTTATAGTCACATCAGCACAGGAACAAAATATCTAGGTCCCCACTGTGTTGCCAACCATCCCCCAACTTCAAGTACCACTCAGAACAACTCCATGGATGATTGGGGCGCCAAAACGAAGGGGCGCCCACACCACCCCAGCAGTCAAATAAGGAACAACCAAGGGAACTTTCACAATAAATAAGTACAATCCCAGACAGTCCAAAGTAACAGCCAAGACAATGACAGACCAATACAGTGCAAGACCTAACATCATACAGAGCAGTAAAAGGCAACGCGCAGCCAAGTCAAGAACAGTTAAAATACCCATAATCCAGTGCAGCACTATGACACTGTCCCAAAACACAGTCAAAACAATGACAGAGTAATGCAACACGAGCCGTAACACAATACAGGGCAGCACAAAGCAATACACAGTCACACAAAGAACAGCCAATTACAAAACCCACAACAGAACGCCCTACGATCTCAGGAAGTCTCAGAGGGCAGTCACGGCAAATACAGGGCAATACGGTGCAAGATAACACAATACAGGCCACTGCCAGCCAATACTCAGTCAAATAAATAACAGACAGGCAAAAAATTCACAATGCAGTGCACTACTATGACACCATGGGTCAGGTGGCAATCATGACAACGATAGGGCAATACAAGGCAAGACGTAACCCAACACGGGGCCGGACAAGGCAATATGCAGTTGTGGCAGGTGGAGCCATTCACTTCACTCCTAAGAGAAAAGTAGAGAAACATTCAGAAACATCAACACAGTGATTCTCCAAAGGCAGCAGTGCGCATGACGGCGCTTTATCAGGTTCCGTGGCCACGCACCCCGGATTATTTCCTGCCTAGGGGCCAGGGTCAGACGAGCTGTCAGGGAGACCCTCCCGTTGAGTCACGAGGCTCGGAAAGGACCCCCTTGCTTTCTAAACTCCTTCTCCGAGAGGAGTCTAGGTGCGGCTGGATCCAATTCCTAGCTCGGAGAGGACCCCCTTGCTTTCTAAACTCCTTCTCCGAGAGGAGTCTAGGTGCGGCTGGATCCAATTCCTAGCCCCGGACTTGGGCAACGGTTCACCTCTAAAGGATTATGTCTGTGCCGTCAACCCTTTACGTGGCTCATAAAAAACAGCTGATGAAGGAAGTGACAATATGGTGGCCTACAACGGCAGAATAGATCAGATGACAATCAAGACAACAACAGAGCAATACAATGGAAGACGTAACACCACACGGGGCCGGACAAGGCAATACACAGCCACATCAGAACCCATGAGAGACATCACACTACAGTCCAGACCTAGGACAGATTCTCTAACGTGACCGTCAAGACGACAGGGCAATGCAATGCAAGATGTAACACAGGCCATATGCAGTTGTGGCGGGCGCAATGATAAAATTCACTCCTAAGAGAGAGGTAGAGAAACATTAACAAACATAACAGTGATTCACTAAAGGTAGCAGCGCACGTGATGGCACTTTACCAGATTGCACGGCCACGCACCCCGGGTCATTTCCTGCCTCGGGGCCAGGGTCCGACACGCTGTCTGGGAGACCCTCCTGTTGAGTCACGAGGCTCGGAAAGGACCCCCTTGCTTTCTAAACTCCTTCTCCGAGAGGAGTCTAGGTGCGGCTGGATCCCATCCTCGCCCCGGACTTGGGCAACGGTTCACCTCTAAAGGATCATATCTGCGTGATCAAACCCTTTGTATCGCTCAGCTAAGATGGCAAAGTCTGGCATGCTGTTAGTCACTTACCCAGAATCTGTTGCGGCAAGGCTTCTCTCAACCTAGAGGAGCAGAACCTTAAGTGAGCGTCCCCGGGAAATGCTGGCAAACAGGCCGCTGCCTTGCAAGAAAGCTCCAAGGGCTCTTGGTCTGTCCGCTAGGTCTATAGCAAGCTAACTGACTCACAGTGTCTTGACTCTGGTGCCAGCCACCCCACAAAGTTCAAGTGCCACTCGTAGCGACTCCTGCTGGTCGTTATAGCTCGAGCAGCAGCCTGGAGGAAAAAGGGGGGTGACATCGCAACAGCGGTCAAATACAGAACAACCGGTTAAAAATTGCACAATACTGTGCCAGAGACTCTAAAATAACTGGCAAGACAACGACAGGGCAACCCCATGCAAGATCTAACCTTACACAGGGCAGTACAAGGCAACATACAATCAAATGCAGAGCAGACAATGAAAGAATTGACGGTACGGTGCCATACAACGGTAGAATATATCAGATGTCGGTCACCACAATGACAGAGCAATACAAGGCAAGATGTAACGCGATACGGGGCCCTACCAGGCGACACAGTCAAGGAAACAACAACCCATGAAAGAATTCACAATACAGCGCGGTCCTAGGACGGAACGTGTAAAATGACCGTCGAGACAGTGACAGGGCAATACAATGCAAGACACAACACCATACCAGGTGGTAACAAGGCAACATGCAGCCAAACGAAGAACAACCGATTAAGAAACCCAGCATACGTTCAACTGTAATACCAGAAAAGATCAGAAGGCAGTCAAGACAACGACAGCACACTATAACATGAGAAGTAACACAATACACAGCAGTACAAGGCATTACACAGTCAAATAAAGAAGAACCGATTAAAAACCACACAATACAGTGCGGTGCGATGCCAGAGTGGATCAGAAGGCAGTCGAGACTATGACGGGGCAATATAATGCAAGATGTTACACAATACAGGGCGGTACAAGGCATTAGAAAGCCAGATGAAGAACAACCGATTAAAAAACCCGCAATACAGCGTGGTACGAGGCCCGAACAGATCAGAAGGCAGTCAAGGCTACGACGGGGCAATATAACACGAGACATAACGCAATAGAGGGCGGTACAAGGCATTACACAGTCAAAGAACAACCGATTAAAAAAAAAAAAAACACGCAACACGGTGTGGTACGATGCCAGAATAGATCACAGAGCAATCAAGAGCGTGACGGGGCAACACGATGCGAAACCGATACTGAGTGAGGCGGAGCAATACTATTTCAAATATACAAGAACATAGTACGGAACCAAATTCTTAAGCGTACGACACAAGACCATCTCAAATGGCAGTCAAGGAAGTTACTGAGCAACGTAATCCCGATTTGCACAAAATGGTGCCATCAGGCACCATCACGTCCATCAACACTAAGTTGTACTGCAATATCCCCCGCATCACACGCGCCGTACCCTTCTGCTCACCTGCTCCGCATGGATTCCGGGTTTGGACTTTGTGGCACACTCTGGTTCTGGCACCTAAAACACCTAAGACACACAATATTACTGTTGAGCTTACGGGAAACCACCACCCCCATGCGCTACCTCTCTGCTACCCAGCTCACCTCCAACGCTCGTCCGGCTCCGGATGCCTGCGGCGCCTGCAAAACCAAAGACAAACACTCCCCTGAGCCGCAATGTAGCACTGGGCTATTAGACGCCAACGTGTCCACAACCGCCTCACTTGCTGGGACTACTCAGTGGGCGTGCAGCATCGCCCCTCTGACCCTGCATGTCACACCAACCGAAGAAACACACGCCGAGATACTGCCCAAAACCCTACCAAATTCCCCATCTCCCACTCCCTCACCTTGCCCGCCCATCCTCCCCCGAGGCATGCAACCTGAAGGCTCGCAAACCACCCATAAAACCCAACAGACATGGGTTGCTTTAAAACTTGAAAGTTGCTCCCTCTGAGGCAGATGTGATAAGGTCAGCAGCGGCGGGTGGGCTGAAGTGACTGACTCATCCCCATCCCCACATCCCATGTCATTCATTGCTTCAAAACTTCAAATTGGAAAGAACCAATACATACAGTACTCAGAGCCACATCTTCTCTCTAATACCACGTGCTGACTCACCTTCTTACATTGCTCTCCTCTCCTACGCTGCCCCGCCAAGCTTGTCCTGTTGCATCTGCAAGAACGACATCAGAGAAATCACCCTGAGGCAGACCAATAGAGTCATAACAACAAAAAGTCTTGCACCTTTTTACAAATACCATCTAAGGTCCAAATACAACCGTACACAAAGAAAATTACAAAAAAAAAAATCCGCACCAAAACCAGCTGTACCCTCTTCCACATGAACTCTTCTTCACTGCTGCTGTATTGCCTTCCCAACATGCCTCTGCTCTTCCCAAACAAAACAGAAGAGGTGTCTACACAGCCTCCCAATGGCTACCCTGAGATAACTCTAACACCTTTGCCCCGATCTACTGGGATTCATGTACTACATATAGACTCTCCACAGGATTCCGCCCACCCTGGACACTACGTGCCCAGGCAGGGCAGCCCCGAGCCAAACACTCACGGTTACGGACAGACACTACACGGAACGCTACGAACGACACGCCTCAAAGATGAGAGAAAACTCTCAGCAAGAAAGATGACACGGGGACCAAAGTCACCGTCGTGCAAGAAAATCTGTGGGATCGTGATGATGTCAACATGAAGACGCTCTACGGAACCCCCTGAAGCAAACTGTAGAACGTGATGGTACGTAATAAGAATGGACTGTTGAGCCCGCTAAGATGGACGTGCAGGAAGTCTGGCTTCAAGACCTAAGAACGTAACGACGCAGGGAAGAACTCCCAGACGTGGAAGTGGGCCGTCCAGAAACTTCCGAGAGGCAAGATTGATGCACGCTTTAAGATGCTAACGCAAGAAGAGCATCAGATGAATGGTGCTACGCCCACAGGCCCAAGCATTCGAGACCCTAAGGATGACGCCCAGGGCCCCACGTCGTGCTCCTGGAGCTCAAAGATGACCTCGAGACCCAAGAAGGGGCGAAGATACACAACACAGACCACATGAACGACATGACAACACGCACGGGCTGGAACTGCCCTGCCCGGGACACGCTAGCGTCACACTGAGCAGTAAGCAACATCCTTTACCTTCCTAAATATGACTGTGCCCCGGGACAGCCCTCGCCACTACGCTAACGTCAAAGACCCCATTTTGCAATTGTCCACCTCGGCCCCTCTCCGGCGCCTGACTGTCAACTTAGCTTTTGGAGGGCCAGGCATCTGAATCCTTCTTCGATGCGGTCCGCAAAAACCAGCCATCCGATACATTTCCGCAGTCACCAGGTTCCTCCTCTTCCTCTGCAAAAGGAAAATAAAACATAATCCCAGAGGCCGCCACAGCACCAGCAATAAGCATCCTGAGAGGAGATGCCAACCTCTTCGACGACACGCTCAGCCTCCCGAATGCCGTGGCGTTCTGCTTGCCCGCTCTGCGCCGATTCCGGAGTCCGAGGCTGCAATGATAGTTATTCACAGCACCTAAGAGACCAAGAAACACAACATTACCACTGCGCTTCTGCCAAACCGCCACACCATCAACTCCTATCTTCTGTCTTCATTCACATGAAAAAAAAAGTACCCAATTGTATTCATAGAGGCGCCAGTCACATCTTCCCTCTAATGCCACATGCCGAGCCACCTCCGTACAGCGCTCCTCTCGGCTCCCCTACGTCACCCTGCACATCTCATCTCTCGGCATCTAAAAAGAGAAAAAAAAAATCCAACATTACCCCGATGCAGAGCGATAGCTTAATTCCAAAGGTCTTGTTTCTACTTCGGAACACTGTTCAATTAGATCCAACTACAGCCTGCCATCAAAAAAAAAAAACCACAGAAAAAGCCCACAAACATTACACCCCACACAAAGCAGCCTGAACATCTTTGAGATACTGTGTCCTTCACTGACTGTGAACAGCCTCTCTGACTTGGCTCTGCTTATGCCAACACCCACTAATAAAACACCCACGCACCCAACCTACTGAGAGCAAATTAATTCCAGATGACTACCCAACCTTTGCCTCGGTCTCCACAGATCCACATATTAACTGTAGACTCTCGTCACTATTCTGCCTGCCCTGGACTCTACACACCCGGGCAGGGGGGCTCCGAGCCAGACACACACACAAGCACAGACCAACACTACACAAAACGCTAAAAACAACGCATCTCAAGGATGAGAGAAAACTCTCAGCAAGAAGGATGACACCCAGACGGAAGTCACCGTCGGGCAAGACGACCTGGAGACCGTGGTGGTGATGTGAAGAGGCTCTATGGAAGCCCCTGAAACAGAGTGTAGGACATCATCATCTGTGATAAGAAGGGACTGTCAAGACTGATAAGATGTATGCGGGGGAAGCCTGGCTTCAAGACCTAAGAACATAATGACATAGGGAAGAAGTCCCAGTTGTAGACGCGGGCCATCCGGAAACTTCCAAGACGCAAGACCAATGCAAGCTTTAAGCTTCTAACGCAAGACGACCAGCAGCCGAATGGTGCTATGCCCATGGGTGCAGGTGTTCGAGACCCTAGGGATGGCGCCTGAGGCGCCATGCCGTGCTCCTGGAGCTTAAAGACGACCTCGAGACCCGAGAAAGGTCTAAGACACAGAACACGGACCACACGAAAGACAACAACACACACAGGCTGGAACCACCCTGCCCGGGAATGCCGAACAGTAAGCCGCATCCCTTACGTGCCTAAAGGAGACTGCCCTCCAGGACAAACCTCTCCCCTACGCCAACTTCAAAGACACCTTTTTGCAATTCTCAACCTCGTCCCCTCTCGAGCGCCAGTCTCTCAACTTAGCTTTTGGAGGGCCAGGGGTCCGAATCCATCCTTGAGGCAGTCCACACAAAACAGCCATCCAGTACGTTCCTGTGGTCACCAGCTTCCTCCTCTTCCTCTGCAAAAGGAAAAGAAAAAAAAAAGTTATCCCAAAAGCAGTCACAGCACCAGCAATAAGCATCCTGAGAGGAGATGCCAACCTCTTCCACAACACCCTCAGCCTCATGAACACCGAGGCATTCTGCTCGCCCGCTCAGCGCCAATTCCAGAGTCTGACGCTGCGGCAACAGTTATTCACGGCACCTAAGATACCAAGAAACACAGCATTACCACTGCGCTACTGCCAAACCACCAGTCCCGTGCTCCTCCTCGATACTATCTGGCTCGCCTCAAATGCGAGAGCCTAGAGCACACCAGTCTCCGACGACACCCGAACCCATCTGCAAAACCTGTCCAAGAAGGACTCATGAACCCGGCTACCTTTTCTAGCCCTCCCCCAGTGCCAAAACTTTAGAAACCCCTTCTCTTCTCCCTGAGCTGCCAGGGAAGGAGCCCCACTTCTTCCCCATAGATCCCACCCTTTATTTGCCAGCCCGAACACCCGGCATTGGACACTTCTCAAGAGCCACTCTTCCCAGCCTCTCCCTGCGTCCCACCACCACCTCCTATCTTCTGTCTTCCCACGGACTCTGGGCTCTGCTGCAGACCCACAGAGTCAGTGAAGCCCTGATCTGACCTATACCAGGGGCCTGCCACAAGCCGCAAAGGCTCCAGGGACACGGCAAAACCCTGAGCACGGTGGGGGAAGGTGACAAGGCACCCCACATCCTGAAATACGTTATGCTTTATGGCCCTGCTGCTTTCCTGAGAAATGTGGAAACTCCATCTACAGCTGCAGACAAGGTGCTCACCCAGTCCCTGCAAAGTAATCTCATCATCTGCCCGATTGAGACAAATTCTATTGGCATCTTATCTGGGATACAGCAAAGCTAGTGGGGAAAAAAAAAAAAACACAAACAAGAAAGTTCCGTCTTCAATACAGTCAGGGATTCCAGGAAAATGCGCCATGCCTGGAAGAGAGAAAACCATACCCTTAAACTATCTCACCGCCCCCTAAGACTCATTACCACGCGACTCACCTGAAAAACCACAAGGAAGAGAACCGGCACATGAGGCCGCTCTCTACTATACACGCTGCCAAACCTCACCTGGTCCTGAAGGTCTTGCCACCTCCAGCTTCTTACCTGCTATTCTCTAAATGGGATAACATCTCCACCCAAGGAGCTGAGCCGCCTCCAAAGCTGCAATCGACTGAAGGACAGGCAGAGCTCTGACCCTGGAGACACCTGGTAGCAGAATGAGCTGCCCCAGCAGAGGCTGTGGGTTATATACCCCGGGCCCCGCCCAACGCCCTTCCCACCAGCACCTGGGAAAGGGCCTGGCTGACCTCCACAAGGCATAGAGCCTGCCAGAGGAAAAGCTGCTCCTTTCCTCACAGGCCTGAGAAGTACAGCATGCAAAACACCAAAACGGAGAAAGCGACCCTTAGAGGAACGGACAATATGTGCTCTTTTATTACAACTACATCAACTGTGTCAGCAACAGGGCCCGGTAGGTAAGTAAACTTAATTAAACTTCTGCAGGGCGTAGACATAAAGAGAAAGACATCATCCTAACCTAAATAGGCCAGAAGATCATGAAGCACAATAACAATATTTTTATCAAGACTCAATGTGCTTTAGTTTCCTTGTAAAAGAAACCCCACAACGAGTCATACAGCATTTCTAGCAAGACGACGCATATTATCCGACTTCTGCCAGAACTGTGTTCTGGATCGGACCGACAGACAGAGTGCAAGCAGAGGCTTGTGTGCCGCCTGTAATGCAGTGGCTGAGAAAGAACCAAGGCTTGGGGCCGCCGCTCTCCTCGGCCGAGTCTGCTCCGGGGCCCTGTCTGTCATCATTGCTGTTGTGCCTTAGGCCATGCAGTAAAACAAGTGACACATGCTCCCTTTTAACTTCTCTCCTGAGGCAGAAAAGAACAAGAGAGAGAGACTTAGGGACTGAAAGATAAACTGAACTGTAATGAAATCTTAACAGCAAAATAATACCAAGAAAAGACAACAGTAACAAGAAAACAATTAAATATATACAGGACATACACAACCCGGTACAGAGCTCCCAGGATGACCGCTGCTTCACTGGCAAAGTCCGGAACCAGACTCCGTGACAGACCGGAACCAGACTCCGTGACAGACCGGAACCAGACTCCGGACCTGGTTGCATAAATGCACGGATCGAGGTCAAAGGACAATGAACAGACAGAGGAGTCTTCAGAGGCCAGACAACAGGTACCGACCCCTTTGATCCCTCCGCTTTTATACTGAGCGTGATGAGGATGGGATGGAATAACCTATCAGTCCGATTCGGGTCACCGGTCCCGTCTACTCTTCACTATGGGTACAACCCCTCTACGCTTTTCTGCTTCCAACCCTCCAACAGGGCATATATAAAAGTTAGCTGGGCTGTGCTGTTGTAGGAATAAGTATAAGCAAGAGCCTCTCTGCACGGCATCCCTTCGCATTAAGTGTAAATATAAGTTCTTGGTGCTCTGAAGGCAGATACTACCTGAAAAATACGTCATTATTTTCAGAGAGTTCACTTCATTGGAAGAGACTTACCTGAAAAGTAAAGTGACTGCAAACAACACCAGTTCTGTTGTACCTCAGACCAGCACTTCCACACATGGCTACGTAACCTCACATTCACATGAAAAAAAGAAGAAGTGGCCAAATGTATTCATGGAGCCGCCGGTCACATCTTCCCTTTAAGACCTCGGGCTCAGCCACCTTTGTCCTGCACCCCCATCAGCTCCCCTGTGTATCCCTGGCCACCTCATCTCTCTGCATCCGAAAAAAAAGCAACACACCAACATCAAACATTACCCTAATGCAGAGCAGTAGCTTAATTCCAAAGGTCTTGTTTCTACTTAGGAACCCTGTTCACATAAGTCCAACTACAGCCTGTCATCCAAAGAAGAGACGCCTGCAAACATTACACCCCACACAATGCAGGTTTACCATCTTTGAGATACTGTCCCCTTCAC
Organism: Chroicocephalus ridibundus; assembly: GCF_963924245.1. NCBI lineage: Eukaryota > Metazoa > Chordata > Aves > Charadriiformes > Laridae > Chroicocephalus > Chroicocephalus ridibundus. Next base: position 757,099 of record NC_086305.1, read on the forward strand.
TAGCCATGAACACCCTCTCCAACTTGTCTCCGCTTATGCCAGCGCCCACTAATGAAACACCCGTCCACACAGCCTCTCGAAAGCTAATCAATTCGAGACGACTGAGCAACCTTTGCCTGGGTCTAGACAGATCCTCATATTCAGTACAGACTGCTGTCGTGATTCTGCCTACCCTGGACGCTACACACCCAGGCAGGGCAGCCCCAAGCCAAACACACACAGACTGACGCTACACAGAACACAACAAACGACGCGCCTCAAGGATGAGAGAAAACTCTCAGCAAGAAGGATGACACCGGGACCAAAGTCATCGTCGGGCAAGACAGCCTGCAGGACTGTGATGGAGACAATGTGAAGAGGCTCCACAGAACCCCCTGAAACAAAGTGTAGAACTTCACAGTTCCTGAGAAGGGACTGTTGAGCCTGACAAGATGGACACACAGGAAGCCTAGCTTCAAGACCTAAGAACTTAACGACACAGGGAAGAAGCCCCAGTCGCTGACGCGGGCCATCCAGAAAGTTCCAAGATGCAAGACCGATGCACGCTTTAAGATGCTAATGCAAGAAGAGAGGCAGACGGTTGGTGCTACGCCCACGGGTGCAGGTGTTCGACACCATAAGGATGGCACCCAATGCACATTCCGTGCTCCTGGAGCTTAAAGATGATCTCAAGACCCAAAAAAAGGGTCTAGGATGCAAAACACAGACCACACGAACGACACGACAACACACACAGGCTGCAACTGCCCTGCCTAGGATGCGCTAACATCACACTGGACAGTAAGCTACATTGTTTACCTGCCCAAAGGAGACTGTGCCCCAGAACAGCCCTCCCCCCTACACTAACGTCAAAGACCCCATTACACAATTGTCAGCCTCCACCCCTCTCCAGTGCTGGTCTCTCAACTTAGCTTTTGGAGGGCTAGCATCTGATTCCATCCTCGACATAGTCCACAAAACACAAACATCCGATACGTTCCTGCAGTCACCGGCTTACTCTTCCTCTGCAAAAGGAAAAGGAAAAGAGAAAGTCATCACAAAAGCAGCCACAACACCAGCAATAAGCATCCTGAGAGGAGATGATGACCTCCTCCACAAAACCCCTCAAGCCTCCTGAATGCTGATGCAGTCTGATTGCCTGCTCCACACAGATTCTAGAGTCGGATGCTGTAGCGACAGTTATTCACGGCACCTAAGATACCAAGAAACACAGCATTTGCACTGCGCTTCTGCCAAACCACCAGTCCTGTGCTCCTCCTCAATACTATCTGTCTTGCCTCAAATGTGAGAGCCTAGAGCAGACTAGATACCATCAACAACCAAACCAAACAAATGCTCCCTACAAAACTAAAGATATGGGGGAAAAAAAAAAAAAAGATAACATACAACTCCACTTTCTATGGCAACCACCCTTACATTGAGAAGTCTTACCTCTGATGTCTTACCTATGCTAGTTTAAACGCTAAAACAAGCCTTCCCAAACAGCTGCACAAGCTCCAAAACAACACTTAAGAAGCTCCAGAGCTCTGACCCTGGAAAAGACCAGCAGCAGAACAAGGTCCTGCCCTGAAGCTGTGGCTCATATACCCCGGGCCCCACCTGAGGCCCTCAGGCCCCACCCACCACCTTTCCCACAATCCCCTGGGTAAAGGGTGGGGCCAACCCCCAGAAGCATAAAAGCACCTGAAGGTGCAGCAGGTGTTGTTATTCGCTTTAAGTTTACTATTTACAAAGTAGTGAAGAGTGACCCTTGATAGAAAAAGCCTTATCTGCTCCTCCCTTGCAGCTACACCTATTGCATCAATGACATGTCCAGGTGAGCAATTAAGTTATTTTTTTATGGAATGTAAATAGAAAAAAAATAAACATCAGACTTATCTCTATAGAAAAGTAGCTTATTCAATGCAATGATAACATTATTATTAAAATTTATGTACCTGAGTGTCCTTCAAAAAAAAAATACAAACCCAAACGCAATCTATTACTATGGGATCATTCCTTATTTCTAGCAAGACCGTGTGTGTACTAACGAACTTCTGCCAGAACCCCTTTTTGGATGGGAGTGAATAACAAAACAGAATCAGATTCTATGAGAAAACTTTCTCAAAAACATTTTCCTCTGTGAAATAAGTTATTTATTGTAAATTGCTAGCAATTTAAAGTCATATTGATAATCTCATTTTGACTTGTTACTCAACAGCACTACTTGAGTCCCAAAATACAGAAAGCAACAAAAAAGCATGGAATTACAAGTCATGTATTTCCTGAACCTGCATAAAGCACCCTAATTAACATCTAAGTAGCTAGAACAAAAACAAACTTATATACATAAACTCATATTTTACAATAGGTATAAAAATGAGAAATTCTTCTTTATTTCAATGCCTCATGCCCATATAGACAGGTTTTATTCCATTTTTAAACACACATTCCCCCCATGAATTTTCAGGCATTTTTAGGTTGTGAACTGCCTCTTTTGGGGGGGACCCAGTGTGACAACCCACACCCCCCCGGAAAAGGTCTTCTTTTGACTTAGAAATACCATCTGGAGTACAATTACAGCCTGACATTAAAAAAAAAAAAACAAACTACACAAACATCACACCCCACACAAAGCAGCTTTAACATCTTTGAGATGCAGTCTGCTTCACTACTGCTGAACAGCCCCTCCCACATAGCTCTGCTCATCCCAAAAAAACCCTTAATTAAAGAGCTGCCCACACCACCTGCTGATGGCTAACTTGATGGGAGTTGACTGTACCACCTTGGCCTCAACAGTCTCATTAGATCAATGTATTAACCATATACTCTTACTGCTGTTCCCCCTACCCCTGACTCTACAGCCCCAGGCAGCGCAGCTCCAAGCCAAACACACCCACGTGCAGCCCAACACCACACAGCACTAGAGACAACGTGACTCCAAGATGAGAGAAAACTCTCCACAAGAAGAGCGACTTTCAGACAAGAGACGCTGTCGGGCAAGAAGAGCGACAGGGCTGCAGCGCTGACACGACCAGGCTCTACAGCCAAGCCATAAAAGAGTCAAATGTAACGGACCATTCCAAGAAGTTCCTGTCAAAACGGAGATGACGTATGTGCAGGAAGCATGGCTTCAAGACCCGAGAACGTAAGGATGCAGGGAAGAAATCCCAGTGCGTAACAGCAGGTGGCTAGAACTGCTAGGGCTCAGAGAAGAGAGCTGCTCAGGCAGCCGGGAACGACGCTGCAGAAGAGGACCATTCAGAAACTCCTGAGAGGCAAGTCCTATCTGCACTTTAAAGTTGTTATGCAAGAAAAGAAGTGCCCATTGGGCACTCTGCCAATTAGCACAGGCATTTGAGACCCTACAGGTGGTGCCCGAGGCACATGCTGTGCTCCTTGAGTGCAAAGAGAAATAAGGACACCAAAACTTAAGGAAAGTCCAAGACACAGAAGACAGAGCACACAAACTACACAACCAAAGACACAGGCCAGAACTGCCCTGCCCAGCACACACTAGCTTTGTGCTGAAAAGTAACCCACTCCCTTTACCTACTCAGAGGAGACTGCTCCCGCATAGCCCTCTGCTCTAGCCTGACTTTAAAACTCCTCCCTGAAACTGTCAACCTTGGCCCCCCTCCAGCACCTGTCCCTCTACTTCGCTTTCAGAGGGCCAGTGGTCTGAATTCATCCTTGACAAAAAAAAACCACAACAAACAGCTAACTGATGTGTTCCTGCAGTCACCATGTTCCTCTTCATCAGCAAAACAAAAAGAAATCACAGCTCCAGCAGTGACCACCATGACAGTAGATGCCAACCTCTTCCACAACACCCTCATCCTCAGAGGTGCCATGGCAATCCACTCACCTGCTTCACGTCGATTCCAGTCGGAGGCTGCAGCAACAATTATTTATGGCACCTAAGATACCAACAAACACAAAATTACCATTGCATTTCTGCAAAATCATCAGTCCCGTGCTCCTCCTCCACACTGTCCAGCTCACCTCAAATGCAAGAGACTAGAACAGACCAGACGCTGTCGACACCCAAATCCAAATGCAAAACCGATATGACAGAGACTGATGAACCCACCTCCTTTTCCTAGCCAGCCCCCAGCGCCAAAACTTTAGAAACCCCTTCTCTTCTCCTCAACCGTCAGGGAAGGAGCCTCACTTCTTCCTGACAGCTCCCATCCTGTATTTGCAACCCTGAACCCCCTACACCGGCTGCTTCTCAGGAGCAGCTCTTCTGAGCTGTGCCCTGCGTTTGGCAGGCACCTCCTATCTTCTGTCTTCCCACAGACTCTGGGCTCTGCATCAGACCCACAAAACAAATAATGTCCTGACACAATCTATGAGGGGCCTGCTGCCCGCTGCAAAAACTCTAGGTACACCGTGGCACTCCATGGGCAACGGGGAAAGGTGATGAGCCATGCCATACCCTGAACGACGCTATGCCTTACATCCCTGCTGCTTTCTTGAGAAATGCTAGTGCCATATATGCAGATGCATACAAAACGCTCACCCTAACCCCCATAAGATAATCTCATCATCAACCCAATTAAGAGAAACAATATCAGCAATTTACACAGCATACTGCAAAACTGGTGAAAAACCCACAGTTCTATCTTCAATAAAGTCAGAAATTCTAGGAAAATGCAGTGCTCCTAGAACAAAGAAAAGCACACTATTAAACCATCTGGGCACCCCTTAAACACTCATCACAAAGTTATGACCCGAAAAAAAAAGGAGCATACCAGTCAACTTTCTACCATACAGGCAGCTGGATGTTTACTGCTCCCGAAGGTCTCAGCTCAGCCTTCTCACCTCTGCCTCCCTAAATGCCGAAACACGCCTGCCCAAACAGCTGAGCCTGTCCCAAAGCTGCAGCAAAGCGAGGGACCAGCAGAGCACCCACCCCACGGGGCCCAGCAGCAGAATGAGCTCCTGAGCCCGGGCTGGGGCTCAGGTACCCCGGGCCCCGCCCACCGCCCTCAGGCCCCGCCCACCGCCCTTCCCACAATCCCCTGGGAAAGGGGCAGGGCCAACCCCCAGAAGACGTGAAGGCGGGTGGCAGTGGGAGCAGCAGCTTCGCTTCTCCTGCCTTAAGTTCCCAGCAGGCGAAGCACCTCCCCTTTTTATTTCCATTTGGGACTAACCTCTGGTGATTCTCTTACCGCTTTTGTGTGATTTCTGTCCAGTTGTTGCTGTGGAGAAGAGAGCTCTGCAGGGGTTGCATTATTTTTGCGATCTTCAGATATTTTTGTGGTTAACTGATAATCGTGTTTTATCGTTTTGGAAGGGTGTTGGAAGCATATGATTTCCAGAAGACTTATGAGCATTTACGGGCTCCTGGAGGACTAAAGTGCCACGGAGACGCGCGTCGGAGGACTGAGGGGGCACTTCCGGGGTCCTGGAGGACCGCGGGGTCACGGAGTCGCGCGTCGGAGGACTGAGGGGGCACTTCCGGGGTCGTGGAGGACCGAAGTGCCACGGAGACGCGCGTCGGAGGACTGAGGGGGCACTTCCGCGGTCCTGGAGGACCGCGGGGTCACGTAGATGGAAACCCGGAAAACTGCCGGGCACTGACGGGGCCGCGGTAACGCGTAAGAGCTGATGGCCGCTCTGGAGGCCGGGCAGGCGGCACCGATGCCGCTCCAGGTGGCGCAGAGCTCGCCAGAGTCCCGGCGGTCCTGGTTCGCCCTCCGGCCGCCGCTCTCTTGAGACTGCGGCCGGACGGGCCTCCGCGAAGCCGCGCCTGCGCACGAGCTGCGGAACCCACGCGGCGCCGGCGGCGGGGGCCGAGGGGGGCCGGGAGGCGCGGGCACTGCGCATGCGCCGCCCCCCACCTGCAGGACGCGCCTTCAGCCGCCAGGCGGCAGCACCCGCTCCGGTATTGACACACATCTGTACGTTTAGGGAATTTACGTTGCCCATTTCCTACGTTAACGCTTTTGATACCGAATATCTATTTAGGCTGTCTGCCTACACACCTAGTTTGACACTAATATCTTTTTATAAACGCATCTAAGTATTTTTATATTCTAGGATCTTTCATATAACACAGAATCACAGAATCCTTAGAGACAGAGGTTTTTATTTTGAACTTTTACATACATAATTTATATATATGTATATTTCTCATTCCCTATTTCAATGCATCCTGCCCATAGTTACAGGTTTTCACATTTTTTAATGCATCCCAAGAATTTTCAGACATTCTGGGGCCGCGACCCACTTCTTTTGGGGGGGCAACTCCACGTAACCCCCCCCCATCTCCCACTCACCTGCTCCTCTGCTGCATCATCGCTGCCCCAGTGACATCGGGGTGCCCCAAATGACACCATCACCCCCCAAGACACACACACACAGACACCCTTCTATTCACCCCAAAAAAAGGCTTAAAACGCCCAGACCCAGGGCTGGCCCCTTCTCCTCAGGGGGGCTCCGCCACCGGCTGCAAACCTGGGCTGGGGCATCTCTCGAGCAGCACGAGACGCCTACGACGAGGCACCTGGAAAACAAAAATCCCCAATTATAGCTCAGCATCCCAAAAAAACAGCACAGAAGAGAGCAGAGGAATTCCGTCAGACGGAGGGACGGGACAGGAGCTGGGGAAACAGCTCAGCTCGAAATACAGCACAGCCTTCAAAAGCCAGCGCCATTTGAACTCTTAAAAGTCAGGATTAAGACTAATCAGTGCCATTTTGAACACGTTCTTAGCATAAGGGCGAACCCTCCGGCTGGTGCTGGGAAACACCTGGCCCTTTCCCTTTCACTGAGAAGGTGTGCATGAAGTTTACATCCACCCAGTGAAAATACTTACCCTGTGAAAGTACTTGGCTTTCCTTCGGCGCTAATTTAACTTGCACAGCTGTGAACGGATACTATTAAACTATCCGTCTCCAAAATACACAGCTATGATTTGACCACGGGGGGTTTTTTGTGTGCTACACGAGGAGGAGGAGGGACATCGGGGCAGCGGCGCTGCCCGAGAGAGACACTACTGGCTGCCGGGAAAAGGCGGCACTGAAAGCCAGACAGAAGTACTTCAGAGCACTCTGCCAAAAAAACGGGGGGAAAACCGCGTAACATTCAGTTGTCTCTCCTTTTAAACATTTCGAACAAATACCTAACTGCCCAGGTACACCTCATAAATTGTACACTACAGCCGTTTAGGCGGCTGCAGTTTAAACTACGCAAGTCAGTTTGTCGATTATACAACTCTCACTTTTTTTTTTTTAGCTTCATTTAACATAGAAAAATCAGTGAGAGAAAAAACTCCTCCAAATGGTTTTACTTTTGGGGGCGGGGAATCAAATCGCCGGCGCCGCGATCCGTAGGGCTACCAAAAAGGACCGGCAGATTCGCAAATGCTTTTGGCTGTGCTGAAGGCGCAGAGGAACGCGTTTTTATGGTATCTCGACTGTTCCAACCGAGAACCCAAAGGCCGGCGATGCCAGCAACTGGGGGGAGACGCGCGGCACTTGGGCCTGCGGAAGGAAATGAACTTCCTCCCGAGGTTACAGAAAAAGGACATTGTTGAAGCCGTAACTCACCAAAACCACAACCAAAACCACAGGATTCGCCGTCACGAGTTAAACGCTGCTGATGCTTCACGGCAAAGCCTGGAGAACACAGAGAGGCGATGCCCGTTTGTCCCGTTTTGTCCATGTCTCCTCTTTGACCTCAATCGCCTTTAGGACAGATGCCAGTATCTCAGTGAGGTTTTCGAGTACCGCTGTGAAATATTTTAAAGACTTATTGACTGAGAAAGCATAAAGTTTTCATCGTGAAAGCAAAGCCTGCTTCTTCTGGACATGTGAACTCTTAGAAACAGTTCCTTCCCTCTTCTAGTACAGAATTATTTTCACAGTATCGTTTGACAGTGAGCACCCAGAAAGAGAAGAATATGCTTTCAGGAAGAGAAAAATAAATGGAGGGAAGTAAGCTTTGCAGAGGCGTAACGTGCTCCAGGACAGACTTTATTTTGTTTTTAGGATTGTGAGGGACGGACTGTAAATTCCCTGCCGAGGGGCAGGAGCCCCTCCAAGCCTTCAGTGGAACGCCTCAAACACTCGCAAGGAAATAAATAACGCAGGCCTGGCCTTCAAACAGCTGATGAGGCTCACACTTCTGGCGGCTGAAAGTGTGGGAGAACTGTCTTGTGAAGACAGGTCGGTTCTGCCACTCGTGCCGTGAGCTCGCTCGTTCTCAGTTCTCGAGGCCGTTGTGTCCCATGAGTGACCTTTGCTTCATTATCCGCGAAACGCACGTGAAAGCGCACGCCCTGCATGTGCTAATGAAGATTACAGAGATCACGCTAAACATGTGTGACCATGGCACTCGTCTCTCCACCCAAATCATGGCACACGTCACCGGGGAGAAGGGAGAAACCTGAGCTGAGCCCGTCCTCAGCAAGGAGGGCGGACCGTGCTGATTCAGCAAACGTAAAAGGGGAAAATAAGTGCCCCGAGGGAACAAAAAAGAAACAAAAGAAATAGATAGTGCCTGGGAAGATTCTTCCCAAGAAAGAAGAAGATTATGCCTGGGAAGAATCCCTGAAAAAGACGCTGGAACCAGGACCCACGATCTCTTTATCTCTGTCTTTTTCTCTGTCTTTTCCTCTCTCTGTCCCTCAGTTTCTCTTTTCTCTTGGAATTGTTAAGTAACAGTTAGAGCTGTGAAGTGATGACCTTAAGATGACCTTAAGTACGACCTTAAGCACCGCTTGCCATAAGTTGTCCTACACCTGGTGTTAACTAACACAATGTACACCCCAACACCTGCCATAATTTTTTATATACCTAACCAATTATCGTGGGCTTGTTAAGATCTATACTAACCATTTTGGTAAGCTAATAAATGTTTCTGTATGGACCTTGAGATTTATCTCACCTTAGTCCGTGCCGCTGAGAATTTACAAATCTGAAGTCACTTACCCTCCCCTCTTTCCTGACAGCGGGAAGCGACAAGGATTTTGTTAAAATATTTCACAGAAAAACTATAGGAGGAGTGCTGGCACATCCTTCCCGTTAACTTCAGAGTCCACACTACAAGTACCTCAGGAAAAAAGCAGACGCGCATCGCAGACGCACCTCGTACTCGCAGAGCACTCCGGATTCTTTCCGTCTGTCCTGTACCATCACGGCAGAAGGAAGGGCGACCACGGAGAAACGCTGGCAGCTGGAATTCTGCCAAGACAGGAAAAAAACTTCTGGCGTAAAGCTAGGTGGCAATCTAAAGCGTCCTTCTTTCGTGAAGGTCTGTGAAGACTGCAGCCAACGGAGGCTCCTGACGAGTGGGACACGGCCCCAAAGCCTGGGACTCACCGCAGCTCCTGCTTTCAGCGCTGCCCACAGAATTTTCCAGTTCAGGTGCCTCTCTCTTTCTCTGTCCCTTCCTCTTCTGCAGCGCTGGTCACTTGACCATCCTCCACCTAAGAGAACACAGCGGTGTCTTACAGCTCTTGCGATATGAAGCTTCCCAGATGTGCAGCCTTGCACGCACACAACCCTTCCCCATGGCCATACCGTGATTTTGGATACGCGTACGGACCCTGCGGTACATATCAGCAATCTGGTCTGCTGAGAACAACTCAGAGGGGACCCTTCCTCACCCAGAAATGCTTGGCTGTCTCTTCCCTGCCGCAGGAAGCACCTTCTGGCTCAATCACCTTGATGTTGTTCTCTGGCTGTTTCACGTTTTTCAAGCATCTTAAGCTTCACCCACAGCAGCTCCTGTTCAAAGCCAGTAAACGTCCACCAGTCCCAGGTCGCCCACACCAGGAGGGAGAACGGGGCTGAACGGAGACAGCCCAGGCAAGTCTGTGGCAAAGGCAGCCCACGACAACCCCGGGGAGGAGCGGACAACCGCGGCCTCCGGGAGAGAAAGAGAAGGGGCAGCAGTTCCCCGACCACTCGCCCCAGCGGGAGCCCCCCCTGCAGCAGGAGCTCCTGGAGACGCTGCTTTCCCCACCCGGATGCTCCTGGCACCTGCATCGAGAGGCGACCAAGCGCAGCCAGGGGCGGCCGCCGCTGTCGGGAACAGGACGGGGGGAGGACATCTGCCGGCAGTGCCTCGGCTGGGGAGGAGGACCGGGGCCCGTCTCCTCGCAAAGGAACAGGGAGCGGGGGGGACGCCGGCCCGGGAGCAGGGGGGGGCCGGCCCGGGAGCCCGGGGACGCGGGGGGAGAACCGTCCCGATGGGGGGGGACGAGAGGGGGGGAGGGAGGGGGGGTCCGAGCCTGAGGACGCGGGGCGGGGGGCCGGGGCCGGGGCCAGCCTAGGAGCCCGAGGACGGGACGCGGGGGGGGAACCGTCCCGGGAGCGGGGGGGTCCGAGCCGGAGGACGGCGGGGGTGGGGCCGGGGCCGGGCTGGGAGCCCGGGGACGCGGGGGGGGGGACGCGGGGAGGGGGGGAACCGTCCCGGGAGCGGGGGGGGGTCCGTCCCGGAAGCGGGGGCCGCCTACCATCCTCCCGCCCGACGGAAACGCGGCCGGCAGACGCCGCTCCCCACGTGACCACCCAGAAGTAACGTACCGGAAAATACTTCGCAGGCTGGCGCGGCGGCGCGACGTGGGCGCCGGTGGCGCCGAGGCTGATGGCCGCCGCAAAGCCTGCAGCCCCACAGGCTGTGGGGCCACGCGAGCGGCTGCCAAAGAGCTTTCCAAGGGGGCACGGCTTTCCCTCCTGGCTCTTCGGGCGTGGGAGCTGTGGCCAGAGCCGCGGCCCTACCGGAAAATGCTTCGCAGACTGGCGCGGCGGCCCCACGAGGGCGCCGGTGGCGCCGAGGCTGACGGCCGCCGCAAAGCCCGCAGCCCCACGGGCTGTGGGGCCACGCGAGCGGCTGCCAAAGAGCTTTCCAACGAGGCACGGCTTTCCCTCCTGGCTCTTCGGGCGTGGGAGCTGTGGCCATAGCCGCGGCCCTACCGGAAAATGCTTCGCGGGCTAGCGCAGCGGCGCCAGGTGGGCGCCGGTGGCGCTAAGGCTGACGGCCGCCGCCAAGCCCGAAGCCCCACGGGCCGTGGGGCCACGTGAGCGGCTGCCAAAGAGCTTTCCAAGGAGGCACGGCTTTCCCTCCTGGCTCTTCGGGCGTGGGAACTGTGGCCAGAGCCACGGCCCTACCGGAAAATGCTTCGCAGGCTGGCGCGGCGGCACCACGTGGGTGCCGGTGGCGCCGAGGCTGACGGCCGCCGCAAAGCCCGCAGCCCCACGGGCTGTGGGGCCACGCGAGCGGCTGCAAAGGGGTTTCCAACGAGGCACGGCTTTCCCTGCTGGCTCTTTGTGCTTGGGAGCTGTCGCCATAGCCGCGGCCCTACCGGAAAATGCTTCGCAGGTTGTCGCCCCTGCACCTGGTGGGCGCCGGTGGCTGGGTGGCTGACAGCCGCCACAAAGCCCGCAGCCCCACGGGCTGTGGGGCCACGCGAGCGGCTGCCAAAGAGCTTTCCAACGAGGCACGGCTTTCCCTCCTGGCTCTTCGGGCATGGGAGCTGTCGCCACAGCCGCGGCCCTACCGGAAAATGCTTCGTAGGCTGGTGCGGCGGCGCCACGTGGTCGCCGGTGGCGCCGAGTCTGACGGCCGCCACAAAGCCCGCAGCCCCACGGGCTGTGGGGCCACGTGAGCGGCTGCCAAAGAGCTTTCCAACGAGGCACGGCTTTCCCTCCTGGCTCTTCGGGCATGGGAGCTGTCGCCAGAGCCGCGGCCCTACCGGAAAATGCTTCGCAGGCTGGCGCGGCTGCACCTGGTGGGCGCCGGTGGCACCGAGGCTGACGGCCGCCGCAAAGCCCGCAGCCCCACGGGCTGTGGGGCCACGCGAGCGGCTGCCAAAGAGCTTTCCAACGAGGCACGGCTTTCCCTCCTGGCTCTTCGGGCGTGGGAGCTGTCGCCAGAGCCGCAGCACTACCGGAAAATGCTTTACAGGCTGGCGCGGCGGCGCCACGTAGGCGCCGGTGGCGCCTAGGCTGATGGCCGCCGCAAAGCCCGCAGCCCCACGGGCTATGGGGCCACGCGAGCGGCTGCCAAAGAGCTTTCCAAGGAGGCACGGCTTTCCCTCCTGACTCTTCTGACGTGGGAGCTGTCGCCAGAGTCACGGCCCTACCGGAAAATGCTTCGCAGGCTGTCGCAGCTGCACCTGGTGGGCGCCGGTGGCGGGGAGGCTGACGGCCGCCGCAAAGCCCGCAGCCCCACGGGCTGTGGGGCCACGCGAGCGGCTGCCAAAGAGCTTTCCAACGAGGCACGGCTTTCCCTCCTGGCTCTTCGGGAGTGGGAGCTGTCGCCAGAGCCGCGGCCCTACCGGAAAATGCTTCGCAGGCTGGTGCGGCGGCGCCACGTGGGCGCCGGTGGCGCCGAGGCTGACGGCCGCCGCAAAGCCCGCAGCCCCACGGGCTGTGGGGCCACGCGAGCGGCTGCCAAAGAGCTTTCCAACGAGGCACGGCTTTCCCTCCTGGCTCTTCGGGCGTGGGAGCTGTCGCCAGAGCCGCGGCCCTACCGGAAAATGCTTCGCAGGCTGGTGCGGCGGCGCCACGTGGGCGCCGGTGGAACCGAGTCTGACGGCCGCCGCAAAGCCCGCAGCCCCACGGGCTGTGGGGCCACGCGAGCGGCTGCCAAAGAGCTTTCCAACGAGGCACGGCTTTCCCTCCTGGCTCTTCAGGCGTGGGAACTGTCGCCAGAGCTGCGGCACTACCGGAAAATGCTTCGCAGGCTGGCGAGGCTGCACCTGGTGGGCGCCGGTGGCGCCGAGGCTGACGGCCACCGCAAAGCCCGCAGCCCCACGGGCTGTGGGGCCACGCGAGCGGCTGCCAAAGAGCTTTCCAACGAGGCACGGCTATCCCTCCTGGCTCTTCGGGCGTGGGAGCTGTGGCCAGAGCCGCGGCCCTACCGGAAAATGCTTCGCAGGCTGGCGCGGCGGCGCCATGTGGGCGCCGGTGGCGCCGAGGCTGACGGCCGCCGCAAACCCCGCAGCCCCACGGGCTGTGGGGCCACGCGAGCGGCTGCCAAGGAGCTTTCCAACGAGGCACGGCTTTCCCTCCTGGCTCTTCGGGCGTGGGAGCTGTGGCCAGAGCCGCGGCCTTACCGGAAAATGCTTCGCAGGCTGGCGCGGCGGCGCGACGTGGGTGCCGGAGGCGCCGAGGCTGACGGCCGCCGCAAAGCCCGCAGCCCCACGGTCTGTGGGGCCACGCGAGCGGCTGCCAAAGAGCTTTCCAACGAGGCACGGCTTTCCCTCCTGGCTCTTCGGGTGTGGGAGCTGTGGCCAGAGCTGCAGCCCTACCGGAAAATGCTTCGCAGGCTGGGGCGGCGGCGCCATGTGGGCGCCGGTGGCGCCGAGGCTGACGGCCGCCGCAAAGCCCGCAACCCCACGGGCTGTGGGGCCACGCTAGCGGCTGCCAAAGAGCTTTCCAACGAGGCACGGCTTTCCCTCCTGGCTCTTCGGGTGTGGGAGCTGTGGCCAGAACCGCGGCCCTACCGGAAAATGCTTCGCAGGCTGGTGCGGCGGCGCCACGTGGGCGCCGGTGGCGCCGAGGCTGACGGCCGCCGCAAAGCCCGCAGCCCCACGGGCTGTGGGGCCATGCGAGCGGCTGCCAAAGAGCTTTCCAACGAGGCACAGCTTTCCCTCCTGGCTCTTCGGGCGTGGGAACTCTGGCCAGAGCCGCGGCCCTACCGGAAAATGCTTCGCAGGCTGGCACGGCGGCGCCATGTGGGCACCGGTGGCGCCGAGGCTGACGGCCGCCGCAAAGCCCGCAGCCCCACGGGCTGTGGGGCCACGCGAGCGGCTGCCAAAGAGCTTTCCAACGAGGCACGGCTTTCCCTCCTGGCTCTTCGGGTGTGGGAGCTGTCGCCAGAGCCGCGGCCCTACCGGAAAATGCTTCGCAGGCTGGCGCGGCGGCGCCACGTGTGCGCCGGTGGCGGGGAGGCTGACGGCCGCCGCAAAGCCCGCAGCCCCACGGGCTGTGGGGCCACGCGAGCGGCTGCCAAAGAGCTTTCCAACGAGGCACGGCTTTCCCTGCTGGCTCTTTGTGCTTGGGAGCTGTCGCCAGAGCCGCGGTCCTACCGGAAAATGCTTCGCAGACTGGTGCGCCTGCACCTGGTGGGCGCCGCTGGCGCCGAGGCTGACGGCCGCCACAAAGGCCGCAGCCCCACGGGCTGTGGGGCCACGCGAGCGGCTGCCAAAGAGCTTTCCAACGAGGCATGGCTTTCCCTCCCTGACCTTCAGGCGTGGGAGCTGTCGCCATAGCCGCGGCCCTACTGGAAAATGCTTCGCAGGCTGGTGCGGCTGCACCTGGTGGGCACCGGTGGCAACGAGGCTGACGGCCGCCGCAAAGCCCGCAGCCCCACGCGCTGTTTTGCCAGGTGAGCGGCTGCCAAAGAGCTTTCCAACGAGGCACGGCTTTCCCTCCTGGCTCTTCGGGCGTGGGAGCTGTGGCCAGAGCCGCGGCCCTACCGGAAAATGCTTCGCAGGCTGGCGGGGCTGCACCCCGTGGGCGCCGGTGGCACCGAGGCTGACGGCCGCCGCAAAGCCCGCAGCCTCACGGGCTGTGGGGCCACGCGAGAGGCTGCCAAAGAGCTTTCCAAAGAGGCATGGCTTTCCTTCCCTGCTCTTCAGGCGTGGGAGCTGTCGCCAGAGCCGCGGCCCTACCGGAAAATGCTTCGCAGGCTGGCGCGGCGGCGCCACGTGGGCGCCGGTGGCGCCGAGGCTGACGGCCGCCGCAAAGCCCACAGCCCCACGGGCTGTGGGGCCACGCGAGAGGCTGCCAAAGAGCTTTCCAACGAGGCATGGCTTTCCCTCCTGGCTCTTCGGGCGTGGGAGCTGTCACCAGAGCCGCGGCCCTACCAAAAAATGCTTCGCAGGCTGGTACGGCGGTGCCACGTGGGCGCCGGTGGCGCCGAGGCTGACGGCCGCCGCAAGGCCCGTAGCTCCATGGTCTGTGGGGCCACGCGAGAGGCTGTCAAAGAACTTTCCAACGAGGCACGGCTTTCCCTCCTGGCTCTTCGGGCGTGGGAGCTGTCGCCAGAGCCGCGGCCCTACCGGAAAATGCTTCGCAGGCTGGGGCGGTGGCGCCACGTGGGCGCCAGTGGCGCCGAGGCTGACGGCCGCCGTAAAGCCCGCAGCCCCACGGGCTGTGGGGCCACGCGAGCGGCTGCCAAAGAGCTTTCCGACGAGGCACGGCTTTCACTCCTGGCTCTTCGGGCGTGGGAGCTGTCGTCAGAGCCGCAGCCCTACCGGAAAACGCTTTGCAGGCTGGCGCGGCGGCGCCATGTGGGCGCCGGTGGCGCCAAGGCTGACGGCCGCCGCAAAGCCCGCAACCCCACGGGCTGTGGGGCCACGCGAGCGGCTGCCAAAGAGCTTTCCAACGAGGCATGGCTTTCCCTCCTGGCTCTTCAGGCGTGGGAGCTGTCGCCAGAGCCGCGGCCCTACCGGAAAATGCTTCGCAGGCTGGTGCGGCCGAGCCACGTGGGCGCCGGTGGCGCCGAGGCTGACGGCCGCCGCAAAGCCCGCAGCCCCACGGGCTGTGGGGCCACGCGAGCGGCTGCCAAAGAGCTTTCCAACGAGGCATGGCTTTCCCTCCTGGCTCTTCCGGCTTGGGAGCTGTCGCCAGAGTCACGGCCCTAGAGGAAAATGCTTCGCAGGCTGTCGCGGCTGCACCTGGTGGGCGCCGGTGGCGGGGAGGCTGACGGCCGCCGCAAAGCCCGCAGCCCCACGGGCTGTGGGGCCACGCGAGCGGCTGCCAAATAGCTTTCCAACGAGGCACGGCTTTCCCTCCTGGCTCTTCGGGCGTGGGAGCTGTGGACAGAGTCATGGCCCTACCGCAAAATGCTTCGCAGCCTGGCGCGGCTGCACCTCGTGGGCGCCGGTGGCGGTGAGTCTGATGGCCGCCACAAAGCCCGCAGCCCCACGGGCTGTGGGGCCACGCGAGCGGCTGCCAAAGAGCTTTCCAACGAAGCATGGCTTTCCCTCTCTGCCCTTCAGGGGTGGGTGCTGTCGCCAGAGCCGCGGCCCTACCGGAAAACGCTTCGCAGGCTGGTGCGGCGGCGCCACGTGGGCGCCGGTGGCGGCGAGGCTGACGTCTGCCGCAAAACCCGCAGCCCCACGGGCTGTTTTGCCAAGTGAGCGGCTGCCAAAGAGCTTTCCAACGAGGCACGGCTTTCCCTCCTGGCTCTTTGGGCGTGGGAGCTGTGGACAGAGCCGCGGCCCTACCGGAAAATGCTTCGCAGGCTGGCGGGGCTGCACGTGGTGGGCGCCGGTGACGGCGAGGCTGACGGCCGCCGCAAAGCCCGCAGCCCCACGGGCTGTGGGGCCACGCGAGAGGCTGCCAAAGAGCTTTCCAACGAGGCACGGCTTTCCCTCCTGGCTCTTCGGGCGTGGGAGCTGTCGCCAGAGCCGCGGCCCTACCGGAAAATGCTTTGCAGGCTGGCGCGGCTGCACCTGGTGGGCGCCGGTGGCGGCGAGGCTGACGGCCGCCGCAAAGCCCACAGCCCCACGGGCTGTGGGGCCACGCGAGCGGCTGCCAAAGAGCTTTCCTACGAGGCACGGCTTTCCCTCCTGGCTCTTCGGGCGTGGGAGCTGTCGCCAGAGCCGCGGCCCTACCGGAAAATGCTTCGCAGGCTGGCGCGGCTGCACCTGGTGGGCGCCGGTGGCGGCGAGGCTGACGGCCGCCGCAAAGCCCACAGCCCCACGGGCTGTGGGGCCACGCGAGCGGCTGCCAAAGAGCTTTCCAACGAGGCATGGCTTTCCCTCCTGGCTCTTCGTGCTTGGGAACTGTCGTCAGAGCCGCGGCCCTACCGGAAAATGCTTCGCAGGCTGGCGCGCCTGCACCTGGTGGGCACCGGTGGCGGGGAGGCTGATGGCCGCCACAAAGCCCGCAGCCCCACGGGCTGTGGGGCCACGCGAGCGGCTGCCAAAGAGCTTTCCAAAGAGGCATGGCTTTCCCTCCTGGCTCTTCGGGCGTGGGAGCTGTCGCCAGAGCCGCGGCCCTACCGGAAAACGCTTCGCAGGCTGGCGCGCCTGCACCTGTTGGGCACCGCTGGCGCCGAGGCTGACGGCCGCCACAAAGCCCGCAGCCCCACGGGCTGTGGGGCCACGCGAGCGGCTGCCAAAGAGCTTTCCAACGAGGCATGGCTTTCCCTCCCTGACCTTCAGGCGTGGGAGCTGTCGCCAGAGCCGCGGCCCTACCGGAAAATGCTTCGCAGGCTGGCGCGGCGGCGCCACGTGGGCGCCGGTGGCGCCGAGTCTGACGGCCGCCGCAAAGCCCGCAGCCCCACGGGCTGTGGGGCCACGCGAGCGGCTGCCAAAGAGCTTTCCAAAGAGGCACGGCTTTCCCTCCCTGACCTTCAGGCGTGGGAGCTGTCGCCAGAGCCGCGGCCCTACCGGAAAACGCTTCGCAGGCTGGTGCGGCGGCGCCACGTGGGCGCCGGTGGCACCGAGTCTGACGGCCGCCGCAAAGCCCGCAGCCCCACGGGCTGTTTTGCCAGGTGAGCGGCTGCCAAAGAGCTTTCCAACGAGGCACGGCTTTCCCTCCTGGCTCTTTGGGCGTGGGAACTGTCGCCAGAGCCGCGGCCCTACCGGAAAATGCTTCGCAGGCTGGCGCGGCGGCGCTATGTGGGCGCCGCCGGCGCCGAGGCTGACGGCCGCCGCAAAGCCCACAGCCCCACGGGCTGTGGGGCCACGCGAGCGGCTGCCAAAGAGCTTTCCAAAGAGGCATGGCTTTCCCTCCCTGACCTTCAGGCGTGGGAGCTGTCGCCAGAGCCGCGGCCCTACCGGAAAATGCTTCGCAGGCTGGTGCGGCGGCGCCACGTGGGCGCCGGTGGCGGCGAGGCTGACGTCTGCCGCAAAACCCGCAGCCCCACGGGCTGTTTTGCCAGGTGAGCGGCTGCCAAAGAGCTTTCCAACGAGGCACGGCTTTCCCTCCTGGCTCTTCGGGCGTGGGAGCTGTCGCCAGAGCCGCGGCCCTACCGGAAAATGCTTCGCAGGCTGGCGGGGCTGCACCTGGTGGGCGCCGGTGACGGCGAGGCTGACGGCCGCCGCAAAGCCCGCAGCCCCACGGGCTGTAGGGCCACGCGAGAGGCTGCCAAAGAGCTTTCCAAAGAGGCATGGCTTTCCTTCCCTGCCCTTCAGGCGTGGGAACTGTCGCCAGAGCCGCGGCCCTACCGGAAAATGCTTCGCAGGCTGGCGCGGCTGCACCTGATGGGCTCCGGTTGCAGGGAGGCTGACGGCCGCCGCAAAGCCCGCAGCCCCACGGGCTGTGGGGTCATGCGAGCAGCTGCCAAAGAGCTTTCCAACGAGGCATGGCTTTCCCTCCTGGCTCTTCGTGATTGGGAGCTGTCGCCAGAGCCGCGGCCCTACCGGAAAATGCTTCGCAGGCTGGTGCGGCGGCGCCACGTGGGTGCCGGTGGCGCCGAGGCTGACGGCTGCCGCAAAGCCCGCAGCCCCACGGGCTGTGGGGCCACGCGAGCGGCTGCCAAAGAGCTTTCCAACGAGGCATGGCTTTCCCTCCTGGCTCTTCGGGCGTGGGAGCTGTGGCCAGAGCCGCGGCCCTACAGGAAAATGCTTCGCAGGCTGGCGCGGCTGCACCTGGTGGGCGCCGGTGGCGGGGAGGCTGACGGCCGCCGCAAAGCCCGCAGCCCCACGGGCTGTGGGGTCATGCGAGCGGCTGCCAAAGAGCTTTCCAACGAGGCATGGGTTTCCCTCCTGGCTCTTCGTGATTGGGAGCTGTCGCCAGAGCCACGGCCCTACCGGAAAATGCTTCGCAGGCTGGCGCGGCGGCGCCACGTGGGTGCCGGTGGCGCCGAGGCTGACGGCGGCCGCAAAGCCCGCAGCCCCACGGGCTGTTTTGCCAGGTGAGCGGCTGCCAAAGAGCTTTCCAACGAGGCATGGCTTTCCCTCCTGGTTCTTTGGGCGTGGGAGCTGTCGCCAGAGCCGCGGCCCTACCGGAAAATGCTTCGCAGGCTGTCTCGGCTGCACCTGGTGGGCGCCGGTTGCAGGGAGGCTGACGGACGCCGCAAAGCCCGCAGCCCCACGGCCTGTGGGGCCACGCGAGCGGCTGCCAAAGAGCTTTCCAACGAGGCACGGCTTTCCCTCCTGACTCTTCGTGACTGGGAGCTGTCGCCAGAGCCGCGGCCCTACCGGAAAATGCTTCGCAGGCTGGCGCGGCGGCGCCACGTGGGCGCCGGTGGCGCCGAGGCTGATGGCCGCCGCAAAGCCCGCAGCCCCACGGGCTGTGGGGCCATGCGAGCGGCTGCCAAAGAGCTTTCCAACGAGGCACGGCTTTCCCTCCCTGCTCTTCGGGTGTTGGAGCTGTCGCCAGACTCGCGGCCCTACCGGAAAATGCTTCGCAGGCTGGTGCGGCGGTGCCACGTGGGCGCCGGTGGCGCCGAGGCTGACGGCCGCCGCAAAGCCCGCAGCCCCACGGGCTGTGGGGACACGCGAGAGGCTGCCAAAGAGCTTTCCAACGAGGCACGGCTTTCCCTCCTGGCTCTTCGGCCGTGGGAGCTGTCGCCAGAGCCGCGGCCCTACCGGAAAATGTTTCGCAGGCTTGTGCAGCAGCGCCACGTAAGCGCCGGTGGCGTCGAGGCTGACGGCCGCCGCAAAGCCCGCAGCCCCACGGGCTGTGGGGCCACGCCAGCGGCTGCCAAAGAGCTTTCCAACGAGGCACGGCTTTCCCTCCTAGGTCTTCGGGCGTGGGAGCTGTGGCCAGAGACACGGCCCTACCGGAAAATGCTTCGCAGTCTGGCGCGGCGGCGCCACGTGGGCGCCGGTGGCGCCGAGGCTGACGGCCGCCGCAAAGCCCGCAGCCCCACGGGCTGTTTTGCCAGGTGAGCGGCTATCAAAGGGCTTTCCAACGAGGCATGGCTTTCCCTCCTGGTTCTTTGGGCGTGGGAGCTGTCGCCAGAGCCGCGGTTCTACAGGGAAATGCTTCGCAGGCTGGCGCGGCTGCACCTGGTGGGCGCCGGTGGCGGGGAGGCTGACGGCCGCCGCAAACCCCACAGCCCCACGGGCTGTAGGGAAACACGAGCGGCTGCCAAAGAGCTTTCCAACGAGGCATGGCTTTCCCTCCCTCCCATTCAGGCGTGGGAGCTGTCGCCAGAGCCGCGGCCCTACCGGAAAATGCTTCGCAGGCTGGCGCGGCGGCGCCACGTGGGCGCCGGTGGCGCCGAGGCTGACGTCCGCCGCAAAGCCCGCAGCCCCACGGGCTGTGGGGCCACGCGAGCGGCTGCCAAAGAGCTTTCCAACGAGGCATGGCTTTCCCTCCTGGCTCTTCGGGCGTGGGAGCTGTCGCCAGAGCCGCGGTTCTACAGGGAAATGCTTCGCAGGCTGGCGCGGCTGCAACTGGTGGGCGCCGGTGGCGGGGAGGCTGACGGCCGCCGCAAACCCCACAGCCCCACGGGCTGTGGGGCGACGCGAGCGGCTGCCAAAGAGCTTTCCAACGAGGCATGGCTTTCCCTCCCTGCCATTCAGGCGTGGGAGCTGTCGCCAGAGCCGCGGCCCTACCGGAAAATGCTTCGCAGGCTGGCGTGGCGGCGCCACGTGGGCGCCGGTGGCGCCGAGGCTGACGTCCGCCGCAAAGCCCGCAGCCCCACGGGCTGTGGGGCCACGCGAGCGGCTGCCAAAGAGCTTTCCAACGAGGCATGGCTTTCCCTCCTGGCTCTTCGGGCGTGGGAGCTGTCGCCAGAGCCGCGGTTCTACAGGGAAATGCTTCGCAGGCTGGCGCGGCTGCACCTGGTGGGCGCCGGTGGCGGGGAGGCTGACGGCCGCCACAAACCCCACAGCCCCACGGGCTGTAGGGAAACACGAGCGGCTGCCAAAGAGCTTTCCAACGAGGCATGGCTTTCCCTCCCTGCCATTCAGGCGTGGGAGCTGTCGCCAGAGCCGCGGCCCTACCGGAAAATGCTTCGCAGGCTGGCGTGGCGGCGCCACGTGGGCGCCGGTGGCGCCGAGGCTGACGGCCGCCGCAAAGCCCGCAGCCCCACGGGCTGTAGGGAAACGCGAGCGGCTGCCGAAGAGCTTTCCAACGAGGCACGGCTTTCCCTCCTGGCTCTTCGGGCGTGGGAGCTGTGGCCAGAGCCGCGGCTCTACTGGGAAATGCTTCGCAGGCTGGTGCGGCGGCACCACCTCGGGCTGCGGGCTTTCCTACTGCCTTCAGAGTCTCACAGCCACCCTTTCCCACTTGGCACCACGCCAGCCTCTAGCATTTCTATTATTAAGTCAAGAGAGTGTACGACTTAACATTATACAGAGCGCTACACATCAATACATGCTCAAATTAAGCATAGCCACTGGAAAAATTGGCAATACAGTGCCATCGTATGTTAGCAAGTGTCACGTCTCATTGAAGACAATGACAGAGCGATACAACGTCAAGCGTAACCCAGTACTGGGCCGTGCCAGGCAATACGCCGTCACAGAATCACCAGTAGAGAAGTTCGCAACGGAGTGCAGTCTTACGATAGAATCTCTAAAGCCACCGTTAAGCCAGTGACAGGCGGTACAATGCCACACGTTACAGTATACAGGGCAGTACAACCCGATTCGCAGACAAATAAATTAGAGCAAATTACAAGACTCCCAATACAGTACAGTACAATGCCAGACAGTCTCAGATGTCGGTCAAGACAATGCCAGGGCAACGCAGTGCAAGACATAACGTTATACAGGTCAGTACAAGGCAATACGCAGTCAAATGAAGAACAGTAAACTACAATACCCAAACCACACTGGCAAACAACGGCAAACAATCCCACATGTCGGTCGAGACAATGACAACGCGAGACAGAACACCGTGCAGGGCAGCGCAAGGCAGTACACAGTCAAATAAAGAACAGCTGACCAGAAAACCCGCACTACGCTGCCGTACGATCTCAAAACATCGCGGATGGCAGTCAAGGCAATTACAGGGCAAGACCGAGCACTACATCGCAGTACACAAGGCAGTACAAGGCAATACTCAGTCAAATAAATAACAGACAGTCAAAAAATTCACAGTGCAGTGAATTCACACGGGTCAGATGGCAACCAAAAGAAGGACAGGGCAATACAAGGCGAGAGGTAACCCAATACGGGGCTGGACAAGGCAATATGCAGTTGTGGCAGGTGGAGCGATTCACTTCAGTCCTGAGAGAAGTAGAGAAACATTTAGAAACATCAACACAGTGTTTCGACAAAGGCAGCAGTGAACGTAACATCCCTTTACCAGGTTCCGTGGCCACGTACCCCAGATAATTTATTGCACAGGGGCCAGGGTCAGACGAGCTGTTAGGGAGACCCTCCCGTTGAGCCACAACCCCCTTGCTTTCTAAACTCCTTCTTGAAGAGCAGTCTAAGTGCGGCTGGATCCAATTCCTAGCCCTGGACTTGGGCAACAGTTCACCTCTAAAGGACTGTATCCGCGCCATCAACCCTTTATATCACTGAGCTAAGGCTACGAGGTTTAGCGTGGTATTAGTCACTTACCGAGACTCTGTTGCGGCAAGGGATCTCTCAGCCTTGAGGAGCAGAACCTGAAGCAAGCGTCCCCGCTCAAGGGCACATCCTGGTGCTATGACAGACTATGACAGGCAATACTATGACAGGGCAATACAATGCAAGACGTAACTTTACACAGGGCAGTACAAGGCCAATACACAGTCAAATAGGGAATGACCGATCACAAAATTGATGCACGGTCAAATAGAGTACAACAGCCTAAGAAGCCCTCAATACAGCGCCTGTCAACGCCAGAATACATCAGATGGCTCGCAGCACGGTGAGAGGGCAATACGACGCAAGACTTAGGAAAATACAGGGCAGTACAAAGCAATACGTAGTCAAATATAGAACAGCCGATCAAAAACACCCTCAGTTCGGTGCGGTACAACCCCAGAGAGTGTAAAAGGACAGTTAAGACTATTTCATGGCAACACAACGCACAACGTAACACAATACAGGTTGCTACAACACAATACAGAATAATATAGGAAACAACCCATCAAAACGCCACAATACGGTGCAGTACGATCCCACACGGTCTCGGGTGGCAGTCAAGACAACTATAGGGCGACACGATCCAAGATGCAACATTACACGACAGAGTAGAACTGAAGACGCAGTCAACTAAATACCAACCAATTAGAAGAACCGCAATACAGTGTGGGAGAAAACAAAAATAAATGGAGATGCCAGTCAAGACAATGACAGAGCAATACAAGGCAAGAAATAACGCAATACAGGGCAGTACAGTGAAATACACGGTCAAATAAATAACTGATTAAGTATCCCGCAATACCGTGCGATGCAATGCCAAAACGTGTGAGACAGCAGTCGAGGCAGTGACAGAGCTATACAATGGAAGACATAACGCAGGGCTGTACAACACCAAAATGTATCAGATGGCACTCAGAACAATAACATGGCGATACAATGCAAGCCGCAACACAATACAAGGTGGTAACAAGGCAATACACGGTCAAACACAGACTAACGAATAAAACCTGCACAATACGGATCGCTGCAATCCCAGAACATCTAAAGTGACAGTGAACGGAATGACGGGGCAGTACAATGCAAGATACAACACTAGACAGGGCAATACGCATTCAAATAACGCAAAACCGATTAAAAAACCCACAATACACACCAGTACAATGCCGGAACAGATCAGATGGCAGTCCGGGCAAATAGAGGACAATACAATGCCAAACGTGACGCCATACGGGGCCGGGCAAGGCAATACGCAGTTGTGGCAGGCCGAGCGGCTAGCTTCGCTTCTAAGAGAGAAGCGGTGAAACATTCAGAAACATCAACACAGTGATTCTCCAAAGGCAGCAGCGCATGTGACGGCGCTTTACCAGATTCCATATGGCCACGCACCCCGGATTATTTACTGCCTAGGGGCCAGGGTCAGACGAGCTGTCAGGGAGACCCTCCCGTTAAGTCACGAGGCTCGTAAAGGACCCCCTTGCTTTCTAAACTCCTTCTCAGAGAGGAGTCTAGGTGCGGCTGGATCCAATTCCTAGCTCGGAAAGGACCCCCTTGCTTTCTAAACTCCTTCTCGGAGAGGAGTCTAGGTGCGGCTGGATCCAATTCCTAGCCCCGGACTTGGGCAACGGTTCACCTCTAAAGGATTGTATCTGCGCCATCGACCCTTTATATCACTGAGCTAAGGCTACAAGGTTTTGTATGCTATTAGTCACTTACTGAGAATCTGTTGCGGCAAGGCATCTCTATCTCGAGGAGCAGAACCTTAATTGAGCGTCCCTGCTCAAGGGGAGATCCTGGCACGGAGGCCCCTGCCATGCAGAAGTCAAAAGGCTCTTGGGCTGTCCACTATTTATGGGGTAAGCTAATTGACTTATAGTCACATCAGCACAGGAACAAAATATCTAGGTCCCCACTGTGTTGCCAACCATCCCCCAACTTCAAGTACCACTCAGAACAACTCCATGGATGATTGGGGCGCCAAAACGAAGGGGCGCCCACACCACCCCAGCAGTCAAATAAGGAACAACCAAGGGAACTTTCACAATAAATAAGTACAATCCCAGACAGTCCAAAGTAACAGCCAAGACAATGACAGACCAATACAGTGCAAGACCTAACATCATACAGAGCAGTAAAAGGCAACGCGCAGCCAAGTCAAAAACAGTTAAAATACCCATAATCCAGTGCAGCACTATGACACTGTCCCAAAACACAGTCAAAACAATGACAGAGTAATGCAACACGAGCCGTAACACAATACAGGGCAGCACAAAGCAATACACAGTCACACAAAGAACAGCCAATTACAAAACCCACAACAGAACGCCCTACGATCTCAGGAAGTCTCAGAGGGCAGTCACGGCAAATACAGGGCAATACGGTGCAAGATAACACAATACAGGCCACTGCCAGCCAATACTCAGTCAAATAAATAACAGACAGTCAAAAAATTCACAATGCAGTGCACTACTATGACACCATGGGTCAGGTGGCAATCATGACAACGATAGGGCAATACAAGGCAAGACGTAACCCAACACGGGGCCGGACAAGGCAATATGCAGTTGTGGCAGGTGGAGCCATTCACTTCACTCCTAAGAGAAAAGTAGAGAAACATTCAGAAACATCAACACAGTGATTCTCCAAAGGCAGCAGTGCGCATGACGGCGCTTTATCAGGTTCCGTGGCCACGCACCCCGGATTATTTCCTGCCTAGGGGCCAGGGTCAGACGAGCTGTCAGGGAGACCCTCCCGTTGAGTCACGAGGCTCGGAAAGGACCCCCTTGCTTTCTAAACTCCTTCTCCGAGAGGAGTCTAGGTGCGGCTGGATCCAATTCCTAGCTCGGAGAGGACCCCCTTGCTTTCTAAACTCCTTCTCCGAGAGGAGTCTAGGTGCGGCTGGATCCAATTCCTAGCCCCGGACTTGGGCAACGGTTCACCTCTAAAGGATTATGTCTGTGCCGTCAACCCTTTACATGGCTCATAAAAAACAGCTGATGAAGGAAGTGACAATATGGTGGCCTACAACGGCAGAATAGAGCAGATGACAATCAAGACAACAACAGAGCAATACAATGGAAGACGTAACACCACACGGGGCCGGACAAGGCAATACACAGCCACATCAGAACCCATGAGAGACATCACACTACAGTCCAGACCTAGGACAGATTCTCTAACGTGACCGTCAAGACGACAGGGCAATGCAATGCAAGATGTAACACAGGCCATATGCAGTTGTGGCGGGCGCAATGATAAAATTCACTCCTAAGAGAGAGGTAGAGAAACATTAACAAACATAACAGTGATTCACTAAAGGTAGCAGCGCACGTGATGGCACTTTACCAGATTGCACGGCCACGCACCCCGGGTCATTTCCTGCCTCGGGGCCAGGGTCCGACACGCTGTCTGGGAGACCCTCCTGTTGAGTCACGAGGCTCGGAAAGGACCCCCTTGCTTTCTAAACTCCTTCTCCGAGAGGAGTCTAGGTGCGGCTGGATCCCATCCTCGCCCCGGACTTGGGCAACGGTTCACCTCTAAAGGATCATATCTGCGTGATCAAACCCTTTGTATCACTCAGCCAAGATGGCAAAGTCTGGCATGCTGTTAGTCACTTACCCAGAATCTGTTGCGGCAAGGCTTCTCTCAACCTAGAGGAGCAGAACCTTAAGTGAGCGTCCCCGGGAAATGCTGGCAAACAGGCCGCTGCCTTGCAAGAAAGCTCAAAGGGCTCTTGGTCTGTCCGCTAGGTCTATAGCAAGCTAACTGACTCACAGTGTCTTGACTCTGGTGCCAGCCACCCCACAAAGTTCAAGTGCCACTCGTAGCGACTTCTGCTGGCCGTTATAGCTCGAGCAGCAGCCTGGAGGAAAAAGGGGGGTGACATCGCAACAGCGGTCAAATACAGAACAACCGGTTAAAAATTGCACAATACTGTGCCAGAGACTCTAAAATAACTGGCAAGACAACGACAGGGCAACCCCATGCAAGATCTAACCTTACACAGGGCAGTACAAGGCAACATACAATCAAATGCAGAGCAGACAATGAAAGAATTGACGGTACGGTGCCATACAACGGTAGAATATATCAGATGTCGGCCACCACAATGACAGAGCAATACAAGGCAAGACGTAACGCGATACGGGGCCCTACCAGGCGACACAGTCAAGGAAACAACAACCCATGAAAGAATTCACAATACAGCGCGGTCCTAGGACGGAACGTGTAAAATGACCGTCGAGACAGTGACAGGGCAATACAATGCAAGACACAACACCATACCAGGTGGTAACAAGGCAACATGCAGCCAAACGAAGAACAACCGATTAAGAAACCCAGCATACGTTCAACTGTAATACCAGAAAAGATCAGAAGGCAGTCAAGACAACGACAGCACACTATAACATGAGAAGTAACACAATACACAGCAGTACAAGGCATTACACAGTCAAATAAAGAAGAACCGATTAAAAACCACACAATACAGTGCGGTGCGATGCCAGAGTGGATCAGAAGGCAGTCGAGACTATGACGGGGCAATATAATGCAAGATGTTACACAATACAGGGCGGTACAAGGCATTAGAAAGCCAGATGAAGAACAACCGATTAAAAAACCCGCAATACAGCGTGGTACGAGGCCCGAACAGATCAGAAGGCAGTCAAGGCTACGACGGGGCAATATAACACGAGACATAACGCAATAGAGGGCGGTACAAGGCATTACACAGTCAAAGAACAACCGATTAAAAAAAAAAAAAAACAAACCACGCAACACGGTGTGGTACGATGCCAGAATAGATCACAGAGCAATCAAGAGCGTGACGGGGCAACACGATGCGAAACCGATACTGAGTGAGGCGGAGCAATACTATTTCAAATATACAAGAACATAGTACGGAACCAAATTCTTAAGCGTACGACACAAGACCATCTCAAATGGCAGTCAAGGAAGTTACTGAGCAACGTAATCCCGATTTGCACAAAATGGTGCCATCAGGCACCATCACGTCCATCAACACTAAGTTGTACTGCAATATCCCCCGCATCACACGCGCCGTACCCTTCTGCTCACCTGCTCCGCATGGATTCCGGGTTTGGACTTTGTGGCACACTCTGGTTCTGGCACCTAAAACACCTAAGACACACAATATTACTGTTGAGCTTACGGGAAACCACCACCCCCATGCGCTACCTCTCTGCTACCCAGCTCACCTCCAACGCTCGTCCGGCTCCGGATGCCTGCGGCGCCTGCAAAACCAAAGACAAACACTCCCCTGAGCCGCAATGTAGCACTGGGCTATTAGACGCCAACGTGTCCACAACCGCCTCACTTGCTGGGACTACTCAGTGGGCGTGCAGCATCGCCCCTCTGACCCTGCATGTCACACCAACCGAAGAAACACACGCCGAGATACTGCCCAAAACCCTACCAAATTCCCCATCTCCCACTCCCTCACCTTGCCCGCCCATCCTCCCCCGAGGCATGCAACCTGAAGGCTCGCAAACCACCCATAAAACCCAACAGACATGGGTTGCTTTAAAACTTGAAAGTTGCTCCCTCTGAGGCAGATGTGATAAGGTCAGCAGCGGCGGGTGGGCTGAAGTGACTGACTCATCCCCATCCCCACATCCCATGTCATTCATTGCTTCAAAACTTCAAATTGGAAAGAACCAATACATACAGTACTCAGAGCCACATCTTCTCTCTAATACCACGTGCTGACTCACCTTCTTACATTGCTCTCCTCTCCTACGCTGCCCCGCCAAGCTTGTCCTGTTGCATCTGCAAGAACGACATCAGAGAAATCACCCTGAGGCAGACCAATAGAGTCATAACAACAAAAAGTCTTGCACCTTTTTACAAATACCATCTAAGGTCCAAATACAACCGTACACAAAGAAAATTACAAAAAAAAAAATCCGCACCAAAACCAGCTGTACCCTCTTCCACATGAACTCTTCTTCACTGCTGCTGTATTGCCTTCCCAACATGCCTCTGCTCTTCCCAAACAAAACAGAAGAGGTGTCTACACAGCCTCCCAATGGCTACCCTGAGATAACTCTAACACCTTTGCCCCGATCTACTGGGATTCATGTACTACATATAGACTCTCCACAGGATTCCGCCCACCCTGGACACTACGTGCCCAGGCAGGGCAGCCCCGAGCCAAACACTCACGGTTACGGACAGACACTACACGGAACGCTACGAACGACACGCCTCAAAGATGAGAGAAAACTCTCAGCAAGAAAGATGACACGGGGACCAAAGTCACCGTCGTGCAAGAAAATCTGTGGGATCGTGATGATGTCAACATGAAGACGCTCTACGGAACCCCCTGAAGCAAACTGTAGAACGTGATGGTACGTAATAAGAATGGACTGTTGAGCCCGCTAAGATGGACGTGCAGGAAGTCTGGCTTCAAGACCTAAGAACGTAACGACGCAGGGAAGAACTCCCAGACGTGGAAGTGGGCCGTCCAGAAACTTCCGAGAGGCAAGATTGATGCACGCTTTAAGATGCTAACGCAAGAAGAGCATCAGATGAATGGTGCTACGCCCACAGGCCCAAGCATTCGAGACCCTAAGGATGACGCCCAGGGCCCCACGTCGTGCTCCTGGAGCTCAAAGATGACCTCGAGACCCAAGAAGGGGCGAAGATACACAACACAGACCACATGAACGACATGACAACACGCACGGGCTGGAACTGCCCTGCCCGGGACACGCTAGCGTCACACTGAGCAGTAAGCAACATCCTTTACCTTCCTAAATATGACTGTGCCCCGGGACAGCCCTCGCCACTACGCTAACGTCAAAGACCCCATTTTGCAATTGTCCACCTCGGCCCCTCTCCGGCGCCTGACTGTCAACTTAGCTTTTGGAGGGCCAGGCATCTGAATCCTTCTTCGATGCGGTCCGCAAAAACCAGCCATCCGATACATTTCCGCAGTCACCAGGTTCCTCCTCTTCCTCTGCAAAAGGAAAATAAAACATAATCCCAGAGGCCGCCACAGCACCAGCAATAAGCATCCTGAGAGGAGATGCCAACCTCTTCGACGACACGCTCAGCCTCCCGAATGCCGTGGCGTTCTGCTTGCCCGCTCTGCGCCGATTCCGGAGTCCGAGGCTGCAATGATAGTTATTCACAGCACCTAAGAGACCAAGAAACACAACATTACCACTGCGCTTCTGCCAAACCGCCACACCATCAACTCCTATCTTCTGTCTTCATTCACATGAAAAAAAAAGTACCCAATTGTATTCATAGAGGCGCCAGTCACATCTTCCCTCTAATGCCACATGCCGAGCCACCTCCGTACAGCGCTCCTCTCGGCTCCCCTACGTCACCCTGCACATCTCATCTCTCGGCATCTAAAAAGAGAAAAAAAAAATCCAACATTACCCCGATGCAGAGCGATAGCTTAATTCCAAAGGTCTTGTTTCTACTTCGGAACACTGTTCAATTAGATCCAACTACAGCCTGCCATCAAAAAAAAAAACCACAGAAAAAGCCCACAAACATTACACCCCACACAAAGCAGCCTGAACATCTTTGAGATACTGTGTCCTTCACTGACTGTGAACAGCCTCTCTGACTTGGCTCTGCTTATGCCAACACCCACTAATAAAACACCCACGCACCCAACCTACTGAGAGCAAATTAATTCCAGATGACTACCCAACCTTTGCCTCGGTCTCCACAGATCCACATATTAACTGTAGACTCTCGTCACTATTCTGCCTGCCCTGGACTCTACACACCCGGGCAGGGGGGCTCCGAGCCAGACACACACACAAGCACAGACCAACACTACACAAAACGCTAAAAACAACGCATCTCAAGGATGAGAGAAAACTCTCAGCAAGAAGGATGACACCCAGACGGAAGTCACCGTCGGGCAAGACGACCTGGAGACCGTGGTGGTGATGTGAAGAGGCTCTATGGAAGCCCCTGAAACAGAGTGTAGGACATCATCATCTGTGATAAGAAGGGACTGTCAAGACTGATAAGATGTATGCGGGGGAAGCCTGGCTTCAAGACCTAAGAACATAATGACATAGGGAAGAAGTCCCAGTTGTAGACGCGGGCCATCCGGAAACTTCCAAGACGCAAGACCAATGCAAGCTTTAAGCTTCTAACGCAAGACGACCAGCAGCCGAATGGTGCTATGCCCATGGGTGCAGGTGTTCGAGACCCTAGGGATGGCGCCTGAGGCGCCATGCCGTGCTCCTGGAGCTTAAAGACGACCTCGAGACCCGAGAAAGGTCTAAGACACAGAACACGGACCACACGAAAGACAACAACACACACAGGCTGGAACCACCCTGCCCGGGAATGCCGAACAGTAAGCCGCATCCCTTACGTGCCTAAAGGAGACTGCCCTCCAGGACAAACCTCTCCCCTACGCCAACTTCAAAGACACCTTTTTGCAATTCTCAACCTCGTCCCCTCTCGAGCGCCAGTCTCTCAACTTAGCTTTTGGAGGGCCAGGGGTCCGAATCCATCCTTGAGGCAGTCCACACAAAACAGCCATCCAGTACGTTCCTGTGGTCACCAGCTTCCTCCTCTTCCTCTGCAAAAGGAAAAGAAAAAAAAAAGTTATCCCAAAAGCAGTCACAGCACCAGCAATAAGCATCCTGAGAGGAGATGCCAACCTCTTCCACAACACCCTCAGCCTCATGAACACCGAGGCATTCTGCTCGCCCGCTCAGCGCCAATTCCAGAGTCTGACGCTGCGGCAACAGTTATTCACGGCACCTAAGATACCAAGAAACACAGCATTACCACTGCGCTACTGCCAAACCACCAGTCCCGTGCTCCTCCTCGATACTATCTGGCTCGCCTCAAATGCGAGAGCCTAGAGCACACCAGGCTCCGACGACACCCGAACCCATCTGCAAAACTTGTCCAAGAAGGACTCATGAACCCGGCTACCTTTTCTAGCCCTCCCCCAGTGCCAAAACTTTAGGAACCCCTTCTCTTCTCCCTGAGCTGCCAGGGAAGGAGCCCCACTTCTTCCCCATAGATCCCACCCTTTATTTGCCAGCCCGAACACCCGGCATTGGACACTTCTTGAGAGCCACTCTTCCCAGCCTCTCCCTGCGTCCCACCACCACCTCCTATCTTCTGTCTTCCCACGGACTCTGGGTTCTGCTGCAGACCCACAGAGTCAGTGAAGCCCTGATCTGACCTATACCAGGGGCCTGCCACAAGCCGCAAAGGCTCCAGGGACACGGCAAAACCCTGAGCACGGTGGGGGAAGGTGACAAGGCACCCCACATCCTGAAATACGTTATGCTTTATGGCCCTGCTGCTTTCCTGAGAAATGTGGAAACTCCATCTACAGCTGCAGACAAGGTGCTCACCCAGTCCCTGCAAAGTAATCTCATCATCTGCCCGATTGAGACAAATTCTATTGGCATCTTATCTGGGATACAGCAAAGCTAGTGGGGAAAAAAAAAAAAACACAAACAAGAAAGTTCCGTCTTCAATACAGTCAGGGATTCCAGGAAAATGCGCCATGCCTGGAAGAGAGAAAACCATACCCTTAAACTATCTCACCGCCCCCTAAGACTCATTACCACGCGACTCACCTGAAAAACCACAAGGAAGAGAACCGGCACATGAGGCCGCTCTCTACTATACACGCTGCCAAACCTCACCTGGTCCTGAAGGTCTTGCCACCTCCAGCTTCTTACCTGCTATTCTCTAAATGGGATAACATCTCCACCCAAGGAGCTGAGCCACCTCCAAAGCTGCAATCGACTGAAGGACAGGCAGAGCTCTGACCCTGGAGACACCTGGTAGCAGAATGAGCTGCCCCAGCAGAGGCTGTGGGTTATATACCCCGGGCCCCGCCCAACGCCCTTCCCACCAGCACCTGGGAAAGGGCCTGGCTGACCTCCACAAGGCATAGAGCCTGCCAGAGGAAAAGCTGCTCCTTTCCTCACAGGCCTGAGAAGTACAGCATGCAAAACACCAAAACGGAGAAAGCGACCCTTAGAGGAACGGACAATATGTGCTCTTTTATTACAACTACATCAACTGTGTCAGCAACAGGGCCCGGTAGGTAAGTAAACTTAATTAAACTTCTGCAGGGCGTAGACATAAAGAGAAAGACATCATCCTAACCTAAATAGGCCAGAAGATCATGAAGCACAATAACAATATTTTTATCAAGACTCAATGTGCTTTAGTTTCCTTGTAAAAGAAACCCCACAACGAGTCATACAGCATTTCTAGCAAGACGACGCATATTATCCGACTTCTGCCAGAACTGTGTTCTGGATCGGACCGACAGACAGAGTGCAAGCAGAGGCTTGTGTGCCGCCTGTAATGCAGTGGCTGAGAAAGAACCAAGGCTTGGGGCCGCCGCTCTCCTCGGCCGAGTCTGCTCCGGTGCCCTGTCTGTCATCATTGCTGTTGTGCCTTAGGCCATGCAGTAAAACAAGTGACACATGCTCCCTTTTAACTTCTCTCCTGAGGCAGAAAAGAACAAGAGAGAGAGACTTAGGGACTGAAAGATAAACTGAACTGTAATGAAATCTTAACAGCAAAATAATACCAAGAAAAGACAACAGTAACAAGAAAACAATTAAATATATACAGGACATACACAACCCGATACAGAGCTCCCAGGATGACCGCTGCTTCACTGGCAAAGTCCGGAACCAGACTCCGTGACAGACCGGAACCAGACTCCGTGACAGACCGGAACCAGACTCCGGACCTGGTTGCATAAATGCACGGATCGAGGTCAAAGGACAATGAACAGACAGAGGAGTCTTCAGAGGCCAGACAACAGGTACCGACCCCTTTGATCCCTCCGCTTTTATACTGAGCGTGATGAGGATGGGATGGAATACCCTATCAGTCAGATTCGGGTCACCGGTCCCGTCTACTCTTCACTATGGGTACAACCCCTCTACGCTTTTCTGCTTCCAACCCTCCAACAGGGCATATATAAAAGTTAGCTGGGCTGTGCTGTTGTAGGAATAAGTATAAGCAAGAGCCTCTCTGCACGGCATCCCTTCGCATTAAGTGTAAATATAAGTTCTTGGTGCTCTGAAGGCAGATACTACCTGAAAAATACGTCATTATTTTCAGAGAGTTCACTTCATTGGAAGAGACTTACCTGAAAAGTAAAGTGACTGCAAACAACACCAGTTCTGTTGTACCTCAGACCAGCACTTCCACACATGGCTACGTAACCTCACATTCACATGAAAAAAAGAAGAAGTGGCCAAATGTATTCATGGAGCCGCCGGTCACATCTTCCCTTTAAGACCTCGGGCTCAGCCACCTTTGTCCTGCACCCCCATCAGCTCCCCTGTGTATCCCTGGCCACCTCATCTCTCTGCATCTGAAAAAAAAGCAACACACCAACATCAAACATTACCCTAATGCAGAGCAGTAGCTTAATTCCAAAGGTCTTGTTTCTACTTAGGAACCCTGTTCACATAAGTCCAACTACAGCCTGTCATCCAAAGAAGAGACGCCTGCAAACATTACACCCCACACAATGCAGGTTTACCATCTTTGAGATACTGTCCCCTTCACTAGCCATGAACACCCTCTCCAACTTGTCTCCGCTTATGCCAGCGCCCACTAATGAAACACCCGTCCACACAGCCTCTCGAAAGCTAATCAATTCGAGACGACTGAGCAACCTTTGCCTGGGTCTAGACAGATCCTCATATTCAGTACAGACTGCTGTCGTGATTCTGCCTACCCTGGACGCTACACACCCAGGCAGGGCAGCCCCAAGCCAAACACACACAGACTGACGCTACACAGAACACAACAAACGACGCGCCTCAAGGATGAGAGAAAACTCTCAGCAAGAAGGATGACACCGGGACCAAAGTCATCGTCGGGCAAGACAGCCTGCAGGACTGTGATGGAGACAATGTGAAGAGGCTCCACAGAACCCCCTGAAACAAAGTGTAGAACTTCACAGTTCCTGAGAAGGGACTGTTGAGCCTGACAAGATGGACACACAGGAAGCCTAGCTTCAAGACCTAAGAACTTAACGACACAGGGAAGAAGCCCCAGTCGCTGACGCGGGCCATCCAGAAAGTTCCAAGATGCAAGACCGATGCACGCTTTAAGATGCTAATGCAAGAAGAGAGGCAGACGGTTGGTGCTACACCCACGGGTGCAGGTGTTCGACACCATAAGGATGGCACCCAATGCACATTCCGTGCTCCTGGAGCTTAAAGATGATCTCAAGACCCAAAAAAAGGGTCTAGGATGCAAAACACAGACCACACGAACGACACGACAACACACACAGGCTGCAACTGCCCTGCCTAGGATGCGCTAACATCACACTGGACAGTAAGCTACATTGTTTACCTGCCCAAAGGAGACTGTGCCCCAGAACAGCCCTCCCCCCTACACTAACGTCAAAGACCCCATTACACAATTGTCAGCCTCCACCCCTCTCCAGTGCTGGTCTCTCAACTTAGCTTTTGGAGGGCTAGCATCTGATTCCATCCTCGACATAGTCCACAAAACACAAACATCCGATACGTTCCTGCAGTCACCGGCTTACTCTTCCTCTGCAAAAGGAAAAGGAAAAGAGAAAGTCATCACAAAAGCAGCCACAACACCAGCAATAAGCATCCTGAGAGGAGATGATGACCTCCTCCACAAAACCCCTCAAGCCTCCTGAATGCTGATGCAGTCTGATTGCCTGCTCCACACAGATTCTAGAGTCGGATGCTGTAGCGACAGTTATTCACGGCACCTAAGATACCAAGAAACACAGCATTTGCACTGCGCTTCTGCCAAACCACCAGTCCTGTGCTCCTCCTCAATACTATCTGTCTTGCCTCAAATGCGAGAGCCTAGAGCAGACTAGATACCATCAACAACCAAAACCAATTACAAAACTGGTTTGAGAAAGACACATGAACCCGCCTCCCTTTCCTAGCCATCCCCCTCCTGAACCATCAGGGAAGGAGGCCCACTGCTTCCCCACAACTCCTGCCCCTTATTTTCCAACTGCTCCTTAGGACCTGCTGTTCTGAGCCCTGCCCTGTGTTTGGCAGGCACCTCCTGTCTTCCGCCTTCATAGAGACTCCGGGCTCTGCTACAGACCTGGAAAGCCGGGAAAACAGTTACAGAACCTACTGGTAGCCTCCCGCAAGAGCTTTAGGGCCACCGTGATACCCTGCATGCTCTGGGGGAAAATGATGAGCCATCCCTGCTGCTTCCTCAAAACAAACAAACTCAATATATAGATACGTACAAAACACTCACCCTAAATCCTACTCCAGTATCTCATAACACACACAATTAAGACTAATAAAAACACCAACTAACATAGTGTACATCAAAATTGGAAAAAAACACAAGATTTTATCTTCAATGAAGTCAGAAATTATAGTAAAACACGCCACCTGCCATAAGCAAAAAAAAAAAAGATACATACTATTGAGCCATTTAAACAAACCAAATGCTCCCTACAAAACTAAAGATATGGGGGGGAAAAAAAAAAGATAACATACAACTCCACTTTCTATGGCAACCACCCTTACATTGAGAAGTCTTACCTCTGATGTCTTACCTATGCTAGTTTAAACGCTAAAACAAGCCTTCCCAAACAGCTGCACAAGCTCCAAAACAACACTTAAGAAGCTCCAGAGCTCTGACCCTGGAAAAGACCAGCAGCAGAACAAGGTCCTGCCCTGAAGCTGTGGCTCATATACCCCGGGCCCCACCTGAGGCCCTCAGGCCCCACCCACCACCTTTCCCACAATCCCCTGGGTAAAGGGTGGGGCCAACCCCCAGAAGCATAAAAGCACCTGAAGGTGCAGCAGGTGTTGTTATTCGCTTTAAGTTTACTATTTACAAAGTAGTGAAGAGTGACCCTTGATAGAAAAAGCATTATCTGCTCCTCCCTTGCAGCTACACCTATTGCATCAATGACATGTCCAGGTGAGCAATTAAGTTATTTTTTTATGGAATGTAAATAGAAAAAAAATAAACATCAGACTTATCTCTATAGAAAAGTAGCTTATTCAATGCAATGATAACATTATTATTAAAATTTATGTACCTGAGTGTCCTTCAAAAAAAAAATACAAACCCAAACGCAATCTATTACTATGGGATCATTCCTTATTTCTAGCAAGACCGTGTGTGTACTAACGAACTTCTGCCAGAACCCCTTTTTGGATGGGAGTGAATAACAAAACAGAATCAGATTCTATGAGAAAACTTTCTCAAAAACATTTTCCTCTGTGAAATAAGTTATTTATTGTAAATTGCTAGCAATTTAAAGTCATATTGATAATCTCATTTTGACTTGTTACTCAACAGCACTACTTGAGTCCCAAAATACAGAAAGCAACAAAAAAGCATGGAATTACAAGTCATGTATTTCCTGAACCTGCATAAAGCACCCTAATTAACATCTAAGTAGCTAGAACAAAAACAAACTTATATACATAAACTCATATTTTACAATAGGTATAAAAATGAGAAATTCTTCTTTATTTCAATGCCTCATGCCCATATAGACAGGTTTTATTCCATTTTTAAACACACATTCCCCCCATGAATTTTCAGGCATTTTTAGGTTGTGAACTGCCTCTTTTGGGGGGGACCCAGTGTGACAACCCACACCCCCCCGGAAAAGGTCTTCTTTTGACTTAGAAATACCATCTGGAGTACAATTACAGCCTGACATTAAAAAAAAAAAACCAAACTACACAAGCATCACACCCCACACAAAGCAGCTTTAACATCTTTGAGATGCAGTCTGCTTCACTACTGCTGAACAGCCCCTCCCACATAGCTCTGCTCATCCCAAAAAAACCCTTAATTAAAGAGCTGCCCACACCACCTGCTGATGGCTAACTTGATGGGAGTTGACTGTACCACCTTGGCCTCAACAGTCTCATTAGATCAATGTATTAACCATATACTCTTACTGCTGTTCCCCCTACCCCTGACTCTACAGCCCCAGGCAGCGCAGCTCCAAGCCAAACACACCCACGTGCGGCCCAACACCACACAGCACTAGAGACAACGTGACTCCAAGATGAGAGAAAACTCTCCACAAGAAGAGCGACTTTCAGACAAGAGACGCTGTCGGGCAAGAAGAGCGACAGGGCTGCAGCGCTGACACGACCAGGCTCTACAGCCAAGCCATAAAAGAGTCAAATGTAACGGACCATTCCAAGAAGTTCCTGTCAAAACGGAGATGACGTATGTGCAGGAAGCATGGCTTCAAGACCCGAGAACGTAAGGATGCAGGGAAGAAATCCCAGTGCGTAACAGCAGGTGGCTAGAACTGCTAGGGCTCAGAGAAGAGAGCTGCTCAGGCAGCCGGGAACGACGCTGCAGAAGAGGACCATTCAGAAACTCCTGAGAGGCAAGTCCTATCTGCAGTTTAAAATTGTTATGCAAGAAAAGAAGTGCCCATTGGGCACTCTGCCAATTAGCACAGGCATTTGAGACCCTACAGGTGGTGCCCGAGGCACATGCTGTGCTCCTTGAGTGCAAAGAGAAATAAGGACACCAAAACTTAAGGAAAGTCCAAGACACAGAAGACAGAGCACACAAACTACACAACCAAAGACACAGGCCAGAACTGCCCTGCCCAGCACACACTAGCTTTGTGCTGAAAAGTAACCCACTCCCTTTACCTACTCAGAGGAGACTGCTCCCGCATAGCCCTCTGCTCTAGCCTGACTTTAAAACTCCTCCCTGAAACTGTCAACCTTGGCCCCCCTCCAGCACCTGTCCCTCTACTTCGCTTTCAGAGGGCCAGTGGTCTGAATTCATCCTTGACAAAAAAAAACACAACAAACAGCTAACTGATGTGTTCCTGCAGTCACCATGTTCCTCTTCATCAGCAAAACAAAAAGAAATCACAGCTCCAGCAGTGACCACCATGACAGTAGATGCCAACCTCTTCCACAACACCCTCATCCTCAGAGGTGCCATGGCAATCCACTCACCTGCTTCACGTCGATTCCAGTCGGAGGCTGCAGCAACAGTTATTTATGGCACCTAAGATACCAACAAACACAAAATTACCATTGCATTTCTGCAAAATCATCAGTCCCGTGCTCCTCCTCCACACTGTCCAGCTCACCTCAAATGCAAGAGACTAGAACAGACCAGACCCTGTCGACACCCAAATCCAAATGCAAAACCGATATGACAGAGACTGATGAACCCACCTCCTTTTCCTAGCCAGCCCCCAGCGCCAAAACTTTAGAAACCCCTTCTCTTCTCCTCAACCGTCAGGGAAGGAGCCTCACTTCTTCCTGACAGCTCCCATCCTGTATTTGCAACCCTGAACCCCCTACGCCGGCTGCTTCTCAGGAGCAGCTCTTCTGAGCTGTGCCCTGCGTTTGGCAGGCACCTCCTATCTTCTGTCTTCCCACAGACTCTGGGCTCTGCATCAGACCCACAAAACAAATAATGTCCTGACACAATCTATGAGGGGCCTGCTGCCCGCTGCAAAAACTCTAGGTACACCGTGGCACTCCATGGGCAACGGGGAAAGGTGATGAGCCATGCCATACCCTGAACGACGCTATGCCTTACATCCCTGCTGCTTTCTTGAGAAATGCTAGTGCCATATATGCAGATGCATACAAAACGCTCACCCTAACCCCCATAAGATAATCTCATCATCAACCCAATTAAGAGAAACAATATCAGCAATTTACACAGCATACTGCAAAACTGGTGAAAAACCCACGGTTCTATCTTCAATAAAGTCAGAAATTCTAGGAAAATGCAGTGCTCCTAGAACAAAGAAAAGCACACTATTAAACCATCTGGGCACCCCTTAAACACTCATCACAAAGTTATGACCCGAAAAAAAAAGGAGCATACCAGTCAACTTTCTACCATACAGGCAGCTGGATGTTTACTGCTCCCGAAGGTCTCAGCTCAGCCTTCTCACCTCTGCCTCCCTAAATGCCGAAACACGCCTGCCCAAACAGCTGAGCCTGTCCCAAAGCTGCAGCAAAGCGAGGGACCAGCAGAGCACCCACCCCACGGGGCCCAGCAGCAGAATGAGCTCCTGAGCCCGGGCTGGGGCTCAGGTACCCCGGGCCCCGCCCACCGCCCTCAGGCCCCGCCCACCGCCCTTCCCACAATCCCCTGGGAAAGGGGCAGGGCCAACCCCCAGAAGACGTGAAGGCGGGTGGCAGCGGGAGCAGCAGCTTCGCTTCTCCTGCCTTAAGTTCCCAGCAGGCGAAGCACCTCCCCTTTTTATTTCCATTTGGGACTAACCTCTGGTGATTCTCTTACCGCTTTTGTGTGATTTCTGTCCAGTTGTTGCTGTGGAGAAGAGAGCTCTGCAGGGGTTGCATTATTTTTGCGATCTTCAGATATTTTTGTGGTTAACTGATAATCGTGTTTTATCGTTTTGGAAGGGTGTTGGAAGCATATGATTTCCAGAAGACTTATGAGCATTTACGGGCTCCTGGAGGACTAAAGTGCCATAGAGACGCGCGTCGGAGGACTG
Source organism: Chroicocephalus ridibundus (assembly GCF_963924245.1). Taxonomy (NCBI): domain Eukaryota; kingdom Metazoa; phylum Chordata; class Aves; order Charadriiformes; family Laridae; genus Chroicocephalus; species Chroicocephalus ridibundus. Next base: position 797,037 of record NC_086305.1, read on the forward strand.
AGGGGGCACTTCCGGGATCCTGGAGGACCGAAGTGCCACGGAGACGCGCGTCGGAGGACTGAGGGGGCACTTCCGGGGTCGTGGAGGACCGAAGTGCCACGGAGACGCGCGTCGGAGGACTGAGGGGGCACTTCCGGGGTCGTGGAGGACCGAAGTGCCACGGAGACGCGCGTCGGAGGACTGAGGGGGCACTTCCGGGGTCCTGTAGATGGAAACCCGGAAAACTGCCGGGCACTGACGGGGCCGCGGTAACACGTAAGGGCCGATGCGGAGGGGCCGATGGCCGCTCTGGAGGCCGGGCGGGCGGCACCGATGCCGCTCCAGGTGGCGCGGAGCTCGCCAGAGTCCCGGCGGTCCTGGTTCGCCCTCCGGCCGCCGCTCTCTTGAGACTGCGGCCGGACGGGCCTCCGCGAAGCCGCGCCTGCGCACGAGCTGCGGAACCCACGCGGCGCCGGCGGCGGGGGCCGAGGGGGGCCGGGAGGCGCGGGCACTGCGCATGCGCCGCCCCCCACCTGCAGGACGCGCCTTCAGCCGCCAGGCGGCAGCACCCGCTCCGGTATTGACACACATCTGTACGTTTAGGGAATTTACGTTGCCCATTTCCTACGTTAACGCTTTTGATACCGAATATCTATTTAGGCTGTCTGCCTACACACCTAGTTTGACACTAATATCTTTTTATAAACGCATCTAAGTATTTTTATATTCTAGGATCTTTCATATAACACAGAATCACAGAATCCTTAGAGACAGAGGTTTTTATTTTGAACTTTTACATACATAATTTATATATATGTATATTTCTCATTCCCTATTTCAATGCATCCTGCCCATAGTTACAGGTTTTCACATTTTTTAATGCATCCCAAGAATTTTCAGACATTCTGGGGCCGCGACCCACTTCTTTTGGGGGGGCAACTCCACGTAACCCCCCCCCCCATCTCCCACTCACCTGCTCCTCTGCTGCATCATCGCTGCCCCAGTGACATCGGGGTGCCCCAAATGACACCATCACCCCCCAAGACACACACACACAGACACCCTTCTATTCACCCCAAAAAAAGGCTTAAAACGCCCAGACCCAGGGCTGGCCCCTTCTCCTCAGGGGGGCTCCGCCACCGGCTGCAAACCTGGGCTGGGGCATCTCTCGAGCAGCACGAGACGCCTACGACGAGGCACCTGGAAAACAAAAATCCCCAATTATAGCTCAGCATCCCAAAAAAACAGCACAGAAGAGAGCAGAGGAATTCCGTCAGACGGAGGGACGGGACAGGAGCTGGGGAAACAGCTCAGCTCGAAATACAGCACAGCCTTCAAAAGCCAGCGCCATTTGAACTCTTAAAAGTCAGGATTAAGACTAATCAGTGCCATTTTGAACACGTTCTTAGCATAAGGGCGAACCCTCCGGCTGGTGCTGGGAAACACCTGGCCCTTTCCCTTTCACTGAGAAGGTGTGCATGAAGTTTACATCCACCCAGTGAAAATACTTACCCTGTGAAAGTACTTGGCTTTCCTTCGGCGCTAATTTAACTTGCACAGCTGTGAACGGATACTATTAAACTATCCGTCTCCAAAATACACAGCTATGATTTGACCACGGGGGGTTTTTTGTGTGCTACACGAGGAGGAGGAGGGACATCGGGGCAGCGGCGCTGCCCGAGAGAGACACTACTGGCTGCCGGGAAAAGGCGGCACTGAAAGCCAGACAGAAGTAAAGTACTTCAGAGCACTCTGCCAAAAAAACGGGGGGAAAACCGCGTAACATTCAGTTGTCTCTCCTTTTAAACATTTCGAACAAATACCTAACTGCCCAGGTACACCTCATAAATTGTACACTACAGCCGTTTAGGCGGCTGCAGTTTAAACTACGCAAGTCAGTTTGTCGATTATACAACTCTCACTTTTTTTTTTTTTAGCTTCATTTAACATAGAAAAATCAGTGAGAGAAAAAACTCCTCCAAATGGTTTTACTTTTGGGGGCGGGGAATCAAATCGCCGGCGCCGCGATCCGTAGGGCTACCAAAAAGGACCGGCAGATTCGCGAATGCTTTTGGCTGTGCTGAAGGCGCAGAGGAACGCGTTTTTATGGTATCTCGACTGTTCCAACCGAGAACCCAAAGGCCGGCGATGCCAGCAACTGGGGGGAGACGCGCGGCACTTGGGCCTGCGGAAGGAAATGAACTTCCTCCCGAGGTTACAGAAAAAGGACATTGTTGAAGCCGTAACTCACCAAAACCACAACCAAAACCACAGGATTCGCCGTCACGAGTTAAACGCTGCTGATGCTTCACGGCAAAGCCTGGAGAACACAGAGAGGCGATGCCCGTTTGTCCCGTTTTGTCCATGTCTCCTCTTTGACCTCAATCGCCTTTAGGACAGATGCCAGTATCTCAGTGAGGTTTTCGAGTACCGCTGTGAAATATTTTAAAGACTTATTGACTGAGAAAGCATAAAGTTTTTATCGTGAAAGCAAAACCTGCTTCTTCTGGACATGTGAACTCTTACAAACAGTTCCTTCCCTCTTCTAGTACAGAATTATTTTCACAGTATCGTTTGACAGTGAGCACCCAGAAAGAGAAGAATATGCTTTCAGGAAGAGAAAAATAAATGGAGGGAAGTAAGCTTTGCAGAGGCGTAACGTGCTCCAGGACAGACTTTATTTTGTTTTTAGGATTGTGAGGGACGGACTGTAAATTCCCTGCCGAGGGGCAGGAGCCCCTCCAAGCCTTCAGTGGAACGCCTCAAACACTCGCAAGGAAATAAATAACGCAGGCCTGGCCTTCAAACAGCTGATGAGGCTCACACTTCTGGCGGCTGAAAGTGTGGGAGAACTGTCTTGTGAAGACAGGTCGGTTCTGCCACTCGTGCCGTGAGCTCGCTCGTTCTCAGTTCTCGAGGCCGTTGTGTCCCATGAGTGACCTTTGCTTCATTATCCGCGAAACGCACGTGAAAGCGCACGCCCTGCATGTGCTAATGAAGATTACAGAGATCACGCTAAACACGTGTGACCATGGCACTCGTCTCTCCACCCAAATCATGGCACACGTCACCGGGGAGAAGGGAGAAACCTGAGCTGAGCCCGTCCTCAGCAAGGAGGGCGGACCGTGCTGATTCAGCAAACGTAAAAGGGGAAAATAAGTGCCCCGAGGGAACAAAAAAGAAACAAAAGAAATAGATAGTGCCTGGGAAGATTCTTCCCAAGAAAGAAGAAGATTATGCCTGGGAAGAATCCCTGAAAAAGACGCTGGAACCAGGACCCGCGATCTCTTTATCTCTGTCTTTTTCTCTGTCTTTTCCTCTCTCTGTCCCTCAGTTTCTCTTTTCTCTTGGAATTGTTAAGTAACAGTTAGAGCTGTGAAGTGATGACCTTAAGATGACCTTAAGTACGACCTTAAGCACCGCTTGCCATAAGTTGTCCTACACCTGGTGTTAACTAACACAATGTACACCCCAACACCTGCCATAATTTTTTATATACCTAACCAATTATCGTGGGCTTGTTAAGATCTATACTAACCATTTTGGTAAGCTAATAAATGTTTCTGTATGGACCTTGAGATTTATCTCACCTTAGTCCGTGCCGCTGAGAATTTACAAATCTGAAGTCACTTACCCTCCCCTCTTTCCTGACAGCGGGAAGCGACAAGGATTTTGTTAAAATATTTCACAGAAAAACTATAGGAGGAGTGCTGGCACATCCTTCCCGTTAACTTCAGAGTCCACACTACAAGTACCTCAGGAAAAAAGCAGACGCGCATCGCAGACGCACCTCGTACTCGCAGAGCACTCCGGATTCTTTCCGTCTGTCCTGTACCATCACGGCAGAAGGAAGGGCGACCACGGAGAAACGCTGGCAGCTGGAATTCTGCCAAGACAGGAAAAAAACTTCTGGCGTAAAGCTAAGTGGCAATCTAAAGCGTCCTTCTTTCGTGAAGGTCTGTGAAGACTGCAGCCAACGGAGGCTCCTGACGAGTGGGACACGGCCCCAAAGCCTGGGACTCAACGCAGCTCCTGCTTTCAGCGCTGCCCACAGAATTTTCCAGTTCAGGTGCCTCTCTCTTTCTCTGTCCCTTCCTCTTCTGCAGCGCTGGTCACTTGACCATCCTCCACCTAAGAGAACACAGCGGTGTCTTACAGCTCTTGCGATATGAAGCTTCCCAGATGTGCAGCCTTGCACGCACACAACCCTTCCCCATGGCCATACCGTGATTTTGGATACGCGTACGGACCCTGCGGTACATATCAGCAATCTGGTCTGCTGAGGACAACTCAGAGGGGACCCTTCCTCACCCAGAAATGCTTGGCTGTCTCTTCCCTGCCGCAGGAAGCACCTTCTGGCTCAATCACCTTGATGTTGTTCTCTGGCTGTTTCACGTTTTTCAAGCATCTTAAGCTTCACCCACAGCAGCTCCCGTTCAAAGCCAGTAAACGTCCACCAGTCCCAGGTCGCCCACACCAGGAGGGAGAACGGGGCTGAACGGAGACAGCCCAGGCAAGTCTGTGGCAAAGGCAGCCCACGACAACCCCGGGGAGGAGCGGACAACCGCGGCCTCCGGGAGAGAAAGAGAAGGGGCAGCAGTTCCCCGACCACTCGCCCCAGCGGGAGCCCCCCCTGCAGCAGGAGCTCCTGGAGACGCTGCTTTCCCCACCCGGATGCTCCTGGCACCTGCATCGAGAGGCGACCAAGCGCAGCCAGGGGCGGCCGCCGCTGTCGGGAACAGGACGGGGGGAGGACATCTGCCGGCAGTGCCTCGGCTGGGGAGGAGGGCCGGGGCCCGTCTCCTCGCAAAGGAACAGGGAGCGGAGGGGCTGCGGGCCCGGGAGCGGAGGGACGCCGGCCCGGGAGCAGGGGGGGGCCGGCCCGGGAGCCCGGGGACGCGGGGGGAGAACCGTCCCGATGGGGGGGGACGAGAGGGGGGGAGGGAGGGGGGGTCCGAGCCTGAGGACGCAAGGGGGGGGGCCGGGGCCGGGGCCAGCCTGGGAGCCCGAGGACGGGACGCGGGGGGGGAACCGTCCCGGGAGCGGGGGGGTCCGAGCCGGAGGACGGCGGGGGTGGGGCCGGGGCCGGGCTGGGAGCCCGGGGACGCGGCGGGGGGACGCGGGGAGGGGGGGAACCGTCCCGGGAGCAGGGGGGGGTCCGTCCCGGGAGCGGGGGCCGCCTACCATCCTCCCGCCCGACGGAAACGCGGCCGGCAGACGCCGCTCCCCACGTGACCACCCGGAAGTAACGTACCGAAAAATATTTCGCAGGCTGGCGCGGCGGCGCGAAGTGGGCGCCGGTGGCGCCGAGGCTGACGGCCGCCGCAAAGCCCGCAGCCCCACGGGCTGTGGGGCCACGCGAGCGGCTGCCAAAGAGCTTTCCAACGAGGCACGGCTTTCCCTCCTGGCTCTTCGGGCGTGGGAGCTGTGGCCAGAGCCGCGGCCCTACCGGAAAATGCTTCGCAGGCTGGCGCGGCGGCGCCACGTGGGCGCCGGTGGCGCCGAGGCTGACGGCCGCCGCAAAGCCCGCAGCCCCAAGGGCTGTGGGGCCACGCGAGCGGCTGCCAAAGATCTTTCCAACGAGGCACGGCTTTCCCTCCTGGCTCTTCGGGCGTGGGAGCTGTGGCCAGAGCCGCAGCCCTACCGGAAAATGCTTCGCAGTCTGGTGCGGCGGCGCGACGTTGGTGCCGGTGACGCCAAGGCTGACGGTCGCCGCAAAGCCCGCAGCCCCATGGGCTGTGGGGCCACGCGAGCGGCTGCCAAAGAGCTTTCCAAAGAGGCACGGCTTTCCCTCCTGGTTCTTCGGGCGTAGGAGCTGTGGCCAGAGCCGCAGCCCTACCGGAAAATGCTTCGCAGTCTGGCGCGGCGGCGCAACGTTGGTGCCGGTGGCGCCGAGGCTGACGGCCGCCGCAAAGCCCGCAGCGCCACAGGCTGTGGGGCCACGCGAGCGGCTGCCAAAGAGCTTTCCAACGAGGCACGGCTTTCCCTCCTGGCTCTTCGGGCGTGGGAGCTGTGGCCAGAGCCCTAGCCCTACCGGAAAATGCTTCGCAGGTTGGCGCGGCGGCGCCATGTGGGCGCCGGTGGCGCCGAGGCTGACGGCCGCCGCAAAGCCCGCAGCCCTACGGGCTGTGGGGCCACGCGAGCGGCTGCCAAAGAGCTTTCCAAAGAGGCACGGCTTTCCCTCCTGGCTCTTCGGGCGTGGGAGCTGTGGCCAGAGCCGCGGCCCTACCGGAAAATGCTTCGCAGGCTGGTGCGGCGGCGCCACGTGGGCGCCGGTGGCGCCGAGTCTGACAGCCGCCGCAAAGCCCGCAGCCCCACGGGCTGTGGGACCACTCGAGCGGCTGCCAAAGAGCTTTCCAAAGAGGCACGGCTTTCCCTCCTGGCTCTTCGGGCGTGGGAGGTGTGGCCAGAGCCGCAGCCCTACCGGAAAATGCTTTGCAGGCTGGCGCGGCGGTGCGACGTGGGTGCCGGTGGCGCCGAGGCTGACGGCCGCCGCAAAGGCCGCAGCCCCACGGGCTGTGAGGCCACACGAGCGGCTGCCAAAGAGCTTTCCAAGGAGGCACGGCTTTCCCTCCTGGCTCTTCGGGCGTGGGAGGTGTGGCCAGAGCCGCGGCCCTACCGGAAAATGCTTCGCAGTCTGGCGCGGCGGCGCGACGTTGGTGCCGGTGGCGCCGAGGCTGACGGCCGCCGCAAAGCCCGCAGCCCAACGGCCTGTGGGGCCACGCGAGCGGCTGCCAAAGAGCTTTCCAACGAGGCACAGCTTTCCCTCCTGGCTCTTCGGGCGTGGGAGGTGTGGCCAGAGCCGCAGCCCTACCGGAAAATGCTTTGCAGGCTGGCGCGGCGGTGCGACGTGGGTGCCGGTGGCGCCGAGGCTGACGGTTGCCGCAAAGCCCGCAGCGCCACGGGCTGTGGGGCCACGCGAGCGGCTGCCAAAGAGCTTTCCAACGAGGCACGGCTTTCCCTCCTGGCTCTTCGGGCGTGGGAGCTAGTGGCCAGAGCCGCGGCCCTACCGGAAAATGCTTCGCAGGCTGGCGCGGCGGCGCCACGTGGGCGCCGGTGGCGCCGAGGCTGACGGCCGCCGCAAAGCCCGCAGCCCCACGGGCTGTGGGGCCACGCGAGCGGCTGCCAAAGAGTTTTCCAATGAGGCACGGCTTTCCCTCCTGGCTCTTCGGGTGTGGGAGCTGTGGCCAGAGCCGCAGCCCTACCGGAAAATGCTTCGCAGGCTGGCGCGGCGGCGCGACGTGGGTGCCGGTGGCGCCGAGGCTGACGGCCGCCACAAAGCCCGCAGCCCCACGGGCTGTGGGGCCACGCGAGCGGCTGCCAAAGAGCTTTCCAAAGAGGCACGGCTTTCCCTCCTGGCTCTTCGGGCGTGGGAGCTGTGGCCAGAGCCGCGGCCCTACCGGAAAATGCTTCGCAGGCTGGCGCGGCGGCGCCATGTCGGCGCCGGTGGCGCCGAGGCTGACGGCCGCCGCAAAGCCCGCAGCCCCACGGGCTGTGGGGCCATGCGAGCGGCTGCCAAAGAGCTTTCCAACGAGGCACGGCTTTCCCTCCTGGCTCTTTGGGCGTGGGAGCTGTCGCCAGAGACGCGGCCCTACCGGAAAATGCTTCGCAGGCTGGCGCGGCGGCGACATGTGGGCGCCGGTGGCGCCGAGGCTGACGGCCGCCGCAAAGCACGCAGCCCCACGGGCTGTGGGGCCACACGAGCGGCTGCCAAAGAGCTTTCCAACGAGGCACGGCTTTCCCTCCTGGCTCTTCGGGCGTGGGAGCTGTGGCCAGAGCCGCGGCCCTACCGGAAAATGCTTCGCAGGCTGGCGCGGCGGCGCCATGTGGGCGCCGGTGGCACCGAGGCTGACGGCCGCCGCAAAGCCCGCAGCCGCACGGGCTGTAGGGAAACGCGAGCGGCTGCCAAAGAGCTTTCCAAGGAGGCACGGCTTTCCCTCCTGGCTCTTCGGGCGTGGGAGCTGTGGCCAGAGCCGCGGCCCTACCGGAAAATGCTTCGCAGGCTGGCGCGGAGGATCCAGGTGGGCGCCGGTGGCGCTGAGGCTGACAGCCGCCGCAAAGCCCGCAGCCCCACGGGCTGTGGGGCCACGCGAGCGGCTGCCAAAGAGCTTTCCAACGAGGCACGGCTTTCCCTCCTGGCTCTTCGGGCGTGGGAGCTGTGGCCAGAGCCACGGCCCTACCGGAAAATGCTTCGCAGGCTGGCGCAGCGGCGCCATGTGGGCGCCGGTGGCGCCGAGGCTGACGGCCGCCGCAAAGCCCGCAGCCCCACGGGCTGTGGGGCCATGCGAGCGGCTGCCAAAGAGCTTTCCAAAGAGGCACGGCTTTCCCTCCTGGCTCTTCGGGCGTAGGAGCTGTGGCCAGAGCCGCAGCCCTACCGGAAAATGCTTCGCAGTCTGGCGCGGCGGCGCAACGTTGGTGCCGGTGGCGCCGAGGCTGACGGCCGCCGCAAAGCCCGCAGCGCCACAGGCTGTGGGGCCACGCGAGCGGCTGCCAAAGAGCTTTCCAACGAGGCACGGCTTTCCCTCCTGGCTCTTCGGGCGTGGGAGCTGTGGCCAGAGCCCTAGCCCTACCGGAAAATGCTTCGCAGGTTGGCGCGGCGGCGCCATGTGGGCGCCGGTGGCGCCGAGGCTGACGGCCGCCGCAAAGCCCGCAGCCCTACGGGCTGTGGGGCCACGCGAGCGGCTGCCAAAGAGCTTTCCAAAGAGGCACGGCTTTCCCTCCTGGCTCTTCGGGCGTGGGAGCTATGGCCAGAGCCGCGGCCCTACCGGAAAATGCTTCGCAGGCTGGTGCGGCGGCGCCATGTGGGCGCCGGTGGCGCCGAGTCTGACAGCCGCCGCAAAGCCCGCAGCCCCACGGGCTGTGGGACCACTCGAGCGGCTGCCAAAGAGCTTTCCAAAGAGGCACGGCTTTCCCTCCTGGCTCTTCGGGCGTGGGAGCTGTCGCCAGAGCCGCGGCCCTACCGGAAAATGCTTCGCAGGCTGGCGCGGCGGCGCCATGTGGGCGCCGGTGGCGCCGAGGCTGACGGCCGCCGCAAAGCCCGCAGCCCCACGGGCTGTGGGGCCACGCGAGCGGCTGCCAAAGAGCTTTCCAACGAGGCACGGCTTTCCCTCCTGGCTCTTCGGGCGTGGGAGCTGTGGCCAGAGCCGCGGCCCTACCAGAAAATTCTTCGCAGGCTGGCACGGCTGCGACATGTGGGCGCCGGTGGCGCCGAGGCTGACGGCCGCCGCAAAGCCCGCAGCCCCACGGGCTGTGAGGCCACACGAGCGGCTGCCAAAGAGCTTTCCAAGGAGGCACGGCTTTCCCTCCTGGCTCTTCGGGCGTGGGAGGTGTGGCCAGAGCCGCAGCCCTACCGGAAAATGCTTTGCAGGCTGGCGCGGCGGTGCGACGTGGGTGCCGGTGGCGCCGAGGCTGACGGCCGCCGCAAAGCCCGCAGCCCCACGGGCTGTGAGGCCACACGAGCGGCTGCCAAAGAGCTTTCCAAGGAGGCACGGCTTTCCCTCCTGGCTCTTCGGGCGTGGGAGGTGTGGCCAGAGCCGCGGCCCTACCGGAAAATGCTTCGCAGTCTGGCGCGGCGGCGCGACGTTGGTGCCGGTGGCGCCGAGGCTGACGGCCGCCGCAAAGCCCGCAGCCCAACGGCCTGTGGGGCCACGCGAGCGGCTGCCAAAGAGCTTTCCAACGAGGCACAGCTTTCCCTCCTGGCTCTTCGGGCGTGGGAGCTGTCGACAGAGCCGCAGCCCTACCGGAAAATGCTTTGCAGGCTGGCGCGGCGGTGCGACGTGGGTGCCGGTGGCGCCGAGGCTGACGGTTGCCGCAAAGCCCGCAGCGCCACAGGCTGTGGGGCCACGCGAGCGGCTGCCAAAGAGCTTTCCAACGAGGCACGGCTTTCCCTCCTGGCTCTTCGGGCGTGGGAGCTAGTGGCCAGAGCCGCGGCCCTACCGGAAAATGCTTCGCAGGCTGGCGCGGCGGCGCCACGTGGGCGCCGGTGGCGCCGAGGCTGACGGCCGCCGCAAAGCCCGCAGCCCCACGGGCTGTGGGGCCACGCGAGCGGCTGCCAAAGACTTTTCCAATGAGGCACGGCTTTCCCTCCTGGCTCTTCGGGTGTGGGAGCTGTGGCCAGAGCCGCAGCCCTACCGGAAAATGCTTCGCAGGCTGGCGCGGCGGCGCGACGTGGGTGCCGGTGGCGCCGAGGCTGACGGCCGCCACAAAGCCCGCAGCCCCACGAGCTGTGGGGCCACACGAGCGCCTGCCAAAGAGCTTTCCAACGAGGCATGGCTTTCCCTCCTGGCTCTTCGGGCGTGGGAGCTATGGCCAGAGCCGCGGCCCTACCGGAAAATGCTTCGCAGGTTGGCGCGGCGGCGCCATGTGGGCGCCGGTGGCGCCGAGGCTGACGGCCGCCGCAAAGCCCGCAGCCCTACGGGCTGTGGGGCCACGCGAGCGGCTGCCAAAGAGCTTTCCAACGAGGCACGGCTTTCCCTCCTGGCTCTTCGGGCGTGGGAGCTGTGGCCAGAGCCGCGGCCCTACCGGAAAATGCTTCGCAGGCTGGCGCGGCGGCGCCATGTGGGCGCCGGTGGCGCCGAGGCTGACGGCCGCCGCAAAGCCCGCAGCCCCACGGGCTGCGGGGCCACGCGAGCGGCTGCCAAAGAGCTTTCCAACGAGGCACGGCTTTCCCTCCTGGCTCTTTGGGCGTGGGAGCTGTCGCCAGAGACGCGGCCCTACCGGAAAATGCTTCGCAGGCTGGCGCGGCGGCGACATGTGGGCGCCGGTGGCGCCGAGGCTGACGGCCGCCGCAAAGCACGCAGCCCCACGGGCTGTGGGGCCACACGAGCGGCTGCCAAAGAGCTTTCCAACGAGGCACGGCTTTCCCTCCTGGCTCTTCGGGCGTGGGAGCTGTGGCCAGAGCCGCGGCCCTACCGGAAAATGCTTCGCAGGCTGGCGCGGCGGCGCCATGTGGGCGCCGGTGGCACCGAGGCTGACGGCCGCCGCAAAGCCCGCAGCCGCACGGGCTGTAGGGAAACGCGAGCGGCTGCCAAAGAGCTTTCCAACGAGGCACGGCTTTCCCTCCTGGCTCTTCGGGCGTGGGAGCTGTCGCCAGAGCCGCGGCCCTACCGGAAAATGCTTCTCAGGCTGGCGCAGAGGATCCAGGTGGGCGCCGGTGGCGCTGAGGCTGACAGCCGCCGCAAAGCCCGCAGCCCCACGGGCTGTGGGACCACTCGAGCGGCTGCCAAAGAGCTTTCCAACGAGGCACGGCTTTCCCTCCTGGCTCTTCGGGCGTGGGAGCTGTGGCCAGAGCCGCGGCCCTACCAGAAAATGCTTCGCAGGCTGGCGCGGCGGCGCCATGTGGGCGCCAGTGGCGCCGAGGCTGACGGCCGCCGCAAAGCCCGCAGCCCCACGGGCTGTGGGGCCACGCGAGCGGCTGCCAAAGAGCTTTCCAACGAGGCACGGCTTTCCCTCCTGGCTCTTCGGGCGTGGGAGCTGTGGCCAGAGCCACGGCCCTACCGGAAAATGCTTCGCAGGCTGGCGCAGCGGCGCCATGTGGGCGCCGGTGGCGCCGAGGCTGACGGCCGCCACAAAGCCCGCAGCCCCACGGGCTGTGGGGCCACGCGAGCGCCTGCCAAAGAGCTTTCCAACGAGGCACGGCTTTCCCTCCTGGCTCTTCGGGCGTGGGAGCTGTGGCCAGAGCCGCGGCCCTACCGGAAAATGCTTCGCAGGCTGGCGCGGCGGCGCCATGTGGGCGCCGGTGGCGCCGAGGCTGACGACCGCCGCAAAGCCCGCAGCCCCACGGCCTGTGGGGCCACGCGAGCGGCTGCCAAAGAGCTTTCCAACGAGGCACGGCTTTCCCTCCTGGCTCTTCGGGCGTGGGAGCTGTGGCCAGAGCCGCAGCCCTACCGGAAAATGCTTCGCAGTCTGGCGCGGCGGCACGACGTTGGTGCCGCTGGCGCCAAGGCTGACGGTCGCCGCAAAGCCCGCAGCCCCATGGGCTGTGGGGCCACGCGAGCGGCTGCCAAAGAGCTTTCCAAAGAGGCACGGCTTTCCCTCCTGGCTCTTCAGGCGTGGGAGCTGTCGCCAGAGACGCGGCCCTACCGGAAAATGCTTCGCAGGCTGGCGCGGCGGCGCCATGTGGGCGCCGGTGGCGCCGAGGCTGACAGCTTCCGCAAAGCCCGCAGCCCCACGGGCTGTGGGACCACTCGAGCGGCTGCCAAAGAGCTTTCCAACGAGGCACGGCTTTCCCTCCTGGCTCTTCGGGCGTGGGAGGTGTGGCCAGAGCCGCGGCCCTACCGGAAAATGCTTCGCAGGCTGGCGCGGCGGCGCCATGTGGGCGCCGGTGGCGCCGAGGCTGACGGCCGCCGCAAAGCCTGCAGCCCCACGGGCTGTGGGGCCACGCGAGCGGCTGCCAAAGAGCTTTCCAACGAGGCACGGCTTTCCCTCCTGGCTCTTCGGGCGTGGGAGCTGTGGCCAGAGCCACGGCCCTACCGGAAAATGCTTCGCAGGCTGGCGCAGCGGCGCCATGTGGGCGCCGGTGGCGCCGAGGCTGACGGCCGCCGCAAAGCCCGCAGCCCCACGGGCTGTGGGGCCACGCGAGCGCCTGCCAAAGAGCTTTCCAACGAGGCACGGCTTTCCCTCCTGGCTCTTCGGGCGTGGGAGCTGTGGCCAGAGCCGCGGCCCTACCGGAAAATGCTTCGCAGGCTGGCGCGGCGGCGCCATGTGGGCGCCGGTGGCGCCGAGGCTGACGACCGCCGCAAAGCCCGCAGCCCCACGGCCTGTGGGGCCACGCGAGCGGCTGCCAAAGAGCTTTCCAACGAGGCACGGCTTTCCCTCCTGGCTCTTCGGGCGTGGGAGCTGTGGCCAGAGCCGCAGCCCTACCGGAAAATGCTTCGCAGTCTGGCGCGGCGGCACGACGTTGGTGCCGCTGGCGCCAAGGCTGACGGTCGCCGCAAAGCCCGCAGCCCCATGGGCTGTGGGGCCACGCGAGCGGCTGCCAAAGAGCTTTCCAAAGAGGCACGGCTTTCCCTCCTGGCTCTTCGGGCGTGGGAGCTGTCGCCAGAGCCGCGGCCCTACCGGAAAATGCTTCGCAGGCTGGCGCGGCGGTGCCACGTGGGCGCCGGTGGCGCCGAGGCTGATGGCCGCCGCAAAGCCCGCAGCCCCACGGGCTGTGGGGCCACGCGAGCGGCTGCCAAAGAGCTTTCCAAAGAGGCACGGCTTTCCCTCCTGGCTCTTCGGGCGTGGGAGCTGTGGCCAGAGCCGCGGCCCTACCGGAAAATGCTTCGCAGGCTGGCGCGGCGGTGCCACGTGGGCGCCGGTGGCGCCGAGGCTGATGGCCGCCGCAAAGCCCGCAGCCCCACGGGCTGTGGGGCCATGCGAGCGGCTGCCAAAGAGCTTTCCAACGAGGCACGGCTTTCCCTCCTGGATCTTCAGGCGTGGGAGGTGTGGCCAGAGCCGCAGCCCTACCGGAAAATGCTTCGCAGTCTGGCGCGGAGGCGCGAAGTTGGTGCCGGTGGCGCCAAGGCTGACGGTCGCCGCAAAGCCCGCAGCCCCATGGGCTGTGGGGCCACGCGAGCGGCTGCCAAAGAGCTTTCCAAAGAGGCACGGCTTTCCCTCCTGGCTCTTCGGGCGTGGGAGCTGTCGCCAGAGCCGCGGCCCTACCGGAAAATGCTTCGCAGGCTGGCGCGGCGGCGCCACATGGGCGCCGGTGGCGCCGAGTCTGACAGCTGCCGCAAAGCCCGCAGCCCCACGGGCTGTGGGACCACTCGAGCGGCTGCCAAAGAGCTTTCCAACGAGGCACGGCTTTCCCTCCTGGCTCTTCGGGCGTGGGAGCTGTGGCCAGAGCCGCGGCCCTACCGGAAAATGCTTCGCAGGCTGGCGCTGGTGGCGCCATGTGGGCGCCGGTGGCGCCGAGGCTGACGGCCGCCGCAAAGCCCGCAGCCCCACGGGCTGTGGGGTCATGCGAGTGGCTGCCAAAGAGCTTTCCAACGAGGCACGGCTTTCCCTCCTGGCTCTTCGGGCGTGGGAGCTGTGGCCAGAGTCGCGGCCCTACTGGAAAATGCTTTGCAGGCTGGCGCGGCGGCGCCACGTGGACGCCGGTGGCGCCGAGGCTGACGGCCGCCGCAAAGCCCGCAGCCCCACGGGCTGTGGGGCCACGCGAGCGGCTGCCAAAGAGCTTTCCAACGAGGCACGGCTTTCCCTCCTGGCTCTTTGGGCGTGGGAGCTGTGGCCAGAGCCGCGGCCCTACCGGAAAATGCTTCGCAGGCTGGCACGGCTGCGACATGTGGGCGCCGGTGGCGCCGAGGCTGACGGCCGCCGCAAAGCCCGCAGCCCCACGGGCTGTGGGGCCACACGAGCGGCTGCCAAAGAGCTTTCCAACGAGGCACGGCTTTCCCTCCTGGCTCTTCGGGCGTGGGAGCTGTGGCCAGAGACGCGGCCCTACCGGAAAATGCTTCGCAGGCTGGCGCGGCGGCGCCACGTGGGCGCCGGTGGCGCCGAGGCTGACGGCCGCCGCAAAGCCCGCAGCCGCACGGGCTGTAGGGAAACGCGAGCGGCTGCCAAAGAGCTTTCCAAGGAGGCACGGCTTTCCCTCCTGGCTCTTCGAGCGTGGGAGCTGTCGCCAGAGCCGCGGCCCTACCGGAAAATGCTTCGCAGGCTGGCGCGGAGGATCCAGGTGGGCGCCGGTGGCGCCGAGGCTGACAGCCGCCGCAAAGCCCGCAGCCCCACGGGCTGTGGGGCCACGCGAGCGGCTGCCAAAGAGCTTTCCAACGAGGCACGGCTTTCCCTCCTGGCTCTTCGGGCGTGGGAGCTGTGGCCAGAGCCGCGGCCCTACCGGAAAATGCTTCGCAGGCTGGCGCAGCGGCGCCATGTGGGCGCCGGTGGCGCCGAGGCTGACGGCCGCCGCAAAGCCCGCAGCCCCACGGGCTGTGGGGCCACGCGAGCGCCTGCCAAAGAGCTTTCCAACGAGGCACGGCTTTCCCTCCTGGCTCTTCGGGCGTGGGAGCTGTGGCCAGAGCCGCGGCCCTACCGGAAAATGCTTCGCAGGCTGGCGCGGCGGCGCCATGTGGGCGCCGGTGGCGCCGAGGCTGACGACCGCCGCAAAGCCCGCAGCCCCACGGCCTGTGGGGCCACGCGAGCGGCTGCCAAAGAGCTTTCCAAGGAGGCACGGCTTTCCCTCCTGGCTCTTCAGGCGTGGGAGCTGTGGCCAGAGCCGCAGCCCTACCGGAAAATGCTTCGCAGTCTGGCGCGGCGGCACGACGTTGGTGCCGCTGGCGCCAAGGCTGACGGTCGCCGCAAAGCCCGCAGCCCCATGGGCTGTGGGGCCACGCGAGCGGCTGCCAAAGAGCTTTCCAAAGAGGCACGGCTTTCCCTCCTGGCTCTTCAGGCGTGGGAGCTGTCGCCAGAGACGCGGCCCTACCGGAAAATGCTTCGCAGGCTGGCGCGGCGGCGCCATGTGGGCGCCGGTGGCGCCGAGGCTGACAGCTTCCGCAAAGCCCGCAGCCCCACGGGCTGTGGGACCACTCGAGCGGCTGCCAAAGAGCTTTCCAACGAGGCACGGCTTTCCCTCCTGGCTCTTCGGGCGTGCGAGCTAGTGGCCAGAGCCGCGGCCCTACCGGAAAATGCTTCGCAGGCTGGCGCGGCGGCGCCACGTGGGCGCCGGTGGCGCCGAGGCTGACGGCCGCCGCAAAGCCCGCAGCCCCACGGGCTGTGGGGCCACGCGAGCGGCTGCCAAAGAGTTTTCCAATGAGGCACGGCTTTCCCTCCTGGCTCTTCGGGTGTGGGAGCTGTGGCCAGAGCCGCGGCCCTACCGGAAAATGCTTCGCAGGCTGGCGCGGCGGCGCGACGTGGGTGCCGGTGGCGCCAAGGCTGACGGCCGCCACAAAGCCCGCAGCCCCACGGGCTGTGGGGCCACGCGAGCGGCTGCCAAAGAGCTTTCCAACGAGGCACGGCTTTCCCTCCTGGCTCTTTGGGCGTGGGAGCTGTGGCCAGAGCCGCGGCCCTACCGGAAAATGCTTCGCAGGCTGGCGCGGCGGCGCCACGTGGGCGCCGGTGGCGCCGAGGCTGACGGCCGCCGCAAAGCCCGCAGCCCCACGGGCTGTGGGGCCACGCGAGCCGCTGCCAAAGTGCTTTCCAATGAGGCACGGCTTTCCCTCCTGGCTCTTCGGGTGTGGGAGCTGTGGCCAGAGCCGCGGCCCTACTGGAAAATGCTTCGCAGGCTGGCGCGGCAGCGCCACGTGGGCGCCGGTGGCGCCGAGGCTGACGGCCGCCGCAAAGCCCGCAGCCCCACGGGCTGTGGGGCCACGCGAGCGGCTGCCAAAGAGCTTTCCAACGAGGCACGGCTTTCCCTCCTGGCTCTTCGGGCGTGGGAGCTGTGGCCAGAGCCGCAGCCCTACCGGAAAATGCTTCGCAGTCTGGCGCGGAGGCGCGAAGTTGGTGCCGGTGGCGCCAAGGCTGACGGTCGCCGCAAAGCCCGCAGCCCCATGGGCTGTGGGGCCACGCGAGCGGCTGCCAAAGAGCTTTCCAAAGAGGCACGGCTTTCCCTCCTGGCTCTTCGGGCGTGGGAGCTGTCGCCAGAGCCGCGGCCCTACCGGAAAATGCTTCGCAGGCTGGCGCGGCGGCGCGACGTGGGTGCCGGTGGCGCCGAGGCTGACGACCGCCACAAAGCCCGCAGCCCCACGGGCTGTAGGGAAACGCGAGCGGCTGCCAAAGAGCTTTCCAACGAGGCACGGCTTTCCCTCCTGGCGCTTCAGGCGTGGGAGCTGTCGCCAGAGACGCGGCCCTACCGGAAAATGCTTCGCAGGCTGGCGCGGCGGCGCCACATGGGCGCCGGTGGTGCCGAGTCTGACAGCTGCCGCAAAGCCCGCAGCCCCACGGGCTGTGGGACCACTCGAGCGGCTGCCAAAGAGCTTTCCAACGAGGCACGGCTTTCCCTCCTGGCTCTTCGGGCGTGGGAGCTGTGGCCAGAGCCGCGGCCCTACCGGAAAATGCTTCGCAGGCTGGCGCGGTGGCACCATGTGGGCGCCGGTGGCGCCGAGGCTGACGGCCGCCGCAAAGCCCGCAGCCCCACGGGCTGTGGGGTCATGCGAGCGGCTGCCAAAGAGCTTTCCTACGAGGCATGGCTTTCCCTCCTGGCTCTTCGGGCGTGGGAGCTGTGGCCAAAGCCACGGCCCTACCGGAAAATGCTTTGCAGGCTGGCGCGGCGGCGCCACGTGGGCGCCGGTGGCGCCGAGGCTGACGGCCGCCGCAAAGCCCGCAGCCCCACGGGCTGTGGGGCCACGCGAGCGGCTGCCAAAGAGCTTTCCAATAAGGCACGGCTTTCCCTCCTGGCTCTTCGGGTGTGGGAGCTGTGGCCAGAGCCGCGGACCTACCGGAAAATGCTTCGCAGGCTCGTGCGGAGGCGCCATGTGGACGCCGGTGGCGCCGAGGCTGACGGCCGCCGCAAAGCCCGCAGCCCCACGGGCTGTGGGACCACTCGAGCGGCTGCCAAAGAGCTTTCCAACGAGGCACGGCTTTCCCTCCTGGCTCTTCGGGCGTGGGAGCTAGTGGCCAGAGCCGCGGCCCTACCGGAAAATGCTTCGCAGGCTGGCGCGGCGGCGCCACGTGGGCGCCGGTGGCGCCGAGGCTGACGGCCGCCGCAAAGCCCGCAGCCCCACGGGCTGTGGGGCCACGCGAGCGGCTGCCAAAGAGTTTTCCAATGAGGCACGGCTTTCCCTCCTGGCTCTTCGGGTGTGGGAGCTGTGGCCAGAACCGCGGCCCTACCGGAAAATGCTTCGCAGGCTAGCGCGGCGGCGCGACGTGGGTGCCGGTGGCGCCGAGGCTGACGGCCGCCACAAAGCCCGCAGCCCCACGGGCTGTGGGGCCACGCGAGCGGCTGCCAAAGAGCTTTCCAACGAGGCACGGCTTTCCCTCCTGGCTCTTCGGGCGTGGGAGGTGTGGCCAGAGCCGCGGCCCTACCGGAAAATGCTTCGCAGGCTGGCGCGGCGGCGCCACGTGGGCGCCGGTGGCGCCGAGGCTGACGGCCGCCGCAAAGCCCGCAGCCCCACAGGCTGTGGGGCCACGCGAGCCGCTGCCAAAGTGCTTTCCAATGAGGCACGGCTTTCCCTCCTGGCTCTTCGGGTGTGGGAGCTGTGGCCAGAGCCGCGGCCCTACCGGAAAATGCTTCGCAGGCTGGCGCGGCAGCGCCACGTGGGCGCCGGTGGCGCCGAGGCTGACGGCCGCCACAAAGCCCGCAGCCCCACGGCCTGTGGGGCCTCGCGAGCGGCTGCCAAAGAGCTTTCCAACGAGGCACGGCTTTCCCTCCTGGCTCTTCAGGCGTGGGAGCTGTGGCCAAAGCCGCAGCCCTACCGGAAAATGCTTCGCAGTCTGGCGCGGAGGCGCGAAGTTGGTGCCGGTGGCGCCAAGGCTGACGGTCGCCGCAAAGCCCGCAGCCCCATGGGCTGTGGGGCCACGCGAGCGGCTGCCAAAGAGCTTTCCAAAGAGGCACGGCTTTCCCTCCTGGCTCTTCGGGCGTGGGAGCTGTCGCCAGAGCCGCGGCCCTACCGGAAAATGCTTCGCAGTCTGGCGCGGAGGCGCGAAGTTGGTGCCTGTGGCGCCAAGGCTGACAGTCGCCGCAAAGCCCGCAGCCCCATGGGCTGCGGGGCCACGCGAGCGGCTGCCAAAGAGCTTTCCAAAGAGGCACGGCTTTCCCTCCTGGCTCTTCGGGCGTGGGAGCTGTCGCCAGAGCCGCGGCCCTACCGGAAAATGCTTCGCAGTCTGGCGCGTCGGCGCGACGTGGGTGCCGGTGGCGCCGAGGCTGACGGCCGCCACAAAGCCCGCAGCCCCACGGCCTGTGGGGCCTCGCGAGCGGCTGCCAAAGAGCTTTCCAACGAGGCACGGCTTTCCCTCCTGGCTCTTCGGGCGTGGGAGCTGTGGCCAGAGCCGCGGCCCTACCGGAAAATGCTTCGCAGGCTGGCACGGCGGCGCCATGTGGGCGCCGGTGGCGCCGAGGCTGACGGCCGCCGCAAAGCCCGCAGCCCCACGGGCTGTGGGGCCACGCGAGCGGCTGCCAAAGAGCTTTCCAACGAGGCACGGCTTTCCCTCCTGGCTCTTTGGGCGTGGGAGCTGTCGCCAGAGACGCGGCCCTACCGGAAAATGCTTCGCAGGCTGGCGCGGCGGCGACATGTGGGCGCCGGTGGCGCCGAGGCTGACGGCCGCCGCAAAGCACGCAGCCCCACGGGCTGTGGGGCCACACGAGCGGCTGCCAAAGAGCTTTCCAACGAGGCACGGCTTTCCCTCCTGGCTCTTCGGGCGTGGGAGCTGTGGCCAGAGCCGCGGCCCTACCGGAAAATGCTTCGCAGGCTGGCGCGGCGGCGCCATGTGGGCGCCGGTGGCACCGAGGCTGACGGCCGCCGCAAAGCCCGCAGCCGCACGGGCTGTAGGGAAACGCGAGCGGCTGCCAAAGAGCTTTCCAACGAGGCACGGCTTTCCCTCCTGGCTCTTCGGGCGTGGGAGCTGTCGCCAGAGCCGCGGCCCTACCGGAAAATGCTTCGCAGGCTGGCGCGGAGGATCCAGGTGGGCGCCGGTGGCGCTGAGGCTGACAGCCGCCGCAAAGCCCGCAGCCCCACGGGCTGTGGGACCACTCGAGCGGCTGCCAAAGAGCTTTCCAACGAGGCACGGCTTTCCCTCCTGGATCTTCGGGCGTGGGAGCTGTGGCCAGAGCCGCGGCCCTACCAGAAAATGCTTCGCAGGCTGGCGCGGCGGCGCCATGTGGGCGCCAGTGGCGCCGAGGCTGACGGCCGCCGCAAAGCCCGCAGCCCCACGGGCTGTGGGGCCACGCGAGCGGCTGCCAAAGAGCTTTCCAACGAGGCACGGCTTTCCCTCCTGGCTCTTCGGGCGTGGGAGCTGTGGCCAGAGCCACGGCCCTACCGGAAAATGCTTCGCAGGCTGGCGCAGCGGCGCCATGTGGGCGCCGGTGGCGCCGAGGCTGACGGCCGCCGCAAAGCCCGCAGCCCCACGGGCTGTGGGGCCACGCGAGCGCCTGCCAAAGAGCTTTCCAACGAGGCACGGCTTTCCCTCCTGGCTCTTCGGGCGTGGGAGCTGTGGCCAGAGCCGCGGCCCTACCGGAAAATGCTTCGCAGGCTGGCGCGGCGGCGCCATGTGGGCGCCGGTGGCGCCGAGGCTGACGACCGCCGCAAAGCCCGCAGCCCCACGGCCTGTGGGGCCACGCGAGCGGCTGCCAAAGAGCTTTCCAACGAGGCACGGCTTTCCCTCCTGGCTCTTCGGGCGTGGGAGCTGTGGCCAGAGCCGCAGCCCTACCGGAAAATGCTTCGCAGTCTGGCGCGGCGGCACGACGTTGGTGCCGCTGGCGCCAAGGCTGACGGTCGCCGCAAAGCCCGCAGCCCCATGGGCTGTGGGGCCACGCGAGCGGCTGCCAAAGAGCTTTCCAAAGAGGCACGGCTTTCCCTCCTGGCTCTTCAGGCGTGGGAGCTGTCGCCAGAGACGCGGCCCTACCGGAAAATGCTTCGCAGGCTGGCGCGGCGGCGCCATGTGGGCGCCGGTGGCGCCGAGGCTGACAGCTTCCGCAAAGCCCGCAGCCCCACGGGCTGTGGGACCACTCGAGCGGCTGCCAAAGAGCTTTCCAACGAGGCACGGCTTTCCCTCCTGGCTCTTCGGGCGTGGGAGGTGTGGCCAGAGCCGCGGCCCTACCGGAAAATGCTTCGCAGGCTGGCGCGGCGGCGCCATGTGGGCGCCGGTGGCACCGAGGCTGACGGCCGCCGCAAAGCCTGCAGCCCCACGGGCTGTGGGGCCACGCGAGCGGCTGCCAAAGAGCTTTCCAACGAGGCACGGCTTTCCCTCCTGGCTCTTCGGGCGTGGGAGCTGTGGCCAGAGCCACGGCCCTACCGGAAAATGCTTCGCAGGCTGGCGCAGCGGCGCCATGTGGGCGCCGGTGGCGCCGAGGCTGACGGCCGCCGCAAAGCCCGCAGCCCCACGGGCTGTGGGGCCACGCGAGCGCCTGCCAAAGAGCTTTCCAACGAGGCACGGCTTTCCCTCCTGGCTCTTCGGGCGTGGGAGCTGTGGCCAGAGCCGCGGCCCTACCGGAAAATGCTTCGCAGGCTGGCGCGGCGGCGCCATGTGGGCGCCGGTGGCGCCGAGGCTGACGACCGCCGCAAAGCCCGCAGCCCCACGGCCTGTGGGGCCACGCGAGCGGCTGCCAAAGAGCTTTCCAACGAGGCACGGCTTTCCCTCCTGGCTCTTCGGGCGTGGGAGCTGTGGCCAGAGCCGCAGCCCTACCGGAAAATGCTTCGCAGTCTGGCGCGGCGGCACGACGTTGGTGCCGCTGGCGCCAAGGCTGACGGTCGCCGCAAAGCCCGCAGCCCCATGGGCTGTGGGGCCACGCGAGCGGCTGCCAAAGAGCTTTCCAAAGAGGCACGGCTTTCCCTCCTGGCTCTTCGGGCGTGGGAGCTGTCGCCAGAGCCGCGGCCCTACCGGAAAATGCTTCGCAGGCTGGCGCGGCGGTGCCACGTGGGCGCCGGTGGCGCCGAGGCTGATGGCCGCCGCAAAGCCCGCAGCCCCACGGGCTGTGGGGCCACGCGAGCGGCTGCCAAAGAGCTTTCCAAAGAGGCACGGCTTTCCCTCCTGGCTCTTCGGGCGTGGGAGCTGTGGCCAGAGCCGCGGCCCTACCGGAAAATGCTTCGCAGGCTGGCGCGGCGGTGCCACGTGGGCGCCGGTGGCGCCGAGGCTGATGGCCGCCGCAAAGCCCGCAGCCCCACGGGCTGTGGGGCCATGCGAGCGGCTGCCAAAGAGCTTTCCAACGAGGCACGGCTTTCCCTCCTGGCTCTTCAGGCGTGGGAGGTGTGGCCAGAGCCGCAGCCCTACCGGAAAATGCTTCGCAGTCTGGCGCGGAGGCGCGAAGTTGGTGCCGGTGGCGCCAAGGCTGACGGTCGCCGCAAAGCCCGCAGCCCCATGGGCTGTGGGGCCACGCGAGCGGCTGCCAAAGAGCTTTCCAAAGAGGCACAGCTTTCCCTCCTGGCTCTTCGGGCGTGGGAGCTGTCGCCAGAGCCGCGGCCCTACCGGAAAATGCTTCGCAGGCTGGCGCGGCGGCGCCACATGGGCGCCGGTGGCGCCGAGTCTGACAGCTGCCGCAAAGCCCGCAGCCCCACGGGCTGTGGGACCACTCGAGCGGCTGCCAAAGAGCTTTCCAACGAGGCACGGCTTTCCCTCCTGGCTCTTCGGGCGTGGGAGCTGTGGCCAGAGCCGCGGCCCTACCGGAAAATGCTTCGCAGGCTGGCGCGGTGGCGCCATGTGGGCGCCGGTGGCGCCGAGGCTGACGGCCGCCGCAAAGCCCGCAGCCCCACGGGCTGTGGGGTCATGCGAGTGGCTGCCAAAGAGCTTTCCAACGAGGCACGGCTTTCCCTCCTGGCTCTTCGGGCGTGGGAGCTGTGGCCAGAGCCGCGGCCCTACTGGAAAATGCTTTGCAGGCTGGCGCGGCGGCGCCACGTGGACGCCGGTGGCGCCGAGGCTGACGGCCGCCGCAAAGCCCGCAGCCCCACGGGCTGTGGGGCCACGCGAGCGGCTGCCAAAGAGCTTTCCAACGAGGCACGGCTTTCCCTCCTGGCTCTTTGGGCGTGGGAGCTGTGGCCAGAGCCGCGGCCCTACCGGAAAATGCTTCGCAGGCTGGCACGGCTGCGACATGTGGGCGCCGGTGGCGCCGAGGCTGACGGCCGCCGCAAAGCCCGCAGCCCCACGGGCTGTGGGGCCACACGAGCGGCTGCCAAAGAGCTTTCCAACGAGGCACGGCTTTCCCTCCTGGCTCTTCGGGCGTGGGAGCTGTGGCCAGAGACGCGGCCCTACCGGAAAATGCTTCGCAGGCTGGCGCGGCGGCGCCACGTGGGCGCCGGTGGCGCCGAGGCTGACGGCCGCCGCAAAGCCCGCAGCCGCACGGGCTGTAGGGAAACGCGAGCGGCTGCCAAAGAGCTTTCCAAGGAGGCACGGCTTTCCCTCCTGGCTCTTCGGGCGTGGGAGCTGTCGCCAGAGCCGCGGCCCTACCGGAAAATGCTTCGCAGGCTGGCGCGGAGGATCCAGGTGGGCGCCGGTGGCGCCGAGGCTGACAGCCGCCGCAAAGCCCGCAGCCCCACGGGCTGTGGGGCCACGCGAGCGGCTGCCAAAGAGCTTTCCAACGAGGCACGGCTTTCCCTCCTGGCTCTTCGGGCGTGGGAGCTGTGGCCAGAGCCGCGGCCCTACCGGAAAATGCTTCGCAGGCTGGCGCAGCGGCGCCATGTGGGCGCCGGTGGCGCCGAGGCTGACGGCCGCCGCAAAGCCCGCAGCCCCACGGGCTGTGGGGCCACGCGAGCGCCTGCCAAAGAGCTTTCCAACGAGGCACGGCTTTCCCTCCTGGCTCTTCGGGCGTGGGAGCTGTGGCCAGAGCCGCGGCCCTACCGGAAAATGCTTCGCAGGCTGGCGCGGCGGCGCCATGTGGGCGCCGGTGGCGCCGAGGCTGACGACCGCCGCAAAGCCCGCAGCCCCACGGCCTGTGGGGCCACGCGAGCGGCTGCCAAAGAGCTTTCCAAGGAGGCACGGCTTTCCCTCCTGGCTCTTCAGGCGTGGGAGCTGTGGCCAGAGCCGCAGCCCTACCGGAAAATGCTTCGCAGTCTGGCGCGGCGGCACGACGTTGGTGCCGCTGGCGCCAAGGCTGACGGTCGCCGCAAAGCCCGCAGCCCCATGGGCTGTGGGGCCACGCGAGCGGCTGCCAAAGAGCTTTCCAAAGAGGCACGGCTTTCCCTCCTGGCTCTTCAGGCGTGGGAGCTGTCGCCAGAGACGCGGCCCTACCGGAAAATGCTTCGCAGGCTGGCGCGGCGGCGCCATGTGGGCGCCGGTGGCGCCGAGGCTGACAGCTTCCGCAAAGCCCGCAGCCCCACGGGCTGTGGGACCACTCGAGCGGCTGCCAAAGAGCTTTCCAACGAGGCACGGCTTTCCCTCCTGGCTCTTCGGGCGTGCGAGCTAGTGGCCAGAGCCGCGGCCCTACCGGAAAATGCTTCGCAGGCTGGCGCGGCGGCGCCACGTGGGCGCCGGTGGCGCCGAGGCTGACGGCCGCCGCAAAGCCCGCAGCCCCACGGGCTGTGGGGCCACGCGAGCGGCTGCCAAAGAGTTTTCCAATGAGGCACGGCTTTCCCTCCTGGCTCTTCGGGTGTGGGAGCTGTGGCCAGAGCCGCGGCCCTACCGGAAAATGCTTCGCAGGCTGGCGCGGCGGCGCGACGTGGGTGCCGGTGGCGCCAAGGCTGACGGCCGCCACAAAGCCCGCAGCCCCACGGGCTGTGGGGCCACGCGAGCGGCTGCCAAAGAGCTTTCCAACGAGGCACGGCTTTCCCTCCTGGCTCTTTGGGCGTGGGAGCTGTGGCCAGAGCCGCGGCCCTACCGGAAAATGCTTCGCAGGCTGGCGCGGCGGCGCCACGTGGGCGCCGGTGGCGCCGAGGCTGACGGCCGCCGCAAAGCCCGCAGCCCCACGGGCTGTGGGGCCACGCGAGCCGCTGCCAAAGTGCTTTCCAATGAGGCACGGCTTTCCCTCCTGGCTCTTCGGGTGTGGGAGCTGTGGCCAGAGCCGCGGCCCTACCGGAAAATGCTTCGCAGGCTGGCGCGGCAGCGCCACGTAGGCGCCGGTGGCGCCGAGGCTGACGGGCGCCGCAAAGCCCGCAGCCCCACGGGCTGTGGGGCCACGCGAGCGGCTGCCAAAGAGCTTTCCAACGAGGCACGGCTTTCCCTCCTGGCTCTTCGGGCGTGGGAGCTGTGGCCAGAGCCGCAGCCCTACCGGAAAATGCTTCGCAGTCTGGCGCGGAGGCGCGAAGTTGGTGCCGGTGGCGCCAAGGCTGACGGTCGCCGCAAAGCCCGCAGCCCCATGGGCTGTGGGGCCACGCGAGCGGCTGCCAAAGAGCTTTCCAAAGAGGCACGGCTTTCCCTCCTGGCTCTTCGGGCGTGGGAGCTGTCGCCAGAGCCGCGGCCCTACCGGAAAATGCTTCGCAGGCTGGCGCGGCGGTGCCACGTGGGCGCCGGTGGCGCCGAGGCTGATGGCCGCCGCAAAGCCCGCAACCCCACGGGCTGTGGGGCCACGCGAGCGGCTGCCAAAGAGCTTTCCAACGAGGCACGGCTTTCCCTCCTGGCTCTTCGGGCGTGGGAGCTGTCGCCAGAGCTGCGGCCCTACCGGAAAATGCTTCGCAGGCTGGCGCGGCGGTGCCACGTGGGCGCCGGTGGCGCCGAGGCTGATGGCCGCCGCAAAGCCCGCAGCCCCACGGGCTGTGGGGCCACGCGAGCGGCTGCCAAAGAGCTTTCCAACGAGGCACGGCTTTCCCTCCTGGCTCTTCAGGCGTGGGAGCTGTGGCCAGAGCCGCAGCCCTACCGGAAAATGCTTCGCAGTCTGGCGCGGAGGCGCGAAGTTGGTGCCGGTGGCGCCAAGGCTGACGGTCGCCGCAAAGCCCGCAGCCCCATGGGCTGTGGGGCCACGCGAGCGGCTGCCAAAGAGCTTTCCAAAGAGGCACGGCTTTCCCTCCTGGCTCTTCGGGCGTGGGAGCTGTCGCCAGAGCCGCGGCCCTACCGGAAAATGCTTCGCAGGCTGGCGCGGCGGCGCGACGTGGGTGCCGGTGGCGCCGAGGCTGACGACCGCCACAAAGCCCGCAGCCCCACGGGCTGTAAGGAAACGCGAGCGGCTGCCAAAGAGCTTTCCAACGAGGCACGGCTTTCCCTCCTGGCGCTTCAGGCGTGGGAGCTGTCGCCAGAGACGCGGCCCTACCGGAAAATGCTTCGCAGGCTGGCGCGGCGGCGCCACATGGGCGCCGGTGGTGCCGAGTCTGACAGCTGCCGCAAAGCCCGCAGCCCCACGGGCTGTGGGACCACTCGAGCGGCTGCCAAAGAGCTTTCCAACGAGGCACGGCTTTCCCTCCTGGCTCTTCGGGCGTGGGAGCTGTGGCCAGAGCCGCGGCCCTACCGGAAAATGCTTCGCAGGCTGGCGCGGTGGCACCATGTGGGCGCCGGTGGCGCCGAGGCTGACGGCCGCCGCAAAGCCCGCAGCCCCACGGGCTGTGGGGTCATGCGAGCGGCTGCCAAAGAGCTTTCCAACGAGGCATGGCTTTCCCTCCTGGCTCTTCGGGCGTGGGAGCTGTGGCCAGAGCCGCGGCCCTACCGGAAAATGCTTTGCAGGCTGGCGCGGCGGCGCCACGTGGGCGCCGGTGGCGCCGAGGCTGACGGCCGCCGCAAAGCCCGCAGCCCCACGGGCTGTGGGGCCACGCGAGCGGCTGCCAAAGAGCTTTCCAATAAGGCACGGCTTTCCCTCCTGGCTCTTCGGGTGTGGGAGCTGTGGCCAGAGCCGCGGACCTACCGGAAAATGCTTCGCAGGCTCGTGCGGAGGCGCCATGTGGACGCCGGTGGCGCCGAGGCTGACGGCCGCCGCAAAGCCCGCAGCCCCACGGGCTGTGGGACCACTCGAGCGGCTGCCAAAGAGCTTTCCAACGAGGCACGGCTTTCCCTCCTGGCTCTTCGGGCGTGGGAGCTAGTGGCCAGAGCCGCGGCCCTACCGGAAAATGCTTCGCAGGCTGGCGCGGCGGCGCCACGTGGGCGCCGGTGGCGCCGAGGCTGACGGCCGCCGCAAAGCCCGCAGCCCCACGGGCTGTGGGGCCACGCGAGCGGCTGCCAAAGAGTTTTCCAATGAGGCACGGCTTTCCCTCCTGGCTCTTCGGGTGTGGGAGCTGTGGCCAGAACCGCGGCCCTACCGGAAAATGCTTCGCAGGCTAGCGCGGCGGCGCGACGTGGGTGCCGGTGGCGCCGAGGCTGACGGCCGCCACAAAGCCCGCAGCCCCACGGGCTGTGGGGCCACGCGAGCGGCTGCCAAAGAGCTTTCCAACGAGGCACGGCTTTCCCTCCTGGCTCTTCGGGCGTGGGAGGTGTGGCCAGAGCCGCGGCCCTACCGGAAAATGCTTCGCAGGCTGGCGCGGCGGCGCCACGTGGGCGCCGGTGGCGCCGAGGCTGACGGCCGCCGCAAAGCCCGCAGCCCCACAGGCTGTGGGGCCACGCGAGCCGCTGCCAAAGTGCTTTCCAATGAGGCACGGCTTTCCCTCCTGGCTCTTCGGGTGTGGGAGCTGTGGCCAGAGCCGCGGCCCTACCGGAAAATGCTTCGCAGGCTGGCGCGGCAGCGCCACGTGGGCGCCGGTGGCGCCGAGGCTGACGGCCGCCGCAAAGCCCGCAGCCCCACGGGCTGTGGGGCCACGCGAGCGGCTGCCAAAGAGCTTTCCAACGAGGCACGGCTTTCTCTCCTGGCTCTTCAGGCGTGGGAGCTGTGGCCAGAGCCGCAGCCCTACCGGAAAATGCTTCGCAGTCTGGCGCGTCGGCGCGACGTGGGTGCCGGTGGCGCCGAGGCTGACGGCCGCCACAAAGCCCGCAGCCCCACGGCCTGTGGGGCCTCGCGAGCGGCTGCCAAAGAGCTTTCCAACGAGGCACGGTTTTCCCTCCTGGCTCTTCGGGCGTGGGAGCTGTCGCCAGAGCCGCGGCCCTACCGGAAAATGCTTCGCAGTCTGGCGCGGAGGCGCGAAGTTGGTGCCTGTGGCGCCAAGGCTGACAGTCGCCGCAAAGCCCGCAGCCCCATGGGCTGCGGGGCCACGCGAGCGGCTGCCAAAGAGCTTTCCAAAGAGGCACGGCTTTCCCTCCTGGCTCTTCGGGCGTGGGAGCTGTCGCCAGAGCCGCGGCCCTACCGGAAAATGCTTCGCAGTCTGGCGCGTCGGCGCGACGTGGGTGCCGGTGGCGCCGAGGCTGACGGCCGCCACAAAGCCCGCAGCCCCACGGCCTGTGGGGCCTCGCGAGCGGCTGCCAAAGAGCTTTCCAACGAGGCACGGCTTTCCCTCCTGGCTCTTCGGGCGTGGGAGCTGTGGCCAGAGCCGCGGCCCTACTGGAAAATGCTTTGCAGGCTGGCGCGGCGGCGCCACGTGGGCGCCGGTGGCGCCGAGGCTGACGGCCGCCGCAAAGCCCGCAGCCGCACGGGCTGTAGGGAAACGCGAGCGGCTGCCAAAGAGCTTTCCAAGGAGGCACGGCTTTCCCTCCTGGCTCTTCGGGCGTGGGAGCTGTCGCCAGAGTCGCGGCCCTACCGGAAAATGCTTCGCAGGCTGGCGCGGAGGATCCAGGTGGGCGCCGGTGGCGCCGAGGCTGACAGCCGCCGCAAAGCCCGCAGCCCCACGGGCTGTGGGGCCACGCGAGCGGCTGCCAAAGAGCTTTCCAACGAGGCACGGCTTTCCCTCCTGGCTCTTCGGGCGTGGGAGCTGTGGCCAGAGCCGCGGCCCTACCGGAAAATGCTTCGCAGGCTGGCGCAGCGGCGCCATGTGGGCGCCGGTGGCGCCGAGGCTGACGGCCGCCGCAAAGCCCGCAGCCCCACGGGCTGTGGGGCCACGCGAGCGCCTGCCAAAGAGCTTTCCAACGAGGCACGGCTTTCCCTCCTGACTCTTCGGGCGTGGGAGCTGTGGCCAGAGCCGCGGCCCTACCGGAAAATGCTTCGCAGGCTGGCGCGGCGGCGCCATGTGGGCGCCGGTGGCGCCGAGGCTGACGACCGCCGCAAAGCCCGCAGCCCCACGGCCTGTGGGGCCACGCGAGCGGCTGCCAAAGAGCTTTCCAAGGAGGCACGGCTTTCCCTCCTGGCTCTTCAGGCGTGGGAGCTGTGGCCAGAGCCGCAGCCCTACCGGAAAATGCTTCGCAGTCTGGCGCGGCGGCACGACGTTGGTGCCGCTGGCGCCAAGGCTGACGGTCGCCGCAAAGCCCGCAGCCCCATGGGCTGTGGGGCCACGCGAGCGGCTGCCAAAGAGCTTTCCAAAGAGGCACGGCTTTCCCTCCTGGCTCTTCAGGCGTGGGAGCTGTCGCCAGAGACGCGGCCCTACCGGAAAATGCTTCGCAGGCTGGCGCGGCGGCGCCATGTGGGCGCCGGTGGCGCCGAGGCTGACAGCTTCCGCAAAGCCCGCAGCCCCACGGGCTGTGGGACCACTCGAGCGGCTGCCAAAGAGCTTTCCAACGAGGCACGGCTTTCCCTCCTGGCTCTTCGGGCGTGCGAGCTAGTGGCCAGAGCCGCGGCCCTACCGGAAAATGCTTCGCAGGCTGGCGCGGCGGCGCCACGTGGGCGCCGGTGGCGCCGAGGCTGACGGCCGCCGCAAAGCCCGCAGCCCCACGGGCTGTGGGGCCACGCGAGCGGCTGCCAAAGAGTTTTCCAATGAGGCACGGCTTTCCCTCCTGGCTCTTCGGGTGTGGGAGCTGTGGCCAGAGCCGCGGCCCTACCGGAAAATGCTTCGCAGGCTGGCGCGGCGGCGCGAGGTGGGTGCCGGTGGCGCCAAGGCTGACGGCCGCCACAAAGCCCGCAGCCCCACGGGCTGTGGGGCCACGCGAGCGGCTGCCAAAGAGCTTTCCAACGAGGCACGGCTTTCCCTCCTGGCTCTTTGGGCGTGGGAGCTGTGGCCAGAGCCGCGGCCCTACCGGAAAATGCTTCGCAGGCTGGCGCGGCGGCGCCACGTGGGCGCCGGTGGCGCCGAGGCTGACGGCCGCCGCAAAGCCCGCAGCCCCACGGGCTGTGGGGCCACGCGAGCCGCTGCCAAAGTGCTTTCCAATGAGGCACGGCTTTCCCTCCTGGCTCTTCGGGTGTGGGAGCTGTGGCCAGAGCCGCGGCCCTACCGGAAAATGCTTCGCAGGCTGGCGCGGCAGCGCCACGTGGGCGCCGGTGGCGCCGAGGCTGACGGCCGCCGCAAAGCCCGCAGCCCCACGGGCTGTGGGGCCACGCGAGCGGCTGCCAAAGAGCTTTCCAACGAGGCACGGCTTTCCCTCCTGGCTCTTCGGGCGTGGGAGCTGTGGCCAGAGCCGCAGCCCTACCGGAAAATGCTTCGCAGTCTGGCGCGGAGGCGCGAAGTTGGTGCCGGTGGCGCCAAGGCTGACGGTCGCCGCAAAGCCCGCAGCCCCATGGGCTGTGGGGCCACGCGAGCGGCTGCCAAAGAGCTTTCCAAAGAGGCACGGCTTTCCCTCCTGGCTCTTCGGGCGTGGGAGCTGTCGCCAGAGCCGCGGCCCTACCGGAAAATGCTTCGCAGGCTGGCGCGGCGGTGCCACGTGGGCGCCGGTGGCGCCGAGGCTGATGGCCGCCGCAAAGCCCGCAACCCCACGGGCTGTGGGGCCACGCGAGCGGCTGCCAAAGAGCTTTCCAACGAGGCACGGCTTTCCCTCCTGGCTCTTCGGGCGTGGGAGCTGTCGCCAGAGCTGCGGCCCTACCGGAAAATGCTTCGCAGGCTGGCGCGGCGGTGCCACGTGGGCGCCGGTGGCGCCGAGGCTGATGGCCGCCGCAAAGCCCGCAGCCCCACGGGCTGTGGGGCCACGCGAGCGGCTGCCAAAGAGCTTTCCAACGAGGCACGGCTTTCCCTCCTGGCTCTTCAGGCGTGGGAGCTGTGGCCAGAGCCGCAGCCCTACCGGAAAATGCTTCGCAGTCTGGCGCGGAGGCGCGAAGTTGGTGCCGGTGGCGCCAAGGCTGACGGTCGCCGCAAAGCCCGCAGCCCCATGGGCTGTGGGGCCACGCGAGCGGCTGCCAAAGAGCTTTCCAAAGAGGCACGGCTTTCCCTCCTGGCTCTTCGGGCGTGGGAGCTGTCGCCAGAGCCGCGGCCCTACCGGAAAATGCTTCGCAGGCTGGCGCGGCGGCGCGACGTGGGTGCCGGTGGCGCCGAGGCTGACGACCGCCACAAAGCCCGCAGCCCCACGGGCTGTAGGGAAACGCGAGCGGCTGCCAAAGAGCTTTCCAACGAGGCACGGCTTTCCCTCCTGGCGCTTCAGGCGTGGGAGCTGTCGCCAGAGACGCGGCCCTACCGGAAAATGCTTCGCAGGCTGGCGCGGCGGCGCCACATGGGCGCCGGTGGTGCCGAGTCTGACAGCTGCCGCAAAGCCCGCAGCCCCACGGGCTGTGGGACCACTCGAGCGGCTGCCAAAGAGCTTTCCAACGAGGCACGGCTTTCCCTCCTGGCTCTTCGGGCGTGGGAGCTGTCGCCAGAGTCACGGCCCTACCGGAAAATGCTTCGCAGGCTGGCGCGGTGGCACCATGTGGGCGCCGGTGGCGCCGAGGCTGACGGCCGCCGCAAAGCCCGCAGCCCCACGGGCTGTGGGGTCATGCGAGCGGCTGCCAAAGAGCTTTCCAACGAGGCATGGCTTTCCCTCCTGGCTCTTCGGGCGTGGGAGCTGTGGCCAAAGCCGCGGCCCTACCGGAAAATGCTTTGCAGGCTGGCGCGGCGGCGCCACGTGGGCGCCGGTGGCGCCGAGGCTGACGGCCGCTGCAAAGCCCGCAGCCCCACGGGCTGTGGGGCCACGCGAGCGGCTGCCAAAGAGCTTTCCAATAAGGCACGGCTTTCCCTCCTGGCTCTTCGGGTGTGGGAGCTGTGGCCAGAGCCGCGGAGCTACCGGAAAATGCTTCGCAGGCTCGTGCGGAGGCGCCATGTGGACGCCGGTGGCGCCGAGGCTGACGGCCGCCGCAAAGCCCGCAGCCCCACGGGCTGTGGGACCACTCGAGCGGCTGCCAAAGAGCTTTCCAACGAGGCACGGCTTTCCCTCCTGGCTCTTCGGGTGTGGGAGCTGTGGCCAGAACCGCGGCCCTACCGGAAAATGCTTCGCAGGCTGGCGCGGCGGCGCCACGTGGGCGCCGGTGGCGCCGAGGCTGACGGCCGCCGCAAAGCCCGCAGCCCCACGGGCTGTGGGGCCACGCGAGCGGCTGCCAAAGAGCTTTCCAACGAGGCACGGCTTTCCCTCCTGGCTCTTCGGGCGTGGGAGGTGTGGCCAGAGCCGCGGCCCTACCGGAAAATGCTTCGCAGGCTGGCGCGGCGGCGCCACGTGGGCGCCGGTGGCGCCGAGGCTGACGGCCGCCGCAAAGCCCGCAGCCCCACAGGCTGTGGGGCCACGCGAGCCGCTGCCAAAGTGCTTTCCAATGAGGCACGGCTTTCCCTCCTGGCTCTTCGGGTGTGGGAGCTGTGGCCAGAGCCGCGGCCCTACCGGAAAATGCTTCGCAGGCTGGCGCGGCAGCGCCACGTGGGCGCCGGTGGCACCGAGGCTGACGGCCGCCGCAAAGCCCGCAGCCCCACGGGCTGTGGGGCCACGCGAGCGGCTGCCAAAGAGCTTTCCAACGAGGCACGGCTTTCTCTCCTGGCTCTTCAGGCGTGGGAGCTGTGGCCAGAGCCGCAGCCCTACCGGAAAATGCTTCGCAGTCTGGCGCGTCGGCGCGACGTGGGTGCCGGTGGCGCCGAGGCTGACGGCCGCCACAAAGCCCGCAGCCCCATGGGCTGTGGGGCCACGCGAGCGGCTGCCAAAGAGCTTTAAAAGAGGCACGGTATTCCCTCCTGGCTCTTCGGGCGTGGGAGCTGTCGCCAGAGCCGCGACCCTACCGGAAAATGCTTCGCAGTCTGGCGCGGAGGCGCGAAGTTGGTGCCTGTGGCGCCAAGGCTGACAGTCGCCGCAAAGCCCGCAGCCCCATGGGCTGCGGGGCCACGCGAGCGGCTGCCAAAGAGCTTTCCAACGAGGCACGGCTTTCCCTCCTGGCTCTTCGGGCGTGGGAGCTGTCGCCAGAGCCGCGGCCCTACCGGAAAATGCTTCGCAGTCTGGCGCGTCGGCGCGACGTGGGTGCCGGTGGCGCCGAGGCTGACGGCCGCCACAAAGCCCGCAGCCCCACGGCCTGTGGGGCCTCGCGAGCGGCTGCCAAAGAGCTTTCCAACGAGGCACGGCTTTCCCTCCTGGCTCTTCAGGCGTGGGAGCTGTGGCCAAAGCCGCAGCCCTACCGGAAAATGCTTCGCAGTCTGGCGCGGAGGCGCGAAGTTGGTGCCGGTGGCGCCAAGGCTGACGGTCGCCGCAAAGCCCGCAGCCCCATGGGCTGTGGGGCCACGCGAGCGGCTGCCAAAGAGCTTTCCAACGAGGCACGGCTTTCCCTCCTGGCTCTTCAGGCGTGGGAGCTGTGGCCAGAGCCGCAGCCCTACCGGAAAATGCTTCGCAGTCTGGCGCGGAGGCGCGAAGTTGGTGCCGGTGGCGCCAAGGCTGACAGTCGCCGCAAAGCCCGCAGCCCCATGGGCTGTGGGGCCACGCGAGCGGCTGCCAAAGAGCTTTCCAACGAGGCACGGCTTTCCCTCCTGGCTCTTCGGGCGTGGGAGCTGTCGCCAGAGCCGCGGCCCTACCGGAAAATGCTTCGCAGGCTGGCGCGGCGGCGCGACGTGGGTGCCGGTGGCGCCGAGGCTGACGACCGCCACAAAGCCCGCAGCCCCACGGGCTGTGGGGCCACGCGAGCGGCTGCCAAAGAGCTTTCCAACGACGCACGGCTTTCCCTCCTGGCTCTTCGGGCGTGGGAGCTGTGGCCAGAGCCGCAGCCCTACCGGAAAATGCTTCGCAGGCTGGCGCGGCGGCGCGACATTGGTGCCGTTGGCGCCGAGGCTGACGGTCGCCGCAAAGCCCGCAGCCCCACGGGCTGTGGGGCCACGCGAGCGGCTGCCAAAGAGCTTTCCAACGAGGCACGGCTTTCCCTCCTGGCTCTTCGGGTGTGGGAGCTGTGGCCAGAGCCGCCGACCTACCAGAAAATGCTTCGCAGGCTGGTACAGCGGCGCCATGTGGGCGCCGGTGGCGCCGAGGCTGACGGCCGCCGCAAAGCCCGCAGCCCCACGGGCTGTGGGACCACTCGAGCGGCTGCCAAAGAGCTTTCCAACGAGGCACGGCTTTCCCTCTGGCTCTTCGGGCGTGGGAGCTGTCGCCAGAGCCGCGGCCCTACTGGAAAATGCTTCGCAGGCTGGTGCGGCGGCACCACCTCGGGCTGCGGGCTTTCCTACTGCCTTCAGAGTCTCACAGCCACCCTTTCCCACTTGGCACCACGCCAGCCTCTAGCATTTCTATTATTAAGTCAAGAGAGTGTACGACTTAACATTATACAGAGCGCTACACATCAATACATGCTCAAATTAAGCATAGCCACTGGAAAAATGGGCAATACAGTGCCATCGTATGTTAGCAAGTGTCACGTCTCATTGAAGACAATGACAGAGCGATACAACGTCAAGCGTAACCCAGTACTGGGCCGTGCCAGGCAATACGCCGTCACAGAATCACCAGTAGAGAAGTTCGCAACGGAGTGCAGTCTTACGATAGAATCTCTAAAGCCACCGTTAAGCCAGTGACAGGCGGTACAATGCCACACGTTACAGTATACAGGGCAGTACAACCCGATTCGCAGACAAATAAATTAGAGCAAATTACAAGACTCCCAATACAGTACAGTACAATGCCAGACAGTCTCAGATGTCGGTCAAGACAATGCCAGGGCAACGCAGTGCAAGACATAACGTTATACAGGTCAGTACAAGGCAATACGCAGTCAAATGAAGAACAGTAAACTACAATACCCAAACCACACTGGCAAACAATGGCAAACAATCACACATGTCGGTCGAGACAATGACAACGCGAGACAGAACACCGTGCAGGGCAGCGCAAGGCAGTACACAGTCAAATAAAGAACAGCTGACCAGAAAACCCGCACTACGCTGCCGTACGATCTCAAAACATCGCGGAGGGCAGTCAAGGCAATTACAGGGCAAGACCAAGCACTACATCGCAGTACACAAGGCAGTACAAGGCAATACTCAGTCAAATAAATAACAGACAGTCAAAAAATTCACAGTGCAGTGAATTCACACGGGTCAGATGGCAACCAAAAGAAGGACAGGGCAATACAAGGCGAGAGGTAACCCAATACGGGGCTGGACAAGGCAATATGCAGTTGTGGCAGGTGGAGCGATTCACTTCAGTCCTGAGAGAAGTAGAGAAACATTTAGAAACATCAACACAGTGTTTCGACAAAGGCAGCAGTGAACGTAACATCCCTTTACCAGGTTCCGTGGCCACGTACCCCAGATAATTTATTGCACAGGGGCCAGGGTCAGACGAGCTGTTAGGGAGACCCTCCCGTTGAGCCACAACCCCCTTGCTTTCTAAACTCCTTCTTGAAGAGCAGTCTAAGTGCGGCTGGATCCAATTCCTAGCCCTGGACTTGGGCAACAGTTCACCTCTAAAGGACTGTATCCGCGCCATCAACCCTTTATATCACTGAGCTAAGGCTACGAGGTTTAGCGTGGTATTAGTCACTTACCGAGACTCTGTTGCGGCAAGGGATCTCTCAGCCTTGAGGAGCAGAACCTGAAGCAAGCGTCCCCGCTCAAGGGCACATCCTGGTGCTATGACAGACTATGACAGGCAATACTATGACAGGGCAATACAATGCAAGACGTAACTTTACACAGGGCAGTACAAGGCCAATACACAGTCAAATAGGGAATGACCGATCACAAAATTGATGCACGGTCAAATAGAGTACAACAGCCTAAGAAGCCCTCAATACAGTGCCTGTCAACGCCAGAATACATCAGATGGCTCGCAGCACGGTGAGAGGGCAATACGACGCAAGACTTAGGAAAATACAGGGCAGTACAAAGCAATACGTAGTCAAATATAGAACAGCCGATCAAAAACACCCTCAGTTCGGTGCGGTACAACCCCAGAGAGTGTAAAAGGACAGTTAAGACTATTTCATGGCAACACAACGCACAACGTAACACAATACAGGTTGCTACAACACAATACAGAATAATATAGGAAACAACCCATCAAAACGCCACAATACGGTGCAGTACGATCCCACACGGTCTCGGGTGGCAGTCAAGACAACTATAGGGCGACACGATCCAAGATGCAACATTACACGACAGAGTAGAACTGAAGACGCAGTCAACTAAATACCAACCAATTAGAAGAACCGCAATACAGTGTGGGAGAAAACAAAAATAAATGGAGATGCCAGTCAAGACAATGACAGAGCAATACAAGGCAAGAAATAACGCAATACAGGGCAGTACAGTGAAATACACGGTCAAATAAATAACTGATTAAGTATCCCGCAATACCGTGCGATGCAATGCCAAAACGTGTGAGACAGCAGTCGAGGCAGTGACAGAGCTATACAATGGAAGACATAACGCAGGGCTGTACAACACCAAAATGTATCAGATGGCACTCAGAACAATAACATGGCGATACAATGCAAGCCGCAACACAATACAAGGTGGTAACAAGGCAATACACGGTCAAACACAGACTAGCGAATAAAACCTGCACAATACGGATCGCTGCAATCCCAGAACATCTAAAGTGACAGTGAACGGAATGACGGGGCAGTACAATGCAAGATACAACACTAGACAGGGCAATACGCATTCAAATAACGCAAAACCGATTAAAAAACCCACAATACACACCAGTACAATGCCGGAACAGATCAGATGGCAGTCCGGGCAAATAGAGGACAATACAATGCCAAACGTGACGCCATACCGGGCCGGGCAAGGCAATATGCAGTTGTGGCAGGCCGAGCGGCTAGCTTCGCTTCTAAGAGAGAAGCGGTGAAACATTCAGAAACATCAACACAGTGATTCTCCAAAGGCAGCAGCGCATGTGACGGCGCTTTACCAGATTCCATATGGCCACGCACCCCGGATTATTTACTGCCTAGGGGCCAGGGTCAGACGAGCTGTCAGGGAGACCCTCCCGTTAAGTCACGAGGCTCGGAAAGGACCCCCTTGCTTTCTAAACTCCTTCTCAGAGAGGAGTCTAGGTGCGGCTGGATCCAATTCCTAGCTCGGAAAGGACCCCCTTGCTTTCTAAACTCCTTCTCGGAGAGGAGTCTAGGTGCGGCTGGATCCAATTCCTAGCCCCGGACTTGGGCAACGGTTCACCTCTAAAGGATTGTATCTGCGCCATCGACCCTTTATATCACTGAGCTAAGGCTACAAGGTTTTGTATGCTATTAGTCACTTACTGAGAATCTGTTGCGGCAAGGCATCTCTATCTCGAGGAGCAGAACCTTAATTGAGCGTCCCTGCTCAAGGGGAGATCCTGGCACGGAGGCCCCTGCCATGCAGAAGTCAAAAGGCTCTTGGGCTGTCCACTATTTATGGGGTAAGCTAATTGACTTATAGTCACATCAGCACAGGAACAAAATATCTAGGTCCCCACTGTGTTGCCAACCATCCCCCAACTTCAAGTACCACTCAGAACAACTCCATGGATGATTGGGGCGCCAAAACGAAGGGGCGCCCACACCACCCCAGCAGTCAAATAAGGAACAACCAAGGGAACTTTCACAATAAATAAGTACAATCCCAGACAGTCCAAAGTAACAGCCAAGACAATGACAGACCAATACAGTGCAAGACCTAACATCATACAGAGCAGTAAAAGGCAACGCACAGCCAAGTCAAGAACAGTTAAAATACCCATAATCCAGTGCAGCACTATGACACTGTCCCAAAACACAGTCAAAACAACGACAGAGTAATGCAACACGAGCCGTAACACAATACAGGGCAGCACAAAGCAATACACAGTCACACAAAGAACAGCCAATTACAAAACCCACAACAGAACGCCCTACGATCTCAGGAAGTCTCAGAGGGCAGTCACGGCAAATACAGGGCAATACGGTGCAAGATAACACAATACAGGCCACTGCCAGCCAATACTCAGTCAAATAAATAACAGACAGGCAAAAAATTCACAATGCAGTGCACTACTATGACACCATGGGTCAGGTGGCAATCATGACAACGATAGGGCAATACAAGGCAAGACGTAACCCAACACGGGGCCGGACAAGGCAATATGCAGTTGTGGCAGGTGGAGCCATTCACTTCACTCCTAAGAGAAAAGTAGAGAAACATTCAGAAACATCAACACAGTGATTCTCCAAAGGCAGCAGTGCGCATGACGGCGCTTTATCAGGTTCCGTGGCCACGCACCCCGGATTATTTCCTGCCTAGGGGCCAGGGTCAGACGAGCTGTCAGGGAGACCCTCCCGTTGAGTCACGAGGCTCGGAAAGGACCCCCTTGCTTTCTAAACTCCTTCTCCGAGAGGAGTCTAGGTGCGGCTGGATCCAATTCCTAGCTCGGAGAGGACCCCCTTGCTTTCTAAACTCCTTCTCCGAGAGGAGTCTAGGTGCGGCTGGATCCAATTCCTAGCCCCGGACTTGGGCAACGGTTCACCTCTAAAGGATTATGTCTGTGCCGTCAACCCTTTACATGGCTCATAAAAAACAGCTGATGAAGGAAGTGACAATATGGTGGCCTACAACGGCAGAATAGAGCAGATGACAATCAAGACAACAACAGAGCAATACAATGGAAGACGTAACACCACACGGGGCCGGACAAGGCAATACACAGCCACATCAGAACCCATGAGAGACATCACACTACAGTCCAGACCTAGGACAGATTCTCTAACGTGACCGTCAAGACGACAGGGCAATGCAATGCAAGATGTAACACAGGCCATATGCAGTTGTGGCGGGCGCAATGATAAAATTCACTCCTAAGAGAGAGGTAGAGAAACATTAACAAACATAACTGATTCACTAAAGGTAGCAGCGCACGTGATGGCACTTTACCAGATTGCACGGCCACGCACCCCGGGTCATTTCCTGCCTCGGGGCCAGGGTCCGACACGCTGTCTGGGAGACCCTCCTGTTGAGTCACGAGGCTCGGAAAGGACCCCCTTGCTTTCTAAACTCCTTCTCCGAGAGGAGTCTAGGTGCGGCTGGATCCCATCCTCGCCCCGGACTTGGGCAACGGTTCACCTCTAAAGGATCATATCTGCGTGAT
The DNA here is from genome assembly GCF_963924245.1 of Chroicocephalus ridibundus. Classification (NCBI taxonomy): domain Eukaryota; kingdom Metazoa; phylum Chordata; class Aves; order Charadriiformes; family Laridae; genus Chroicocephalus; species Chroicocephalus ridibundus. The sequence continues at coordinate 835,683 of NC_086305.1, forward strand.
CAAACCCTTTGTATCGCTCAGCTAAGATGGCAAAGTCTGGCATGCTGTTAGTCACTTACCCAGAATCTGTTGCGGCAAGGCTTCTCTCAACCTAGAGGAGCAGAACCTTAAGTGAGCGTCCCCGGGAAATGCTGGCAAACAGGCCGCTGCCTTGCAAGAAAGCTCAAAGGGCTCTTGGTCTGTCTGCTAGGTCTATAGCAAGCTAACTGACTCACAGTGTCTTGACTCTGGTGCCAGCCACCCCACAAAGTTCAAGTGCCACTCGTAGCGACTCCTGCTGGTCGTTATAGCTCGAGCAGCAGCCTGGAGGAAAAAGGGGGGTGACATCGCAACAGCGGTCAAATACAGAACAACCTGTTAAAAATTGCACAATACTGTGCCAGAGACTCTAAAATAACTGGCAAGACAACGACAGGGCAACCCCATGCAAGATCTAACCTTACACAGGGCAGTACAAGGCAACATACAATCAAATGCAGAGCAGACAATGAAAGAATTGACGGTACGGTGCCATACAACGGTAGAATATATCAGATGTCGGTCACCACAATGACAGAGCAATACAAGGCAAGATGTAACGCGATACGGGGCCCTACCAGGCGACACAGTCAAGGAAACAACAACCCATGAAAGAATTCACAATACAGCGCGGTCCTAGGACGGAACGTGTAAAATGACCGTCGAGACAGTGACAGGGCAATACAATGCAAGACACAACACCATACCAGGTGGTAACAAGGCAACATGCAGCCAAACGAAGAACAACCGATTAAGAAACCCAGCATACGTTCAACTGTAATACCAGAAAAGATCAGAAGGCAGTCAAGACAACGACGGCACACTATAACATGAGAAGTAACACAATACACAGCAGTACAAGGCATTACACAGTCAAATAAAGAAGAACCGATTAAAAACCACACAATACAGTGCGGTGCGATGCCAGAGTGGATCAGAAGGCAGTCGAGACTATGACGGGGCAATATAATGCAAGATGTTACACAATACAGGGCGGTACAAGGCATTAGGAAGCCAGATGAAGAACAACCGATTAAAAAACCCGCAATACAGCGTGGTACGAGGCCCGAACAGATCAGAAGGCAGTCAAGGCTACGACGGGGCAATATAACACGAGACATAACGCAATAGAGGGCGGTACAAGGCATTACACAGTCAAAGAACAACCGATTAAAAAAAAAAAACAAACCACGCAACACGGTGTGGTACGATGCCAGAATAGATCACAGAGCAATCAAGAGCATGACGGGGCAACACGATGCGAAACCGATACTGAGTGAGGCGGAGCAATACTATTTCAAATATACAAGAACATAGTACGGAACCAAATTCTTAAGCGTACGACACAAGACCATCTCAAATGGCAGTCAAGGAAGTTACTGAGCAACGTAATCCCGATTTGCACAAAATGGTGCCATCAGGCACCATCACGTCCATCAACACTAAGTTGTACTGCAATATCCCCCGCATCACACGCGCCGTACCCTTCTGCTCACCTGCTCCGCATGGATTCCGGGTTTGGACTTTGTGGCACACTCTGGTTCTGGCACCTAAAACACCTAAGACACACAATATTACTGTTGAGCTTACGGGAAACCACCACCCCCATGCGCTACCTCTCTGCTACCCAGCTCACCTCCAACGCTCGTCCGGCTCCGGATGCCTGCGGCGCCTGCAAAACCAAAGACAAACACTCCCCTGAGCCGCAATGTAGCACTGGGCTATTAGACGCCAACGTGTCCACAACCGCCTCACTTGCTGGGACTACTCAGTGGGCGTGCAGCATCGCCCCTCTGACCCTGCATGTCACACCAACCGAAGAAACACACGCCGAGATACTGCCCAAAACCCTACCAAATTCCCCATCTCCCACTCCCTCACCTTGCCCGCCCATCCTCCCCCGAGGCATGCAACCTGAAGGCTCGCAAACCACCCATAAAACCCAACAGACATGGGTTGCTTTAAAACTTGAAAGTTGCTCCCTCTGAGGCAGATGTGATAAGGTCAGCAGCGGCGGGTGGGCTGAAGTGACTGACTCATCCCCATCCCCACATCCCATGTCATTCATTGCTTCAAAACTTCAAATTGGAAAGAACCAATACATACAGTACTCAGAGCCACATCTTCTCTCTAATACCACGTGCTGACTCACCTTCTTACATTGCTCTCCTCTCCTACGCTGCCCCGCCAAGCTTGTCCTGTTGCATCTGCAAGAACGACATCAGAGAAATCACCCTGAGGCAGACCAATAGAGCCATAACAACAAAAAGTCTTGCACCTTTTTACAAATACCATCTAAGGTCCAAATACAACCGTACACAAAGAAAATTACAAAAAAAAAAATCCGCACCAAAACCAGCTGTACCCTCTTCCACATGAACTCTTCTTCACTGCTGCTGTATTGCCTTCCCAACATGCCTCTGCTCTTCCCAAACAAAACAGAAGAGGTGTCTACACAGCCTCCCAATGGCTACCCTGAGATAACTCTAACACCTTTGCCCCGATCTACTGGGATTCATGTACTACATATAGACTCTCCACAGGATTCCGCCCACCCTGGACACTACGTGCCCAGGCAGGGCAGCCCCGAGCCAAACACTCACGGTTACGGACAGACACTACACGGAACGCTACGAACGACACGCCTCAAAGATGAGAGAAAACTCTCAGCAAGAAAGATGACACGGGGACCAAAGTCACCGTCGTGCAAGAAAATCTGTGGGATCGTGATGATGTCAACATGAAGACGCTCTACGGAACCCCCTGAAGCAAACTGTAGAACGTGATGGTACGTAATAAGAATGGACTGTTGAGCCCGCTAAGATGGACGTGCAGGAAGTCTGGCTTCAAGACCTAAGAACGTAACGACGCAGGGAAGAACTCCCAGACGTGGAAGTGGGCCGTCCAGAAACTTCCGAGAGGCAAGATTGATGCACGCTTTAAGATGCTAATGCAAGAAGAGCATCAGATGAATGGTGCTACGCCCACAGGCCCAAGCATTCGAGACCCTAAGGATGACGCCCAGGGCCCCACGTCGTGCTCCTGGAGCTCAAAGATGACCTCGAGACCCAAGAAGGGGCGAAGATACACAACACAGACCACATGAACGACATGACAACACGCACGGGCTGGAACTGCCCTGCCCGGGACACGCTAGCGTCACACTGAGCAGTAAGCAACATCCTTTACCTTCCTAAATATGACTGTGCCCCGGGACAGCCCTCGCCACTACGCTAACGTCAAAGACCCCATTTTGCAATTGTCCACCTCGGCCCCTCTCCGGCGCCTGACTGTCAACTTAGCTTTTGGAGGGCCAGGCATCTGAATCCTTCTTCGATGCGGTCCGCAAAAACCAGCCATCCGATACATTTCCGCAGTCACCAGGTTCCTCCTCTTCCTCTGCAAAAGGAAAATAAAACATAATCCCAGAGGCCGCCACAGCACCAGCAATAAGCATCCTGAGAGGAGATGCCAACCTCTTCGACGACACGCTCAGCCTCCCGAATGCCGTGGCGTTCTGCTTGCCCGCTCTGCGCCGATTCCGGAGTCCGAGGCTGCAATGATAGTTATTCACAGCACCTAAGAGACCAAGAAACACAACATTACCACTGCGCTTCTGCCAAACCGCCACACCATCAACTCCTATCTTCTGTCTTCATTCACATGAAAAAAAAAGTACCCAATTGTATTCATAGAGGCGCCAGTCACATCTTCCCTCTAATGCCACATGCCGAGCCACCTCCGTACAGCGCTCCTCTCGGCTCCCCTACGTCACCCTGCACATCTCATCTCTCGGCATCTAAAAAGAGAAAAAAAAAATCCAACATTACCCCGATGCAGAGCGATAGCTTAATTCCAAAGGTCTTGTTTCTACTTCGGAACACTGTTCAATTAGATCCAACTACAGCCTGCCATCAAAAAAAAAAACCACAGAAAAAGCCCACAAACATTACACCCCACACAAAGCAGCCTGAACATCTTTGAGATACTGTGTCCTTCACTGACTGTGAACAGCCTCTCTGACTTGGCTCTGCTTATGCCAACACCCACTAATAAAACACCCACGCACCCAACCTACTGAGAGCAAATTAATTCCAGATGACTACCCAACCTTTGCCTCGGTCTCCACAGATCCACATATTAACTGTAGACTCTCGTCACTATTCTGCCTGCCCTGGACTCTACACACCCGGGCAGGGGGGCTCCGAGCCAGACACACACACAAGCACAGACCAACACTACACAAAACGCTAAAAACAACGCATCTCAAGGATGAGAGAAAACTCTCAGCAAGAAGGATGACACCCAGACGGAAGTCACCGTCGGGCAAGACGACCTGGAGACCGTGGTGGTGATGTGAAGAGGCTCTATGGAAGCCCCTGAAACAGAGTGTAGGACATCATCATCTGTGATAAGAAGGGACTGTCAAGACTGATAAGATGTATGCGGGGGAAGCCTGGCTTCAAGACCTAAGAACATAATGACATAGGGAAGAAGTCCCAGTTGTAGACGCGGGCCATCTGGAAACTTCCAAGACGCAAGACCAATGCAAGCTTTAAGCTTCTAACGCAAGACGACCAGCAGCCGAATGGTGCTATGCCCATGGGTGCAGGTGTTCGAGACCCTAGGGATGGCGCCTGAGGCGCCATGCCGTGCTCCTGGAGCTTAAAGACGACCTCGAGACCCGAGAAAGGTCTAAGACACAGAACACGGACCACACGAAAGACAACAACACACACAGGCTGGAACCACCCTGCCCGGGAATGCCGAACAGTAAGCCGCATCCCTTACGTGCCTAAAGGAGACTGCCCTCCAGGACAAACCTCTCCCCTACGCCAACTTCAAAGACACCTTTTTGCAATTCTCAACCTCGTCCCCTCTCGAGCGCCAGTCTCTCAACTTAGCTTTTGGAGGGCCAGGGGTCCGAATCCATCCTTGAGGCAGTCCACAGAAAACAGCCATCCAGTACGTTCCTGTGGTCACCAGCTTCCTCCTCTTCCTCTGCAAAAGGAAAAGAAAAAAAAAAGTTATCCCAAAAGCAGTCACAGCACCAGCAATAAGCATCCTGAGAGGAGATGCCAACCTCTTCCACAACACCCTCAGCCTCATGAACACCAAGGCATTCTGCTCGCCCGCTCAGCGCCAATTCCAGAGTCTGACGCTGCGGCAACAGTTATTCACGGCACCTAAGATACCAAGAAACACAGCATTACCACTGCGCTACTGCCAAACCACCAGTCCCGTGCTCCTCCTCGATACTATCTGGCTCGCCTCAAATGCGAGAGCCTAGAGCACACCAGGCTCCGACGACACCCGAACCCATCTGCAAAACCTGTCCAAGAAGGACTCATGAACCCGGCTACCTTTTCTAGCCCTCCCCCAGTGCCAAAACTTTAGGAACCCCTTCTCTTCTCCCTGAGCTGCCAGGGAAGGAGCCCCACTTCTTCCCCATAGATCCCACCCTTTATTTGCCAGCCCGAACACCCGGCGTTGGACACTTCTTGAGAGCCACTCTTCCCAGCCTCTCCCTGCGTCCCACCACCACCTCCCATCTTCTGTCTTCCCACGGACTCTGGGTTCTGCTGCAGACCCACAGAGTCAGTGAAGCCCTGATCTGACCTATACCAGGGGCCTGCCACAAGCCGCAAAGGCTCCAGGGACACGGCAAAACCCTGAGCACGGTGGGGGAAGGTGACAAGGCACCCCACATCCTGAAATACGTTATGCTTTATGGCCCTGCTGCTTTCCTGAGAAATGTGGAAACTCCATCTACAGCTGCAGACAAGGTGCTCACCCAGTCCCTGCAAAGTAATCTCATCATCTGCCCGATTGAGACAAATTCTATTGGCATCTTATCTGGGATACAGCAAAGCTAGTGGGGAAAAAAAAAAAAACACAAACAAGAAAGTTCCGTCTTCAATACAGTCAGGGATTCCAGGAAAATGCGCCATGCCTGGAAGAGAGAAAACCATACCCTTAAACTATCTCACCGCCCCCTAAGACTCATTACCACGCGACTCACCTGAAAAACCACAAGGAAGAGAACCGGCACATGAGGCCGCTCTCTACTATACACGCTGCCAAACCTCACCTGGTCCTGAAGGTCTTGCCACCTCCAGCTTCTTACCTGCTATTCTCTAAATGGGATAACATCTCCACCCAAGGAGCTGAGCCGCCTCCAAAGCTGCAATCGACTGAAGGACAGGCAGAGCTCTGACCCTGGAGACACCTGGTAGCAGAATGAGCTGCCCCAGCAGAGGCTGTGGGTTATATACCCCGGGCCCCGCCCAACGCCCTTCCCACCAGCACCTGGGAAAGGGCCTGGCTGACCTCCACAAGGCATAGAGCCTGCCAGAGGAAAAGCTGCTCCTTTCCTCACAGGCCTGAGAAGTACAGCATGCAAAACACCAAAACGGAGAAAGCGACCCTTAGAGGAACGGACAATATGTGCTCTTTTATTACAACTACATCAACTGTGTCAGCAACAGGGCCCGGTAGGTAAGTAAACTTAATTAAACTTCTGCAGGGCGTAGACATAAAGAGAAAGACATCATCCTAACCTAAATAGGCCAGAAGATCATGAAGCACAATAACAATATTTTTATCAAGACTCAATGTGCTTTAGTTTCCTTGTAAAAGAAACCCCACAACGAGTCATACAGCATTTCTAGCAAGACGACGCATATTATCCGACTTCTGCCAGAACTGTGTTCTGGATCGGACCGACAGACAGAGTGCAAGCAGAGGCTTGTGTGCCGCCTGTAATGCAGTGGCTGAGAAAGAACCAAGGCTTGGGGCCGCCGCTCTCCTCGGCCGAGTCTGCTCCGGGGCCCTGTCTGTCATCATTGCTGTTGTGCCTTAGGCCATGCAGTAAAACAAGTGACACATGCTCCCTTTTAACTTCTCTCCTGAGGCAGAAAAGAACAAGAGAGAGAGACTTAGGGACTGAAAGATAAACTGAACTGTAATGAAATCTTAACAGCAAAATAATACCAAGAAAAGACAACAGTAACAAGAAAACAATTAAATATATACAGGACATACACAACCCGGTACAGAGCTCCCAGGATGACCGCTGCTTCACTGGCAAAGTCCGGAACCAGACTCCGTGACAGACCGGAACCAGACTCCGTGACAGACCGGAACCAGACTCCGTGACAGACCGGAACCAGACTCCGGACCTGGTTGCATAAATGCACGGATCGAGGTCAAAGGACAATGAACAGACAGAGGAGTCTTCAGAGGCCAGACAACAGGTACCGACCCCTTTGATCCCTCCGCTTTTATACTGAGCGTGATGAGGATGGGATGGAATACCCTATCAGTCCGATTCGGGTCACCGGTCCCGTCTACTCTTCACTATGGGTACAACCCCTCTACGCTTTTCTGCTTCCAACCCTCCAACAGGGCATATATAAAAGTTAGCTGGGCTGTGCTGTTGTAGGAATAAGTATAAGCAAGAGCCTCTCTGCACGGCATCCCTTCGCATTAAGTGTAAATATAAGTTCTTGGTGCTCTGAAGGCAGATACTACCTGAAAAATACGTCATTATTTTCAGAGAGTTCACTTCATTGGAAGAGACTTACCTGAAAAGTAAAGTGACTGCAAACAACACCAGTTCTGTTGTACCTCAGACCAGCACTTCCACACATGGCTACGTAACCTCACATTCACATGAAAAAAAGAAGAAGTGGCCAAATGTATTCATGGAGCCGCCGGTCACATCTTCCCTTTAAGACCTCGGGCTCAGCCACCTTTGTCCTGCACCCCCATCAGCTCCCCTGTGTATCCCTGGCCACCTCATCTCTCTGCATCCGAAAAAAAAGCAACACACCAACATCAAACATTACCCTAATGCAGAGCAGTAGCTTAATTCCAAAGGTCTTGTTTCTACTTAGGAACCCTGTTCACATAAGTCCAACTACAGCCTGTCATCCAAAGAAGAGACGCCTGCAAACATTACACCCCACACAATGCAGGTTTACCATCTTTGAGATACTGTCCCCTTCACTAGCCATGAACACCCTCTCCAACTTGTCTCCGCTTATGCCAGCGCCCACTAATGAAACACCCGTCCACACAGCCTCTCGAAAGCTAATCAATTCGAGACGACTGAGCAACCTTTGCCTGGGTCTAGACAGATCCTCATATTCAGTACAGACTGCTGTCGTGATTCTGCCTACCCTGGACGCTACACACCCAGGCAGGGCAGCCCCAAGCCAAACACACACAGACTGACGCTACACAGAACACAACAAACGACGCGCCTCAAGGATGAGAGAAAACTCTCAGCAAGAAGGATGACACCGGGACCAAAGTCATCGTCGGGCAAGACAGCCTGCAGGACTGTGATGGAGACAATGTGAAGAGGCTCCACAGAACCCCCTGAAACAAAGTGTAGAACTTCACAGTTCCTGAGAAGGGACTGTTGAGCCTGACAAGATGGACACACAGGAAGCCTAGCTTCAAGACCTAAGAACTTAACGACACAGGGAAGAAGCCCCAGTCGCTGACGCGGGCCATCCAGAAAGTTCCAAGATGCAAGACCGATGCACGCTTTAAGATGCTAATGCAAGAAGAGAGGCAGACGGTTGGTGCTACACCCACGGGTGCAGGTGTTCGACACCATAAGGATGGCACCCAATGCACATTCCGTGCTCCTGGAGCTTAAAGATGATCTCAAGACCCAAAAAAAGGGTCTAGGATGCAAAACACAGACCACACGAACGACACGACAACACACACAGGCTGCAACTGCCCTGCCTAGGATGCGCTAACATCACACTGGACAGTAAGCTACATTGTTTACCTGCCCAAAGGAGACTGTGCCCCAGAACAGCCCTCCCCCCTACACTAACGTCAAAGACCCCATTACACAATTGTCAGCCTCCACCCCTCTCCAGTGCTGGTCTCTCAACGTAGCTTTTGGAGGGCTAGCATCTGATTCCATCCTCGACATAGTCCACAAAACACAAACATCCGATACGTTCCTGCAGTCACCGGCTTACTCTTCCTCTGCAAAAGGAAAAGGAAAAGAGAAAGTCATCACAAAAGCAGCCACAACACCAGCAATAAGCATCCTGAGAGGAGATGATGACCTCCTCCACAAAACCCCTCAAGCCTCCTGAATGCTGATGCAGTCTGATTGCCTGCTCCACACAGATTCTAGAGTCGGATGCTGTAGCGACAGTTATTCACGGCACCTAAGATACCAAGAAACACAGCATTTGCACTGCGCTTCTGCCAAACCACCAGTCCTGTGCTCCTCCTCAATACTATCTGTCTTGCCTCAAATGCGAGAGCCTAGAGCAGACTAGATACCATCAACAACCAAACCAAACAAATGCTCCCTACAAAACTAAAGATATGGGGGGAAAAAAAAAAAAGATAACATACAACTCCACTTTCTATGGCAACCACCCTTACATTGAGAAGTCTTACCTCTGATGTCTTACCTATGCTAGTTTAAACGCTAAAACAAGCCTTCCCAAACAGCTGCACAAGCTCCAAAACAACACTTAAGAAGCTCCAGAGCTCTGACCCTGGAAAAGACCAGCAGCAGAACAAGGTCCTGCCCTGAAGCTGTGGCTCATATACCCCGGGCCCCACCTGAGGCCCTCAGGCCCCACCCACCACCTTTCCCACAATCCCCTGGGTAAAGGGTGGGGCCAACCCCCAGAAGCATAAAAGCACCTGAAGGTGCAGCAGGTGTTGTTATTCGCTTTAAGTTTACTATTTACAAAGTAGTGAAGAGTGACCCTTGATAGAAAAAGCATTATCTGCTCCTCCCTTGCAGCTACACCTATTGCATCAATGACATGTCCAGGTGAGCAATTAAGTTATTTTTTTATGGAATGTAAATAGAAAAAAAATAAACATCAGACTTATCTCTATAGAAAAGTAGCTTATTCAATGCAATGATAACATTATTACTAAAATTTATGTACCTGAGTGTCCTTCAAAAAAAAAATACAAACCCAAACGCAATCTATTACTATGGGATCATTCCTTATTTCTAGCAAGACCGTGTGTGTACTAACGAACTTCTGCCAGAACCCCTTTTTGGATGGGAGTGAATAACAAAACAGAATCAGATTCTATGAGAAAACTTTCTCAAAAACATTTTCCTCTGTGAAATAAGTTATTTATTGTAAATTGCTAGCAATTTAAAGTCATATTGATAATCTCATTTTGACTTGTTACTCAACAGCACTACTTGAGTCCCAAAATACAGAAAGCAACAAAAAAGCATGGAATTACAAGTCATGTATTTCCTGAACCTGCATAAAGCACCCTAATTAACATCTAAGTAGCTAGAACAAAAACAAACTTATATACATAAACTCATATTTTACAATAGGTATAAAAATGAGAAATTCTTCTTTATTTCAATGCCTCATGCCCATATAGACAGGTTTTATTCCATTTTTAAACACACATTCCCCCCATGAATTTTCAGGCATTTTTAGGTTGTGAACTGCCTCTTTTGGGGGGGACCCAGTGTGACAACCCACACCCCCCCCGGAAAAGGTCTTCTTTTGACTTAGAAATACCATCTGGAGTACAATTACAGCCTGACATTAAAAAAAAAAAACCAAACTACACAAACATCACACCCCACACAAAGCAGCTTTAACATCTTTGAGATGCAGTCTGCTTCACTACTGCTGAACAGCCCCTCCCACATAGCTCTGCTCATCCCAAAAAAACCCTTAATTAAAGAGCTGCCCACACCACCTGCTGATGGCTAACTTGATGGGAGTTGACTGTACCACCTTGGCCTCAACAGTCTCATTAGATCAATGTATTAACCATATACTCTTACTGCTGTTCCCCCTACCCCTGACTCTACAGCCCCAGGCAGCGCAGCTCCAAGCCAAACACACCCACGTGCAGCCCAACACCACACAGCACTAGAGACAACGTGACTCCAAGATGAGAGAAAACTCTCCACAAGAAGAGCGACTTTCAGACAAGAGACGCTGTCGGGCAAGAAGAGTGACTTTCAGACAAGAGACACTGTCGGGCAAGAAGAGCGACAGGGCTGCAGTGCTGACACGACCAGGCTCTACAGCCAAGCCATAAAAGAGTCAAATGTAACGGACCATTCCAAGAAGTTCCTGTCAAAACGGAGATGACGTATGTGCAGGAAGCATGGCTTCAAGACCCGAGAACGTAAGGATGCAGGGAAGAAATCCCAGTGCGTAACAGCAGGTGGCTAGAACTGCTAGGGCTCAGAGAAGAGAGCTGCTCAGGCAGCCGGGAACGACGCTGCAGAAGAGGACCATTCAGAAACTCCTGAGAGGCAAGTCCTATCTGCACTTTAAAATTGTTATGCAAGAAAAGAAGTGCCCATTGGGCACTCTGCCAATTAGCACAGGCATTTGAGACCCTACAGGTGGTGCCCGAGGCACATGCTGTGCTCCTTGAGTGCAAAGAGAAATAAGGACACCAAAACTTAAGGAAAGTCCAAGACACAGAAGACAGAGCACACAAACTACACAACCAAAGACACAGGCCAGAACTGCCCTGCCCAGCACACACTAGCTTTGTGCTGAAAAGTAACCCACTCCCTTTACCTACTCAGAGGAGACTGCTCCCGCATAGCCCTCTGCTCTAGCCTGACTTTAAAACTCCTCCCTGAAACTGTCAACCTTGGCCCCCCTCCAGCACCTGTCCCTCTACTTCGCTTTCAGAGGGCCAGTGGTCTGAATTCATCCTTGACAAAAAAAAACCACAACAAACAGCTAACTGATGTGTTCCTGCAGTCACCATGTTCCTCTTCATCAGCAAAACAAAAAGAAATCACAGCTCCAGCAGTGACCACCATGACAGTAGATGCCAACCTCTTCCACAACACCCTCATCCTCAGAGGTGCCATGGCAATCCACTCACCTGCTTCACGTCGATTCCAGTCGGAGGCTGCAGCAACAATTATTTATGGCACCTAAGATACCAACAAACACAAAATTACCATTGCATTTCTGCAAAATCATCAGTCCCGTGCTCCTCCTCCACACTGTCCAGCTCACCTCAAATGCAAGAGACTAGAACAGACCAGACCCTGTCAACACCCAAATCCAAATGCAAAACCGATATGACAGAGACTGATGAACCCACCTCCTTTTCCTAGCCAGCCCCCAGCGCCAAAACTTTAGAAACCCCTTCTCTTCTCCTCAACCGTCAGGGAAGGAGCCTCACTTCTTCCTGACAGCTCCCATCCTGTATTTGCAACCCTGAACCCCCTACACCGGCTGCTTCTCAGGAGCAGCTCTTCTGAGCTGTGCCCTGCGTTTGGCAGGCACCTCCTATCTTCTGTCTTCCCACAGACTCTGGGCTCTGCATCAGACCCACAAAACAAATAATGTCCTGACACAATCTATGAGGGGCCTGCTGCCCGCTGCAAAAACTCTAGGTACACCGTGGCACTCCATGGGCAACGGGGAAAGGTGATGAGCCATGCCATACCCTGAACGACGCTATGCCTTACATCCCTGCTGCTTTCTTGAGAAATGCTAGTGCCATATATGCAGATGCATACAAAACGCTCACCCTAACCCCCATAAGATAATCTCATCATCAACCCAATTAAGAGAAACAATATCAGCAATTTACACAGCATACTGCAAAACTGGTGAAAAACCCACAGTTCTATCTTCAATAAAGTCAGAAATTCTAGGAAAATGCAGTGCTCCTAGAACAAAGAAAAGCATACTATTAAACCATCTGGGCACCCCTTAAACACTCATCACAAAGTTATGACCCGAAAAAAAAAGGAGCATACCAGTCAACTTTCTACCATACAGGCAGCTGGATGTTTACTGCTCCCGAAGGTCTCAGCTCAGCCTTCTCACCTCTGCCTCCCTAAATGCCGAAACACGCCTGCCCAAACAGCTGAGCCTGTCCCAAAGCTGCAGCAAAGCGAGGGACCAGCAGAGCACCCACCCCACAGGGCCCAGCAGCAGAATGAGCTCCTGAGCCCGGGCTGGGGCTCAGGTACCCCGGGCCCCGCCCACCGCCCTCAGGCCCCGCCCACCGCCCTTCCCACAATCCCCTGGGAAAGGGGCAGGGCCAACCCCCAGAAGACATGAAGGCGGGTGGCAGCGGGAGCAGCAGCTTTGCTTCTCCTGCCTTAAGTTCCCAGCAGGCGAAGCACCTCCCCTTTTTATTTCCATTTGGGACTAACCTCTGGTGATTCTCTTACCGCTTTTGTGTGATTTCTGTCCAGTTGTTGCTGTGGAGAAGAGAGCTCTGCAGGGGTTGCATTATTTTTGCGATCTTCAGATATTTTTGTGGTTAACTGATAATCGTGTTTTATCGTTTTGGAAGGGTGTTGGAAGCATATGATTTCCAGAAGACTTATGAGCATTTACGGGGTCCTGGAGGACTAAAGTGCCACGGAGACGCGCGTCGGAGGACTGAGGGGGCACTTCCGGGGTCCTGGAGGACCGCGGGGTCACGGAGTCGCGCGTCGGAGGACTGAGGGGGCACTTCCGGGGTCGTGGAGGACCGAAGTGCCACGGAGACGCGCGTCGGAGGACTGAGGGGGCACTTCCGGGGTCGTGGAGGACCGAAGTGCCACGGAGACGCGCGTCGGAGGACTGAGGGGGCACTTCCGGGGTCCTGGAGGACCGCGGGGTCACGTAGATGGAAACCCGGAAAACTGCCGGGCACTGACGGGGCCGCGGTAACGCGTAAGAGCCGATGCGGAGGGGCCGATGGCCGCTCTGGAGGCCGGGCGGGCGGCACCGATGCCGCTCCAGGTGGCGCGGAGCTCGCCAGAGTCCCGGCGGTCCTGGTTCGCCCTCCGGCCGCCGCTCTCTTGAGACTGCGGCCGGACGGGCCTCCGCGAAGCCGCGCCTGCGCACGAGCTGCGGAACCCACGCGGCGCCGGCGGCGGGGGCCGAGGGGGTCCGGGAGGCGCGGGCACTGCGCATGCGCCGCCCCCCACCTGCAGGACGCGCCTTCAGCCGCTAGGCGGCAGCACCCGCTCCGGTATTGACACACATCTGTACGTTTAGGGAATTTACGTTGCCCATTTCCTACGTTAACGCTTTTGATACCGAATATCTATTTAGGCTGTCTGCCTACACACCTAGTTTGACACTAATATCTTTTTATAAACGCATCTAAGTATTTTTATATTCTAGGATCTTTCATATAACACAGAATCACAGAATCCTTAGAGACAGAGGTTTTTATTTTGAACTTTTACATACATAATTTATATATATGTATATTTCTCATTCCCTATTTCAATGCATCCTGCCCATAGTTACAGGTTTTCACATTTTTTAATGCATCCCAAGAATTTTCAGACATTCTGGGGCCGCGACCCACTTCTTTTGGGGGGGCAACTCCACGTAACCCCCCCCCCCATCTCCCACTCACCTGCTCCTCTGCTGCATCATCGCTGCCCCAGTGACATCGGGGTGCCCCAAATGACACCATCACCCCCCAAGACACACACACACAGACACCCTTCTATTCACCCCAAAAAAAGGCTTAAAACGCCCAGACCCAGGGCTGGCCCCTTCTCCTCAGGGGGGCTCCGCCACCGGCTGCAAACCTGGGCTGGGGCATCTCTCGAGCAGCACGAGACGCCTACGACGAGGCACCTGGAAAACAAAAATCCCCAATTATAGCTCAGCATCCCAAAAAAACAGCACAGAAGAGAGCAGAGGAATTCCGTCAGACGGAGGGACGGGACAGGAGCTGGGGAAACAGCTCAGCTCGAAATACAGCACAGCCTTCAAAAGCCAGCGCCATTTGAACTCATAAAAGTCAGGATTAAGACTAATCAGTGCCATTTTGAACACGTTCTTAGCATAAGGGCGAACCCTCCGGCTGGTGCTGGGAAACACCTGGCCCTTTCCCTTTCACTGAGAAGGTGTGCATGAAGTTTACATCCACCCAGTGAAAATACTTACCCTGTGAAAGTACTTGGCTTTCCTTCGGCGCTAATTTAACTTGCACAGCTGTGAACGGATACTATTAAACTATCCGTCTCCAAAATACACAGCTATGATTTGACCACGGGGGGTTTTTTGTGTGCTACACGAGGAGGAGGAGGGACATCGGGGCAGCGGCGCTGCCCGAGAGAGACACTACTGGCTGCCGGGAAAAGGCGGCACTGAAAGCCAGACAGAAGTACTTCAGAGCACTCTGCCAAAAAAACGGGGGGAAAACCGCGTAACATTCAGTTGTCTCTCCTTTTAAACATTTCGAACAAATACCTAACTGCCCAGGTACACCTCATAAATTGTACACTACAGCCGTTTAGGCGGCTGCAGTTTAAACTACGCAAGTCAGTTTGTCGATTATACAACTCTCACTTTTTTTTTTTTAGCTTCATTTAACATAGAAAAATCAGTGAGAGAAAAAACTCCTCCAAATGGTTTTACTTTTGGGGGCGGGGAATCAAATCGCCGGCGCCGCGATCCGTAGGGCTACCAAAAAGGACCGGCAGATTCGCAAATGCTTTTGGCTGTGCTGAAGGCGCAGAGGAACGCGTTTTTATGGTATCTCGACTGTTCCAACCGAGAACCCAAAGGCCGGCGATGCCAGCAACTGGGGGGAGACGCGCGGCACTTGGGCCTGCGGAAGGAAATGAACTTCCTCCCGAGGTTACAGAAAAAGGACATTGTTGAAGCCGTAAGTCACCAAAACCACAACCAAAACCACAGGATTCGCCGTCACGAGTTAAACGCTGCTGATGCTTCACGGCAAAGCCTGGAGAACACAGAGAGGCGATGCCCGTTTGTCCCGTTTTGTCCGTGTCTCCTCTTTGACCTCAATCGCCTTTAGGACAGATGCCAGTATCTCAGTGAGGTTTTCGAGTACCGCTGTGAAATATTTTAAAGACTTATTGACTGAGAAAGCATAAAGTTTTTATCGTGAAAGCAAAGCCTGCTTCTTCTGGACATGTGAACTCTTACAAACAGTTCCTTCCCTCTTCTAGTACAGAATTATTTTCACAGTATCGTTTGACAGTGAGCACCCAGAAAGAGAAGAATATGCTTTCAGGAAGAGAAAAATAAATGGAGGGAAGTAAGCTTTGCAGAGGCGTAACGTGCTCCAGGACAGACTTTATTTTGTTTTTAGGATTGTGAGGGACGGACTGTAAATTCCCTGCCGAGGGGCAGGAGCCCCTCCAAGCCTTCAGTGGAACGCCTCAAACACTCGCAAGGAAATAAATAACGCAGGCCTGGCCTTCAAACAGCTGATGAGGCTCACACTTCTGGCGGCTGAAAGTGTGGGAGAACTGTCTTGTGAAGACAGGTCGGTTCTGCCACTCGTGCCGTGAGCTCGCTCGTTCTCAGTTCTCGAGGCCGTTGTGTCCCATGAGTGACCTTTGCTTCATTATCCGCGAAACGCACGTGAAAGCGCACGCCCTGCATGTGCTAATGAAGATTACAGAGATCACGCTAAACATGTGTGACCATGGCACTCGTCTCTCCACCCAAATCATGGCACACGTCACCGGGGAGAAGGGAGAAACCTGAGCTGAGCCCGTCCTCAGCAAGGAGGGCGGACCGTGCTGATTCAGCAAACGTAAAAGGGGAAAATAAGTGCCCCGAGGGAACAAAAAAGAAACAAAAGAAATAGATAGTGCCTGGGAAGATTCTTCCCAAGAAAGAAGAAGATTATGCCTGGGAAGAATCCCTGAAAAAGACGCTGGAACCAGGACCCGCGATCTCTTTATCTCTGTCTTTTTCTCTGTCTTTTCCTCTCTCTGTCCCTCAGTTTCTCTTTTCTCTTGGAATTGTTAAGTAACAGTTAGAGCTGTGAAGTGATGACCTTAAGATGACCTTAAGTACGACCTTAAGCACCGCTTGCCATAAGTTGTCCTACACCTGGTGTTAACTAACACAATGTACACCCCAACACCTGCCATAATTTTTTATATACCTAACCAATTATCGTGGGCTTGTTAAGATCTATACTAACCATTTTGGTAAGCTAATAAATGTTTCTGTATGGACCTTGAGATTTATCTCACCTTAGTCCGTGCCGCTGAGAATTTACAAATCTGAAGTCACTTACCCTCCCCTCTTTCCTGACAGCGGGAAGCGACAAGGATTTTGTTAAAATATTTCACAGAAAAACTATAGGAGGAGTGCTGGCACATCCTTCCCGTTAACTTCAGAGTCCACACTACAAGTACCTCAGGAAAAAAGCAGACGCGCATCGCAGACGCACCTCGTACTCGCAGAGCACTCCGGATTCTTTCCGTCTGTCCTGTACCATCACGGCAGAAGGAAGGGCGACCACGGAGAAACGCTGGCAGCTGGAATTCTGCCAAGACAGGAAAAAAACTTCTGGCGTAAAGCTAAGTGGCAATCTAAAGCGTCCTTCTTTCGTGAAGGTCTGTGAAGACTGCAGCCAACGGAGGCTCCTGACGAGTGGGACACGGCCCCAAAGCCTGGGACTCACCGCAGCTCCTGCTTTCAGCGCTGCCCACAGAATTTTCCAGTTCAGGTGCCTCTCTCTTTCTCTGTCCCTTCCTCTTCTGCAGCGCTGGTCACTTGACCATCCTCCACCTAAGAGAACACAGCGGTGTCTTACAGCTCTTGCGATATGAAGCTTCCCAGATGTGCAGCCTTGCACGCACACAACCCTTCCCCATGGCCATACCGTGATTTTGGATACGCGTACGGACCCTGCGGTACATATCAGCAATCTGGTCTGCTGAGGACAACTCAGAGGGGACCCTTCCTCACCCAGAAATGCTTGGCTGTCTCTTCCCTGCCGCAGGAAGCACCTTCTGGCTCAATCACCTTGATGTTGTTCTCTGGCTGTTTCACGTTTTTCAAGCATCTTAAGCTTCACCCACAGCAGCTCCTGTTCAAAGCCAGTAAACGTCCACCAGTCCCAGGTCGCCCACACCAGGAGGGAGAACGGGGCTGAACGGAGACAGCCCAGGCAAGTCTGTGGCAAAGGCAGCCCACGACAACCCCGGGGAGGAGCGGACAACCGCGGCCTCCGGGAGAGAAAGAGAAGGGGCAGCAGTTCCCCGACCACTCGCCCCAGCGGGAGCCCCCCCTGCAGCAGGAGCTCCTGGAGACGCTGCTTTCCCCACCCGGATGCTCCTGGCACCTGCATCGAGAGGCGACCAAGCGCAGCCAGGGGCGGCCGCCGCTGTCGGGAACAGGACGGGGGGAGGACATCTGCCGGCAGTGCCTCGGCTGGGGAGGAGGGCCGGGGCCCGTCTCCTCGCAAAGGAACAGGGAGCGGGGGGGCTGCGGGCCCGGGAGCGGAGGGACGCCGGCCCGGGAGCAGGGGGTGGCCGGCCCGGGAGCCCGGGGACGCGGGGGGAGAACCGTCCCGATGGGGGGGGACGAGAGGGGGGGAGGGAGGGGGGGTCCGAGCCTGAGGACGCGGGGCGGGGGGCCGGGGCCGGGGCCAGCCTGGGAGCCCGAGGACGGGACGCGGGGGGGGAACCGTCCCGGGAGCGGGGGGGTCCGAGCCGGAGGACGGCGGGGGTGGGGCCGGGGCCGGGCTGGGAGCCCGGGGACGCGGGGGGGGGACGCGGGGAGGGGGGGAACCGTCCCGGGAGCGGGGGGGGGTCCGTCCCGGAAGCGGGGGCCGCCTACCATCCTCCAGCCCGACGGAAACGCGGCCGGCAGACGCCGCTCCCCACGTGACCACCCGGAAGTAACGTACCAGAAAATACTTCGCAGGCTGGCGCGGCGGCGCGACGTGGGCGCCGGTGGCGCCGAGGCTGATGGCCGCCGCAAAGCCTGCAGCCCCACGGGCTGTGGGGCCACGCGAGCGGCTGCCAAAGAGATTTCCAAGGGGGCACGGCTTTCCCTCCTGGCTCTTCGGGCGTGGGAGCTGTGGCCAGAGCCCCGGCCCTACCGGAAAATGCTTCGCAGGCTGGCGCGGCGGCCCCACGAGGGCGCCGGTGGCGCCGAGGCTGACGGCCGCCGCAAAGCCCGCAGCCCCACGGGCTGTGGGGCCACGCGAGCGGCTGCCAAAGAGCTTTCCAACGAGGCACGGCTTTCCCTCCTGGCTCTTCGGGCGTGGGAGCTGTGGCCAGAGCCGCGGCCCCACCGGAAAATGCTTCGCGGGCTGGCGCAGCGGCGCCAGGTGGGCGCCGGTGGCGCTGAGGCTGACGGCCGCCGCAAAGCCCGCAGCCCCACGGGCCGTGAGGCCACGTGAGCGGCTGCCAAAGAGCTTTCCAAGGAGGCACGGCTTTCCCTCCTGGCTCTTCGGGCGTGGGAGCTGTGGCCAGAGCCACGGCCCTACCGGAAAATGCTTCGCAGGCTGGCGCGGCGGCACCACGTGGGTGCCGGTGGCGCCGAGGCTGACGGCCGCCGCAAAGCCCGCAGCCCCACGGGCTGTGGGGCCACGCGAGCGGCTGCCAAAGAGCTTTCCAACGAGGCACGGCTTTCCCTCCTGGCTCTTCGGGCGTGGGAGGTGTGGCCAGAGCCGCGGCCCTACCGGAAAATGCTTCGCAGGCTGGCGCGGCGGCGCCACGTGGGCGCCGGTGGCGCCGAGGCTGACGGCCGCCGCAAAGCCCGCAGCCCCACGGGCTGTGGGGCCACGCGAGCGGCTGCCAAAGAGCTTTCCTACGAGGCACGGCTTTCCCTCCTGGCTCTTCGGGCGTGGGAGCTGTGGCCAGAGCCGCAGCCCTACCGGAAAATGCTTCGCAGTCTGGCGCGGCGGCGCGACGTTCGTGCCGGTGGCGCCAAGGCTGACGGTCGCCGCAAAGCCCGCAGCCCCATGGGCTGTGGGGCCACGCGAGCGGCTGCCAAAGAGCTTTCCAAAGAGGCACGGCTTTCCCTCCTGGCTCTTCGGGCGTGGGAGCTGTGGCCAGAGCCGCGGCCCTACCGGAAAATGCTTCGCGGGCTGGCGCAGCGGCGCCAGCTGGGCGCAGGTGGCGCCGAGGCTGACGGCCGCCGCAAAGCCCGCAGCCCCACGGTCTGTGGGGCCACGCGAGCGGCTGCCAAAGAGCTTTCCAACGAGGCACGGCTTTCCCTCCTGGCTCTTCGGGCGTGGGAGCTGTGGCCAGAGCCACGGCCCTACCGGAAAATGCTTCGCAGGCTGGCGCGGCTGCACCACGTGGGTGCCGGTGGCGGCGAGGCTGACGGCCGCCGCAAAGCCCGCAGCCCCACGGGCTGTGGGGCCACGCGAGCGGCTGCCAAAGAGCTTTCCAACGAGGCATGGCTTTCCCTCCTGGCTCTTCGGGCGAGGGATCTGTCGCCATAGCCGCGGCCCTACCGGAAAATGCTTCGCAGGCTGGCGCGGCTGCACCTCGTGGGCGCTGGTGGCGGGGAGGCTGATGGCCGCCACAAAGCCCGCAGCCCCACGGGCTGTGGGGCCACGCGAGCGGCTGCCAAAGAGCTTTCCAACGAGGCACAGCTTTCCCTCCTGGCTCTTCGGGCGTGGGAGCTGTGGCCAGAGCCGCAGCCCTACCGGAAAATGCTTCGCAGGCTGGCGCGCCTGCACCTGGTGGGCGCCGCTGGCGCCGAGGCTGACGGCCGCCGCAAAGCCCGCAGCCCCACGGGCTGTGGGGCCACGCGAGCGGCTGCCAAAGAGCTTTCCAACGAGGCATGGCTTTCCCTCCCTGACCTTCAGGCGTGGGAGCTGTCGCCAGAGCCGCGGCCCTACCGGAAAATGCTTCGCAGGCTGGCGCGGCGGCTCCATGTGGGCGCCGCCGGCGCCGAGGCTGACGGCCGCCGCAAAGCCCGCAGCCCCACGGGCTGTGGGGCCACGCGAGCGGCTGCCAAAGAGCTTTCCAAAGAGGCATGGCTTTCCCTCCCTGACCTTCAGGCGTGGGAGCTGTCGCCAGAGCCGCGGCCCTACCGGAAAATGCTTCGCAGGCTGGTGCGGCGGCGCCACGTGGGCGCCGGTGGCGGCGAGGCTGACGTCTGCCGCAAAGCCCGCAGCCCCACGGGCTGTTTTGCCAGGTGAGCGGCTGCCAAAGAGCTTTCCAACGAGGCACGGCTTTCCCTCCTGGCTCTTCGGGCGTGGGAGCTGTGGACAGAGCCGCGGCCCTACCGGAAAATGCTTCGCAGGCTGCCGGGGTTGCACCTGGTGGGCGCCGGTGGCACCGAGGCTGACGGCCGCCGCAAAGCCCGCAGCCCCACGGGCTGTGGGGCCACGCGAGAGGCTGCCAAAGAGCTTTCCAAAGAGGCATGGCTTTCCTTCCCTGCGCTTCAGGCGTGGGAACTGTCGCCAGAACCGCGTCCCTACCGGAAAATACTTCGCAGGCTGGCGCGGCGGTGCCACGTGGGCGCCGGTGGCGCCGAGGCTGACGGCCGCCGCAAAGCCCGCAGCCCCACGGGCTGTGGGGCCACGCGAGCGGCTGCCAAAGAGCTTTCCAACGAGGCATGGCTTTCCCTCCTGGCTCTTCGGGCGTGGGAGCTGTCGCCAGAGCCGCGGCCCTACCGGAAAATGCTTCGCAGGCTGGGGTGGTGGCGCCACGTGGGCGCCGGTGGCGCCGAGGCTGACGGCCGCCGCAAAGCCCGCAGCCCCACGGGCTGTGGGGCCACGCGAGCGGCTGCCAAAGAGCTTTCCGACGAGGCACGGCTTTCCCTCCTGGCTCTTCGGGCTTGGGAGCTGTCGTCAGAGCCGCAGCCCTACCGGAAAATGCTTTGCAGGCTGGCGCGGCGGCGCCACGTGGGCGCCGGTGGCGCCAAGGCTGACGGCCGCCGCAAAGCCCGCAACCCCACGGGCTGTGGGGCCACGCGAGCGGCTGCCAAAGAGCTTTCCAACGATGCACGGCTTTCCCTCCTGGCTCTTCGGGCGTGGGAGCTGTCGCCATAGCCGCGGCCCTACCGGAAAATGCTTCGCAGGCTGGTGCGGCCGAGCCATGTGGGTGCCGGTGGCGCCGAGGCTGACGGCCGCCGCAAAGCCCGCAGCCCCACGGGCTGTGGGGCCACGCGAGCGGCTGCCAAAGAGCTTTCCAACGAGGCATGGCTTTCCCTCCCTGACCTTCAGGCGTGGGAGCTGTCGCCAGAGCCGCGGCCCTACCGGAAAATGCTTCGCAGGCTGGTGCGGCGGCGCCACGTGGGCGCCGGTGGCGGCGAGTCTGACGGCTGCCGCAAAGCCCGCAGCCCCACGGGCTGTTTTGCCAGGTGAGCGGCTGCCAAAGAGCTTTCCAACGAGGCACGGCTTTCCCTCCTGGCTCTTCGGGCGTGGGAGCTGTGGCCAGAGCCGCGGTCCTACCGGAAAATGCTTCGCAGGCTGGCGCGCCTGCACCTGGTGGGCGCCGCTGGCGCCGAGGCTGACGGCCGCCACAAAGGCCGCAGCCCCACGGGCTGTGGGGCCACGCGAGCGGCTGCCAAAGAGCTTTCCAACGAGGCATGGCTTTCCCTCCCTGACCTTCAGGCGTGGGAGCTGTCGCCAGAGCCGCGGCCCTACCGGAAAATGCTTCGCAGGCTGGTGCGGCTGCACCTGGTGGGCGCCGGTGGCAACGAGGCTGACGGCCGCCGCAAAGCCCGCAGCCCCACGTGCTGTTTTGCCAGGTGAGCGGCTGCCAAAGAGCTTTCCAACGAGGCACGGCTTTCCCTCCTGGCTCTTCGGGCGTGGGAGCTGTGGCCAGAGCCGCGGCCCTACCGGAAAATGCTTCGCAGGCTGGCGGGGCTGCACCCAGTGGGCGCCGGTGGCAACGAGGCTGACGGCCGCCGCAAAGCCCGCAGCCTCACGGGCTGTGGGGCCACGCGAGAGGCTGCCAAAGAATTTTCCAAAGAGGCATGGCTTTCCTTCCGTGCCCTTCAGGCGTGGGAGCTGTCGCCAGAGCCGCGGCCCTACCGGAAAATGCTTTGCAGGCTGGCGCGGCGGTGCCACGTGGGCGCCGGTGGCGCCGAGGCTGACGGCCGCCGCAAAGCCCGCAGCCCCACGGGCTGTGGGGCCACGCGAGAGGCTGCCAAAGAGCTTTCCAACGAGGCACGGCTTTCCCTCCTGGCTCTTCGGGCATGGGAGCTGTCGCCAGAGCCGCGGCCCTACCGGAAAATGCTTCGCAGGCTGGCGCGGCTGCACCTGGTGGGCGCTGGTGGCGGGGAGGCTGACGGCCGCCACAAAGCCTGCAGCCCCACGGGCTGTGGGGCCACGCGAGCGGCTGCCAAAGAGCTTTCCAACGAGGCATGGCTTTCCCTCCTGGCTCTTCGGGCGTGGGAGCTGTCGCCAGAGCCGCGGCCCTACCAGAAAATGCTTCGCAGGCTGGGGCGGTGGCGCCACGTGGGCGCCGGTGGCGCCGAGGCTGACGGCCGCCGTAAAGCCCGCAGCCCCACGGGCTGTGGGGCCACGCGAGCGGCTGCCAAAGAGCTTTCCGACGAGGCACGGCTTTCCCTCCTGGCTCTTCGGGCTTGGGAGCTGTCGTCAGAGCCGCAGCCCTACCGGAAAATGCTTTGCAGGCTGGCGCGGCGGCGCCACGTGGGCGCCGGTGGCGCCAAGGCTGACGGCCGCCGCAAAGCCCGCAACCCCACGGGCTGTGGGGCCACGCGAGCGGCTGCCAAAGAGCTTTCCAACGATGCACGGCTTTCCCTCCTGGCTCTTCGGGTGTGGGAGCTGTCGCCATAGCCGCGGCCCTACCGGAAAATGCTTCGCAGGCTGGTGCGGCCGAGCCACGTGGGCGCCGGTGGCGCCGAGGCTGACGGCCACCGCAAAGCCCGCAGCCCCACGGGCTGTGGGGCCACGCGAGCGGCTGCCAAAGAGCTTTCCAACGAGGCATGGCTTTCCCTCCTGGCTCTTCGGGCTTGGGAGCTGTCGCCAGAGTCACGGCCCTACCGGAAAATGCTTCGCAGGCTGTAGCGGCTGCACCTGGTGGGCGCCGGTGGCGGGGAGGCTGACGGCCGCCGCAAAGCCCGCAGCCCCACGGGCTGTGGGGCCACGCGAGCGGCTGCCAAAGAGCTTTCCAACGAGGCACGGCTTTCCCTCCTGGCTCTTCGGGCGTGGGAGCTGTGGCCAGAGTCACGGCCCTACCGCAAAATGCTTCGCAGGCTGGCGTGGCTGCACCTCGTGGGCGCCGGTGGCGGGGAGTCTGATGGCCGCCAGAAAGCCCGCAGCCCCACGGGCTGTGGGGCCACGCGAGCGGCTGCCAAAGAGCTTTCCAAAGAGGCATGGCTTTCCCTCCCTGACCTTCAGGCGTGGGAGCTGTCGCCAGAGCCGCAGCCCTACCGGAAAATGCTTCGCAGGCTGGAGCGGCGGCGCCACGTGGGCGCCGGTGGCGGCGAGGCTGACGTCTGCCGCAAAGCCCGCAGCCCCACGGGCTGTTTTGCCAGGTGAGCGGCTGCCAAAGAGCTTTCCAACGAGGCACGGCTTTCCCTCCTGGCTCTTCGGGCGTGGGAGCTGTGGACAGAGCCGCGGCCCTACCGGAAAATGCTTCGCAGGCTGCCGGGGTTGCACCTGGTGGGCGCCGGTGGCACCGAGGCTGACGGCCGCCGCAAAGCCCGCAGCCCCACGGGCTGTGGGGCCACGCGAGAGGCTGCCAAAGAGCTTTCCAAAGAGGCATGGCTTTCCTTCCCTGCCCTTCAGGCGTGGGAACTGTCGCCAGAGCCGCGTCCCTACCGGAAAATACTTCGCAGGCTGGCGCGGCGGTGCCACGTGGGCGCCGGTGGCGCCGAGGCTGACGTCCGCCGCAAAGCCCGCAGCCCCACGGGCTGTGGGGCCACGCGAGAGGCTGCCAAAGAGCTTTCCAACGAGGCACGGCTTTCCCTCCTGGCTCTTCGGGCGTGGGAGCTGTCGCCAGAGCCGCGGCCCTACCGGAAAATGCTTCGTGGGCTGGCGCAGCGGCGCCACGTGGGCGCCGGTGGCGCCGAGGCTGACGGCCGCCGCAAAGCCCGCAGCCCCACGGTCTGTGGGGCCACGCGAGCGGCTGCCAAAGAGCTTTCCAACGAGGCATGGCTTTCCCTCCTGGCTCTTCGGGCATGGGAGCTGTCGCCAGAGCCGCTGTCCTACCGGAAAATGCTTTGCAGCCTGGTGCGGCGGTGCCACGTGGGCGCCGGTGGCGGCGAGGCTGACGGCCGCCGCAAAGCCCGCAGCCCCACGGGCTGTGGGGCCACGCGAGCGGCTGCCAAAGAGCTTTCCAACGAGGCACGGCTTTCCCTCCTGGCTGTTCGTGCTTGGGAGCTGTCGTCAGAGCCGCGGTCCTACCGGAAAATGCTTCGCAGGCTGGCGCGGCTGCACCTCGTGGGCGCTGGTGGCGGGGAGGCTGATGGCCGCCACAAAGCCCGCAGCCCCACGGGCTGTGGGGCCACGCGAGCGGCTGCCAAAGAGCTTTCCAACGAGGCACGGCATTCCCTCCCTGCTCTTCGGGCGTGGGAGCTGTCGCCAGAGTCGCGGCCCTACCGGAAAATGCTTCGCAGGCTGGCGCGGCTGCACCTGGTGGGCGCCGGTGGCAACGAGGCTGACGGCCGCCGCAAAGCCCGCAGCCCCACGCGCTGTTTTGCAAGGTGAGCGGCTGCCAAAGAGCTTTCAAACGAGGCACGGCTTTCCCTCTTATGTCTTCAGGCGTGGGAGCTGTCGCCAGAGCCGCGGCGCTACCGGAAAATGCTTCGCAGGCTGGCGCGGCGGCGCCACGTGGGCGCTAATGCCGCCGAGGCTAACGGCCGCCGCAAAGCCCGCAGCCCCACGGACTGTGGGGCCACGCAAGCGGCTGCCAAAGAGCTTTCCAACGAGGCACGGCTTTCCCTCCTGGCTCTTCGGGCGTGGGAGCTGTGGCCAGAGCCGCGGCCCTACCGGAAAATGCTTCGCAGGCTGGTGCGGTGGCGCCACGTGGGTGCCGGTGGCGCCGAGGCTGACGGCCGCCGCAAAGCCCGCAGCCCCACGGGCTGTGGGGCCACGCGAGCGGCTGCCAAAGAGCTTTCCAACGAGGCACGGCTATCCCTCCTGGCTCTTCGGGCGTGGGAGCTGTGGCCAGAGCCGCGGCCCTACCGGAAAATGCTTCGCAGGCTGGGGCGGCGGCGCCATGTGGGCGCCGGTGGCGCCGAGGCTGACGGCCGCCGCAAAGCCCGCAGCCCCACGGGCTGTGGGGCCACGCTAGCGGCTGCCAAAGAGCTTTCCAACGAGGCATGGCTTTCCCTCCTGGCTCTTCGGGTGTGGGAGCTGTGGCCAGAGCCGCGGCCCTACCGGAAAATGCTTCGCAGGCTGGTGCGGCGGCGCCACGTGGGCGCCGGTGGCGCCAAGGCTGACGGCCGCCGCAAAGCCCGCAGCCCCACGGGCTGTGGGGCCATGCGAGCGGCTGCCAAAGAGCTTTCCAACGAGGCATGGCTTTCCCTCCTGGCTCTTCGGGCGTGGGAGGTGTGGCCAGAGCCGCAGCCCTACCGGAAAATGCTTCGCAGGCTGGCACGGCGGCGCCATGTGGGCACCGGTGGCGCCGAGGCTGACGGCCGCCGCAAAGCCCGCAGCCCCACGGGCTGTGGGGCCATGCGAGCGGCTGCCAAAGAGCTTTCCAACGAGGCACGGCTTTCCCTCCTGGCTCTTCGGGCGTGGGAGCTGTGGCCAGAGCCGCGGCCCTACCGGAAAATGCTTCGTAGGCTGGCGCGGCGGCGCGACGTGGGTGCCGGTGGCGCCGAGGCTAACGGCCGCCGCAAAGCCCGCAGCCCCACGGGCTGTGGGGCCACGCGAGCGGCTGCCAAAGTGCTTTCCAACGAGGTACGGCTTTCCCTCCTGGCTCTTCGGGTGTGGGAGCTGTGGCCAGAGCCGCGGCCCTACCGGAAAATGCTTCGCAGGCTGGTGCGGCGGCGCCACGTGGGCGCCGGTGGCGCCAAGGCTGACGGCCGCCGCAAAGCCCGCAGCCCCACGGGCTGTGGGGCCACGCGAGCGGCTGCCAAAGAGCTTTCCAAAGAGGCATGGCTTTCCTTCCCTGCCCTTCAGGCGTGGGAACTGTCGCCAGAGCCGCGGCCCTACTGGAAAATGCTTCGCAGGCTGGTGCGGCGGCGCCACGTGGGCGCCGGTGGCGGCGAGGCTGACGTCTGCCGCAAAGCCCGCAGCCCCACGGGCTGTTTTGCCAGGTGAGCGGCTGCCAAAGAGCTTTCCAACGAGGCACGGCTTTCCCTCCTGGCTCTTTGGGCGTGGGAGCTGTGGACAAAGCCGCGGCCCTACCGGAAAATGCTTCGCAGGCTGGCGGGGCTGCACCTGGTGGGCGCCGGTGGCACCGAGGCTGACGGCCGCCGCAAAGCCCGCAGCCCCACGGGCTGTGGGGCCACGCGAGCGGCTACCAAAGAGCTTTCCAAAGAGGCATGGCTTTCCCTCCTGGCTCTTCGGGCGTGGGAGCTGTCGCCAGAGCCGCGGCCCTACCGGAAAATGCTTCGCAGGCTGGTGCGGCGGCGCCACGTGGGCGCCGGTGGCGGCGAGGCTGACGTCTGCCGCAAAGCCCGCAGCCCCACGGGCTGTTTTGCCAGGTGAGCGGCTGCCAAAGAGCTTTCCAACGAGGCACGGCTTTCCCTCCTGGCTCTTTGGGCGTGGGAGCTGTGGACAAAGCCGCGGCCCTACCGGAAAATGCTTCGCAGGCTGGCGGGGCTGCACCTGGTGGGCGCCGGTGGCACCAAGGCTGACGGCCGCCGCAAAGCCCGCAGCCCCACGGGCTGTGGGGCCACGCGAGAGGCTGCCAAAGAGCTTTCCAAAGAGGCATGGCTTTCCTTCCCTGCCCTTCAGGCGTGGGAACTGTCGCCAGAGCCGCGGCCCTACTGGAAAATACTTCGCAGGCTGGCGCGGCGGTGCCACGTGGGCGCCGGTGGCGCCGAGGCTGAAGTCCGCCGCAAAGCCCGCAGCCCCACGGGCTGTGGGGCCACGCGAGAGGCTGTCAAAGAGCTTTCCAACGAGGCACGGCTTTCCCTCCTGGCTCTTCGGGCGTGGGAGCTGTCGACAGAGCCGCGGCCCTACCGGAAAATGCTTCGCAGGCTGGCGCGGCTGCACCTGGTGGGCGGGGAGGCTGACGGCCGCCACAAAGCCCGCAGCCCCACGGGCTGTGGGGCCACGCGAGCGGCTGCCAAAGAGCTTTCCAACGAGGCACGGCTTTCCCTCCTGGCTCTTCGGGCGTGGGAGCTGTCGCCAGAGCCGCGGCCCTACCGGAAAATGCTTCGCAGGCTGGTGCGGCGGCGCCACGTGGGCGCCGGTGGCGCCGAGGCTGACGGCTGCCACAAAGCCCGCAGCCCCACGGGCTGTGGGGCCACGCGAGCAGCTGCCAAAGAGCTTTCCAACGAGGCACGGCTTTCTCTCCTGGCTCTTCGGGCATGGGAGGTGTCGCCAGAGCCGCGGCCCTACCGGAAAATGCTTCGCAGGCTGGCGCGGCTGCACCTGGTGGGCGCCGGTGGCAGGGAGGCTGACGGCCGCCACAAAGCCCGTAGCCCCACGGGCTGTGGGGCCATGCGAGCGGCTGCCAAAGAGCTTTCCAACGAGGCATGGCTTTCCCTCCTGGCTCTTCGTGCTTGGGAGCTGTCGCCAGAGCCGCGGCCCTACCGGAAAATGCTTCGCAGGCTGGCGCGGCTGCACCTGATGGGCACCGGTTGCAGGGAGGCTGACGGCCGCCGCAAACCCCGCAGCCCCACGGGCTGTTTTGCCAGGTGAGCGGCTGCCAAAGAGGTTTCCAACGAGGCACGGCTTTCCCTCCTGGCTCTTCGGGCATGGGAGGTGTCGCCAGAGCCGCGGCCCTACCGGAAAATGCTTCGCAGGCTGGCGCGGCTGCACCTGATGGGCTCCGGTGGCAGGGAGGCTGACGGCCGCCGCAAAGCCCGCAGCCCCACGGGCTCTGGGGTCATGCGAGCGGCTGCCAAAGAGCTTTCCAACGAGACACGGCTTTCCCTCCTGGCTCTTCGTGATTGGGAGCTGTCGCCAGAGCCGCGGCCCTACCGGAAAATGCTTCGAAGGCTGGTGCGGCGGCGCCACGTGGGTGCCGGTGGCGCTGAGGCTGACGGCCGCCGCAAAGCCCGCAGCCCCACTGGCTGTGGGGTCATGCGAGCGGCTGCCAAAGAGCTTTCCAACGAGGCATGGGTTTCCCTCCTGGCTCTTCGTGCTTGGGAGCTGTCGTCAGAGCCGCAGCACTACCAGAAAATGCTTTGCAGGCTGGCGCGGCGGCGCCACGTGGGCGCCGGTGGCGCCTAGGCTGATGGCCGCCGCAAAGCCCGCAGCCCCACGGGCTGTGGGGCCACGCGAGCGGCTGCCAAAGAGCTTTCCAACGAGGCACGGCTTTCCCTCCTGGCTCTTCGGGCGTGGGAGCTGTCGCCAGAGCCGCGGTCCTACCGGAAAATGCTTTGCAGCCTGGTGCGGCGGTGCCACGTGGGCGCCGGTGGCGCCGAGGCTGACGGCCGCCGCAAAGCCCGCAGCCCCACGGGCTGTGGGGCCACGCGAGCGGCTGCCAAAGAGCTTTCCAACGAGGCACGGCATTCCCTCCCTGCTCTTCGGGCGTGGGAGCTGTCGCCAGAGTCGCGGCCCTACCGGAAAATGCTTCGCAGGCTGGCGCGGCTGCACCTGGTGGGCGCTGGTGGCGCTGAGGCTGACGGCCGCCGCAAAGCCCGCAGCCCCACGTGCTGTTTTGCCAGGTGAGCGGCTGCCAAAGAGCTTTCCAACGAGGCACGGCTTTCCCTCCTGGCTCTTCAGGCGTGGGAGCTGTGGACAGAGCCGCGGCCCTACCGGAAAATGCTTCGCAGGCTGGCGCGCCTGCACCTGGTGGGCACCGGTGGCGGGGAGGCTGATGGCCGCCACAAAGCCCGCAGCCCCACGGGCTGTTGGGTTACGCGAGCGGCTGCCAAAGGGCTTTCCAACGAGGCACGGCTTTCCCTCCCTGACCTTCAGGCGTGGGAGCTCTCGCCAGAGCCGCGGCCCTACCGGAAAATGCTTCGCAGGCTGGTGCGGCGGCGCCACGTGGGCGCCGGTGGCGGCGAGTCTGACGGCTGCCGCAAAGCCCGCAGCCCCACGGGCTGTTTTGCCAGGTGAGCGGCTGCCAAAGAGCTTTCCAACGAGGCACAGCTTTCCCTCCTGGCTCTTCGGGCGTGGGAGCTGTCGCCAGAGCCGCGGTCCTACCGGAAAATGCTTCGCAGGCTGGCGCGCCTGCACCTGGTGGGCGCCGCTGGCGCCGAGGCTGACGGCCGCCACAAAGGCCGCAGCCCCACGGGCTGTGGGGCCACGCGAGCGGCTGCCAAAGAGCTTTCCAACGAGGCATGGCTTTCCCTCCCTGACCTTCAGGCGTGGGAGCTGTCGCCAGAGCCGCGGCCCTACCGGAAAATGCTTCGCAGGCTGGTGCGGCTGCACCTGGTGGGCGCCGGTGGCGGCGAGTCTGACGGCTGCCGCAAAGCCCGCAGCCCCACGGGCTGTTTTGCCAGGTGAGCGGCTGCCAAAGAGCTTTTCAATGAGGCACGGCTTTCCCTCCTGGCTCTTCGGGCGTGGGAGCTGTGGCCAGAGCCGCGGCCCTACCGGAAAATGCTTCGCAGGCTGGCGGGGCTGCACCCGGTGGGCGCCGGTGGCACCGAGGCTGACGGCCGCCGCAAAGACCGCAGCCTCACAGGCTGTGGGGCCACGCGAGAGGCTGCCAAAGAGCTTTCCAACGAGGCACGGCTTTCCCTCCTGGCTCTTCGGGCGTGGGAGCTGTCGCCAGAGCAGCGACCCTACCGGAAAATACTTTGCAGGCTGGCGCGGCGGTGCCACGTGGGCGCCGGTGGCGCCGAGGCTGACGGCCGCCGCAAAGCCCGCAGCCCCACGGGCTGTGGGGCCACGCGAGAGGCTGCCAAAGAGCTTTCCAACGAGGCACGGCTTTCCCTCCTGGCTCTTCGGGCGTGGGAGCTGTCGCCAGAGCCGCGGCCCTACCGGAAAATGCTTCGCAGGCTGGCGCGGCTGCACCTGGTGGGCGCTGGTGGCGGGGAGGCTGACGGCCGCCGCAAAGCCCGCAGCCCCACGGACTGTGGGGCCACGCGAGCGGCTGCCAAAGAGCTTTCCAACGAGGCATGGCTTTCCCTCCTGGCTCTTTGGGCATGGGAGCTGTCGCCAGAGCCGCGGTCCTACCGGAAAATGCTTTGCAGCCCGGTGCGGCGGTGCCACGTGGGCGCCGGAGGCGGCGAGGCTGACGGCCGCCGCAAAGCCCGCAGCCCCACGGGCTGTGGGGCCACGCGAGCGGCTGCCAAAGAGCTTTCCAACGAGGCACGGCTTTCCCTCCTGGCTGTTCGTGCTTGGGAGCTGTCGTCAGAGCCGCAGTCCTACCGGAAAATGCTTTGCAGGCTGGCGCGGCTGCGCCACGTGGGCGCCGGTGGCGCCAAGGCTGACGGCCGCCGCAAAGCCCGCAGCCCCACGGGCTGTGGGGCCACGCGAGCGGCTGCCAAAGAGCTTTCCAACGAGGCACGGCTTTCCCTCCCTGCTCTTCGGGCTTGGGAGCTGTCGCCAGAGTCGCGGCCCTACCGGAAAATGCTTCGCAGGCTGGCGCGGCTGCACCTGGTGGGCGCCGGTGGCAACGAGGCTGACGGCCGCCGCAAAGCCCGCAGCCCCACGCGCTGTTTTGCCAGGTGAGCGGCTGCCAAAGAGCTTTCCAACGAGGCACGGCTTTCCCTCCTGGCTCTTCGGGCGTGGGAGCTGTGGACAGAGCCGCGGCCCTACCGGAAAATGCTTCGCAGGCTGGCGCGGCTGCACCTGGTGGGCACCGGTGGCGGGGAGGCTGATGGCCGCCACAAAGCCCGCAGCCCCACGGGCTGTGGGGCCACGCGAGCGGCTGCCAAAGAGCTTTCCAACGAGGCACGGCTTTCCCTCCTGGCTCTTCGGGCGTGGGAGCTGTCGCCAGAGCCGCAGCCCTACCGGAAAATGCTTCGCAGGCTGGCCCGCCTGCACCTGGTGGGCGCCGCTGGCGCCGAGGCTGACGGCCGCCGCAAAGCCCGCAGCCCCACGGGCTGTGGGGCCACGCGAGTGGCTACCAAAGAGCTTTACAACGAGGCACGGCATTCCTTCCCTGATCTTCGGGCGTGGGAGCTCTCGCCAGAGTCGCGACCCTACCGGAAAACGCTTCGCAGACTGGTGCGGCGGGGCTACGTGGGCGCCTGTGGCGGCGAGGCTGACGTCTGCCGCAAAGCCCGCAGCCCCACGGGCTGTTTTGCCAGGTGAGCGGCTGCCAAAGAGCTTTCCAACGAGGCACGGCTTTCCCTCCTGACTCTTTTGGCGTGGGAGCTGTGGACAGAGCCGCGGCCCTACCGGAAAATGCTTCGCAGGCTGGCGGGGCTGCACCTGGTGGGCGCCGGTGACGGCGAGGCTGACGGCCGCCGCAAAGCCCGCAGCCCCACGGGCTGTGGGGCCAATCGAGAGGCTGCCAAAGAGCTTTCCAAAGAGGCATGGCTTTCCTTCCCTGCCCTTCAGGCGTGGGAACTGTCGCCAGAGCCGCGTCCCTACCGGAAAATACTTCGCAGGCTGGCGCGGCGGTGCCACGTGGGCGCCGGTGGCACCGAGGCTGACGTCCGCCGCAAAGCCCGCAGCCCCACGGGCTGTGGGGCCACGCGAGAGGCTGTCAAAGAGCTTTCCAACGAGGCACGGCTTTCCCTCCTGGCTCTTCGGGCGTGGGAGCTGTCACCAGAGCCACGGCCCTACCGGAAAATGCTTCGCAGGCTGGCGCGGCTGCACCTGGTGGGCGCTGGTGGCGGGGAGGCTGACGGCCGCCGCAAAGCCCGCAGCCCCACGGACTGTGGGGCCACGCGAGCGGCTGCCAAAGAGCTTTCCAACGAGGCATGGCTTTCCCTCCTGGCTCTTTGGGCATGGGAGCTGTCGCCAGAGCCGCGGTCCTACCGGAAAATGCTTTGCAGCCCGGTGCGGCGGTGCCACGTGGGCGCCGGAGGCGGCGAGGCTGACGGCCGCCGCAAAGCCCGCAGCCCCACGGGCTGTGGGGCCACGCGAGCGGCTGCCAAAGAGCTTTCCAACGAGGCATGGCTTTCCCTCCTGGCTCTTTGGGCGTGGGAGCTGTGGCCAGAGCCGCGGCCCTACTGGAAAATGCTTCGCAGGCTGGGGCGGCGGCACCACCTCGGGCTGCGGGCTTTCCTACTGCCTTCAGAGTCTCACAGCCACCCTTTCCCACTTGGCACCACGCCAGCCTCTAGCATTTCTATTATTAAGTCAAGAGAGTGTACGACTTAACATTATACAGAGCGCTACACATCAATACATGCTCAAATTAAGCATAGCCACTGGAAAAATGGGCAATACAGTGCCATCGTATGTTAGCAAGTGTCACGTCTCATTGAAGACAATGACAGAGCGATACAACGTCAAGCGTAACCCAGTACTGGGCCGTGCCAGGCAATACGCCGTCACAGAATCACCAGTAGAGAAGTTCGCAACGGAGTGCAGTCTTACGATAGAATCTCTAAAGCCACCGTTAAGCCAGTGACAGGCGGTACAATGCCACACGTTACAGTATACAGGGCAGTACAACCCGATTCGCAGACAAATAAATTAGAGCAAATTACAAGACTCCCAATACAGTACAGTACAATGCCAGACAGTCTCAGATGTCGGTCAAGACAATGCCAGGGCAACGCAGTGCAAGACATAACGTTATACAGGTCAGTACAAGGCAATACGCAGTCAAATGAAGAACAGTAAACTACAATACCCAAACCACACTGGCAAACAATGGCAAACAATCACACATGTCGGTCGAGACAATGACAACGCGAGACAGAACACCGTGCAGGGCAGCGCAAGGCAGTACACAGTCAAATAAAGAACAGCTGACCAGAAAACCCGCACTACGCTGCCGTACGATCTCAAAACATCGCGGATGGCAGTCAAGGCAATTACAGGGCAAGACCGAGCACTACATCGCAGTACACAAGGCAGTACAAGGCAATACTCAGTCAAATAAATAACAGACAGTCAAAAAATTCACAGTGCAGTGAATTCACACGGGTCAGATGGCAACCAAAAGAAGGACAGGGCAATACAAGGCGAGAGGTAACCCAATACGGGGCTGGACAAGGCAATATGCAGTTGTGGCAGGTGGAGCGATTCACTTCAGTCCTGAGAGAAGTAGAGAAACATTTAGAAACATCAACACAGTGTTTCGACAAAGGCAGCAGTGAACGTAACATCCCTTTACCAGGTTCCGTGGCCACGTACCCCAGATAATTTATTGCACAGGGGCCAGGGTCAGACGAGCTGTTAGGGAGACCCTCCCGTTGAGCCACAACCCCCTTGCTTTCTAAACTCCTTCTTGAAGAGCAGTCTAAGTGCGGCTGGATCCAATTCCTAGCCCTGGACTTGGGCAACAGTTCACCTCTAAAGGACTGTATCCGCGCCATCAACCCTTTATATCACTGAGCTAAGGCTACGAGGTTTAGCGTGGTATTAGTCACTTACCGAGACTCTGTTGCGACAAGGGATCTCTCAGCCTTGAGGAGCAGAACCTGAAGCAAGCGTCCCCGCTCAAGGGCACATCCTGGTGCTATGACAGACAATACTATGACAGGGCAATACAATGCAAGACGTAACTTTACACAGGGCAGTACAAGGCCAATACACAGTCAAATAGGGAATGACCGATCACAAAATTGATGCACGGTCAAATAGAGTACAACAGCCTAAGAAGCCCTCAATACAGTGCCTGTCAACGCCAGAATACATCAGATGGCTCGCAGCACGGTGAGAGGGCAATACGACGCAAGACTTAGGAAAATACAGGGCAGTACAAAGCAATACGTAGTCAAATATAGAACAGCCGATCAAAAACACCCTCAGTTCGGTGCGGTACAACCCCAGAGAGTGTAAAAGGACCGTTAAGACTATTTCATGGCAACACAACGCACAACGTAACACAATACAGGTTGCTACAACACAATACAGAATAATATAGGAAACAACCCATCAAAACGCCACAATACGGTGCAGTACGATCCCACACGGTCTCGGGTGGCAGTCAAGACAACTATAGGGCGACACGATCCAAGATGCAACATTACACGACAGAGTAGAACTGAAGACGCAGTCAACTAAATACCAACCAATTAGAAGAACCGCAATACAGTGTGGGAGAAAACAAAAATAAATGGAGATGCCAGTCAAGACAATGACAGAGCAATACAAGGCAAGAAATAACGCAATACAGGGCAGTACAGTGAAATACACGGTCAAATAAATAACTGATTAAGTATCCCGCAATACCGTGCGATGCAATGCCAAAACGTGTGAGACAGCAGTCGAGGCAGTGACAGAGCTATACAATGGAAGACATAACGCAGGGCTGTACAACACCAAAATGTATCAGATGGCACTCAGAACAATAACATGGCGATACAATGCAAGCCGCAACACAATACAAGGTGGTAA
Source organism: Chroicocephalus ridibundus (assembly GCF_963924245.1). NCBI lineage: Eukaryota > Metazoa > Chordata > Aves > Charadriiformes > Laridae > Chroicocephalus > Chroicocephalus ridibundus. The sequence continues at coordinate 870,933 of NC_086305.1, forward strand.
CAAGGCAATACACGGTCAAACACAGACTAACGAATAAAACCTGCACAATACGGATCGCTGCAATCCCAGAACATCTAAAGTGACAGTGAACGGAATGACGGGGCAGTACAATGCAAGATACAACACTAGACAGGGCAATACGCATTCAAATAACGCAAAACCGATTAAAAAACCCACAATACACACCAGTACAATGCCGGAACAGATCAGATGGCAGTCCGGGCAAATAGAGGACAATACAATGCCAAACGTGACGCCATACCGGGCCGGGCAAGGCAATACGCAGTTGTGGCAGGCCGAGCGGCTAGCTTCGCTTCTAAGAGAGAAGCGGTGAAACATTCAGAAACATCAACACAGTGATTCTCCAAAGGCAGCAGCGCATGTGACGGCGCTTTACCAGATTCCATATGGCCACGCACCCCGGATTATTTACTGCCTAGGGGCCAGGGTCAGACGAGCTGTCAGGGAGACCCTCCCGTTAAGTCACGAGGCTCGGAAAGGACCCCCTTGCTTTCTAAACTCCTTCTCAGAGAGGAGTCTAGGTGCGGCTGGATCCAATTCCTAGCTCGGAAAGGACCCCCTTGCTTTCTAAACTCCTTCTCGGAGAGGAGTCTAGGTGCGGCTGGATCCAATTCCTAGCCCCGGACTTGGGCAACGGTTCACCTCTAAAGGATTGTATCTGCGCCATCGACCCTTTATATCACTGAGCTAAGGCTACAAGGTTTTGTATGCTATTAGTCACTTACTGAGAATCTGTTGCGGCAAGGCATCTCTATCTCGAGGAGCAGAACCTTAATTGAGCGTCCCTGCTCAAGGGGAGATCCTGGCACGGAGGCCCCTGCCATGCAGAAGTCAAAAGGCTCTTGGGCTGTCCACTATTTATGGGGTAAGCTAATTGACTTATAGTCACATCAGCACAGGAACAAAATATCTAGGTCCCCACTGTGTTGCCAGCCATCCCCCAACTTCAAGTACCACTCAGAACAACTCCATGGATGATTGGGGCGCCAAAACGAAGGGGCGCCCACACCACCCCAGCAGTCAAATAAGGAACAACCAAGGGAACTTTCACAATAAATAAGTACAATCCCAGACAGTCCAAAGTAACAGCCAAGACAATGACAGACCAATACAGTGCAAGACCTAACATCATACAGAGCAGTAAAAGGCAACGCGCAGCCAAGTCAAGAACAGTTAAAATACCCATAATCCAGTGCAGCACTATGACACTGTCCCAAAACACAGTCAAAACAATGACAGAGTAATGCAACACGAGCCGTAACACAATACAGGGCAGCACAAAGCAATACACAGTCACACAAAGAACAGCCAATTACAAAACCCACAACAGAACGCCCTACGATCTCAGGAAGTCTCAGAGGGCAGTCACGGCAAATACAGGGCAATACGGTGCAAGATAACACAATACAGGCCACTGCCAGCCAATACTCAGTCAAATAAATAACAGACAGGCAAAAAATTCACAATGCAGTGCACTACTATGACACCATGGGTCAGGTGGCAATCATGACAACGATAGGGCAATACAAGGCAAGACGTAACCCAACACGGGGCCGGACAAGGCAATATGCAGTTGTGGCAGGTGGAGCCATTCACTTCACTCCTAAGAGAAAAGTAGAGAAACATTCAGAAACATCAACACAGTGATTCTCCAAAGGCAGCAGTGCGCATGACGGCGCTTTATCAGGTTCCGTGGCCACGCACCCCGGATTATTTCCTGCCTAGGGGCCAGGGTCAGACGAGCTGTCAGGGAGACCCTCCCGTTGAGTCACGAGGCTCGGAAAGGACCCCCTTGCTTTCTAAACTCCTTCTCCGAGAGGAGTCTAGGTGCGGCTGGATCCAATTCCTAGCTCGGAGAGGACCCCCTTGCTTTCTAAACTCCTTCTCCGAGAGGAGTCTAGGTGCGGCTGGATCCAATTCCTAGCCCCGGACTTGGGCAACGGTTCACCTCTAAAGGATTATGTCTGTGCCGTCAACCCTTTACGTGGCTCATAAAAAACAGCTGATGAAGGAAGTGACAATATGGTGGCCTACAACGGCAGAATAGATCAGATGACAATCAAGACAACAACAGAGCAATACAATGGAAGACGTAACACCACACGGGGCCGGACAAGGCAATACACAGCCACATCAGAACCCATGAGAGACATCACACTACAGTCCAGACCTAGGACAGATTCTCTAACGTGACCGTCAAGACGACAGGGCAATGCAATGCAAGATGTAACACAGGCCATATGCAGTTGTGGCGGGCGCAATGATAAAATTCACTCCTAAGAGAGAGGTAGAGAAACATTAACAAACATAACAGTGATTCACTAAAGGTAGCAGCGCACGTGATGGCACTTTACCAGATTGCACGGCCACGCACCCCGGGTCATTTCCTGCCTCGGGGCCAGGGTCCGACACGCTGTCTGGGAGACCCTCCTGTTGAGTCACGAGGCTCGGAAAGGACCCCCTTGCTTTCTAAACTCCTTCTCCGAGAGGAGTCTAGGTGCGGCTGGATCCCATCCTCGCCCCGGACTTGGGCAACGGTTCACCTCTAAAGGATCATATCTGCGTGATCAAACCCTTTGTATCGCTCAGCTAAGATGGCAAAGTCTGGCATGCTGTTAGTCACTTACCCAGAATCTGTTGCGGCAAGGCTTCTCTCAACCTAGAGGAGCAGAACCTTAAGTGAGCGTCCCCGGGAAATGCTGGCAAACAGGCCGCTGCCTTGCAAGAAAGCTCCAAGGGCTCTTGGTCTGTCCGCTAGGTCTATAGCAAGCTAACTGACTCACAGTGTCTTGACTCTGGTGCCAGCCACCCCACAAAGTTCAAGTGCCACTCGTAGCGACTCCTGCTGGTCGTTATAGCTCAAGCAGCAGCCTGGAGGAAAAAGGGGGGTGACATCGCAACAGCGGTCAAATACAGAACAACCGGTTAAAAATTGCACAATACTGTGCCAGAGACTCTAAAATAACTGGCAAGACAACGACAGGGCAACCCCATGCAAGATCTAACCTTACACAGGGTAGTACAAGGCAACATACAATCAAATGCAGAGCAGACAATGAAAGAATTGACGGTACGGTGCCATACAACGGTAGAATATATCAGATGTCGGTCACCACAATGACAGAGCAATACAAGGCAAGATGTAACGCGATACGGGGCCCTACCAGGCGACACAGTCAAGGAAACAACAACCCATGAAAGAATTCACAATACAGCGCGGTCCTAGGACGGAACGTGTAAAATGACCGTCGAGACAGTGACAGGGCAATACAATGCAAGACACAACACCATACCAGGTGGTAACAAGGCAACATGCAGCCAAACGAAGAACAACCGATTAAGAAACCCAGCATACGTTCAACTGTAATACCAGAAAAGATCAGAAGGCAGTCAAGACAACGACAGCACACTATAACATGAGAAGTAACACAATACACAGCAGTACAAGGCATTACACAGTCAAATAAAGAAGAACCGATTAAAAACCACACAATACAGTGCGGTGCGATGCCAGAGTGGATCAGAAGGCAGTCGAGACTATGACGGGGCAATATAATGCAAGATGTTACACAATACAGGGCGGTACAAGGCATTAGGAAGCCAGATGAAGAACAACCGATTAAAAAACCCGCAATACAGCGTGGTACGAGGCCCGAACAGATCAGAAGGCAGTCAAGGCTACGACGGGGCAATATAACACGAGACATAACGCAATAGAGGGCGGTACAAGGCATTACACAGTCAAAGAACAACCGATTAAAAAAAAAAAAAACACGCAACACGGTGTGGTACGATGCCAGAATAGATCACAGAGCAATCAAGAGCGTGACGGGGCAACACGATGCGAAACCGATACTGAGTGAGGCGGAGCAATACTATTTCAAATATACAAGAACATAGTACGGAACCAAATTCTTAAGCGTACGACACAAGACCATCTCAAATGGCAGTCAAGGAAGTTACTGAGCAACGTAATCCCGATTTGCACAAAATGGTGCCATCAGGCACCATCACGTCCATCAACACTAAGTTGTACTGCAATATCCCCCGCATCACACGCGCCGTACCCTTCTGCTCACCTGCTCCGCATGGATTCCGGGTTTGGACTTTGTGGCACACTCTGGTTCTGGCACCTAAAACACCTAAGACACACAATATTACTGTTGAGCTTACGGGAAACCACCACCCCCATGCGCTACCTCTCTGCTACCCAGCTCACCTCCAACGCTCGTCCGGCTCCGGATGCCTGCGGCGCCTGCAAAACCAAAGACAAACACTCCCCTGAGCCGCAATGTAGCACTGGGCTATTAGACGCCAACGTGTCCACAACCGCCTCACTTGCTGGGACTACTCAGTGGGCGTGCAGCATCGCCCCTCTGACCCTGCATGTCACACCAACCGAAGAAACACACGCCGAGATACTGCCCAAAACCCTACCAAATTCCCCATCTCCCACTCCCTCACCTTGCCCGCCCATCCTCCCCCGAGGCATGCAACCTGAAGGCTCGCAAACCACCCATAAAACCCAACAGACATGGGTTGCTTTAAAACTTGAAAGTTGCTCCCTCTGAGGCAGATGTGATAAGGTCAGCAGCGGCGGGTGGGCTGAAGTGACTGACTCATCCCCATCCCCACATCCCATGTCATTCATTGCTTCAAAACTTCAAATTGGAAAGAACCAATACATACAGTACTCAGAGCCACATCTTCTCTCTAATACCACGTGCTGACTCACCTTCTTACATTGCTCTCCTCTCCTACGCTGCCCCGCCAAGCTTGTCCTGTTGCATCTGCAAGAACGACATCAGAGAAATCACCCTGAGGCAGACCAATAGAGTCATAACAACAAAAAGTCTTGCACCTTTTTACAAATACCATCTAAGGTCCAAATACAACCGTACACAAAGAAAATTACAAAAAAAAAAATCCGCACCAAAACCAGCTGTACCCTCTTCCACATGAACTCTTCTTCACTGCTGCTGTATTGCCTTCCCAACATGCCTCTGCTCTTCCCAAACAAAACAGAAGAGGTGTCTACACAGCCTCCCAATGGCTACCCTGAGATAACTCTAACACCTTTGCCCCGATCTACTGGGATTCATGTACTACATATAGACTCTCCACAGGATTCCGCCCACCCTGGACACTACGTGCCCAGGCAGGGCAGCCCCGAGCCAAACACTCACGGTTACGGACAGACACTACACGGAACGCTACGAACGACACGCCTCAAAGATGAGAGAAAACTCTCAGCAAGAAAGATGACACGGGGACCAAAGTCACCGTCGTGCAAGAAAATCTGTGGGATCGTGATGATGTCAACATGAAGACGCTCTACGGAACCCCCTGAAGCAAACTGTAGAACGTGATGGTACGTAATAAGAATGGACTGTTGAGCCCGCTAAGATGGACGTGCAGGAAGTCTGGCTTCAAGACCTAAGAACGTAACGACGCAGGGAAGAACTCCCAGACGTGGAAGTGGGCCGTCCAGAAACTTCCGAGAGGCAAGATTGATGCACGCTTTAAGATGCTAACGCAAGAAGAGCATCAGATGAATGGTGCTACGCCCACAGGCCCAAGCATTCGAGACCCTAAGGATGACGCCCAGGGCCCCACGTCGTGCTCCTGGAGCTCAAAGATGACCTCGAGACCCAAGAAGGGGCGAAGATACACAACACAGACCACATGAACGACATGACAACACGCACGGGCTGGAACTGCCCTGCCCGGGACACGCTAGCGTCACACTGAGCAGTAAGCAACATCCTTTACCTTCCTAAATATGACTGTGCCCCGGGACAGCCCTCGCCACTACGCTAACGTCAAAGACCCCATTTTGCAATTGTCCACCTCGGCCCCTCTCCGGCGCCTGACTGTCAACTTAGCTTTTGGAGGGCCAGGCATCTGAATCCTTCTTCGATGCGGTCCGCAAAAACCAGCCATCCGATACATTTCCGCAGTCACCAGGTTCCTCCTCTTCCTCTGCAAAAGGAAAATAAAACATAATCCCAGAGGCCGCCACAGCACCAGCAATAAGCATCCTGAGAGGAGATGCCAACCTCTTCGACGACACGCTCAGCCTCCCGAATGCCGTGGCGTTCTGCTTGCCCGCTCTGCGCCGATTCCTGAGTCCGAGGCTGCAATGATAGTTATTCACAGCACCTAAGAGACCAAGAAACACAACATTACCACTGCGCTTCTGCCAAACCGCCACACCATCAACTCCTATCTTCTGTCTTCATTCACATGAAAAAAAAAGTACCCAATTGTATTCATAGAGGCGCCAGTCACATCTTCCCTCTAATGCCACATGCCGAGCCACCTCCGTACAGCGCTCCTCTCGGCTCCCCTACGTCACCCTGCACATCTCATCTCTCGGCATCTAAAAAGAGAAAAAAAAAATCCAACATTACCCCGATGCAGAGCGATAGCTTAATTCCAAAGGTCTTGTTTCTACTTCGGAACACTGTTCAATTAGATCCAACTACAGCCTGCCATCAAAAAAAAAAACCACAGAAAAAGCCCACAAACATTACACCCCACACAAAGCAGCCTGAACATCTTTGAGATACTGTGTCCTTCACTGACTGTGAACAGCCTCTCTGACTTGGCTCTGCTTATGCCAACACCCACTAATAAAACACCCACGCACCCAACCTACTGAGAGCAAATTAATTCCAGATGACTACCCAACCTTTGCCTCGGTCTCCACAGATCCACATATTAACTGTAGACTCTCGTCACTATTCTGCCTGCCCTGGACTCTACACACCCGGGCAGGGGGGCTCCGAGCCAGACACACACACAAGCACAGACCAACACTACACAAAACGCTAAAAACAACGCATCTCAAGGATGAGAGAAAACTCTCAGCAAGAAGGATGACACCCAGACGGAAGTCACCGTCGGGCAAGACGACCTGGAGACCGTGGTGGTGATGTGAAGAGGCTCTATGGAAGCCCCTGAAACAGAGTGTAGGACATCATCATCTGTGATAAGAAGGGACTGTCAAGACTGATAAGATGTATGCGGGGGAAGCCTGGCTTCAAGACCTAAGAACATAATGACATAGGGAAGAAGTCCCAGTTGTAGACGCGGGCCATCCGGAAACTTCCAAGACGCAAGACCAATGCAAGCTTTAAGCTTCTAACGCAAGACGACCAGCAGCCGAATGGTGCTATGCCCATGGGTGCAGGTGTTCGAGACCCTAGGGATGGCGCCTGAGGCGCCATGCCGTGCTCCTGGAGCTTAAAGACGACCTCGAGACCCGAGAAAGGTCTAAGACACAGAACACGGACCACACGAAAGACAACAACACACACAGGCTGGAACCACCCTGCCCGGGAATGCCGAACAGTAAGCCGCATCCCTTACGTGCCTAAAGGAGACTGCCCTCCAGGACAAACCTCTCCCCTACGCCAACTTCAAAGACACCTTTTTGCAATTCTCAACCTCGTCCCCTCTCGAGCGCCAGTCTCTCAACTTAGCTTTTGGAGGGCCAGGGGTCCGAATCCATCCTTGAGGCAGTCCACACAAAACAGCCATCCAGTACGTTCCTGTGGTCACCAGCTTCCTCCTCTTCCTCTGCAAAAGGAAAAGAAAAAAAAAAGTTATCCCAAAAGCAGTCACAGCACCAGCAATAAGCATCCTGAGAGGAGATGCCAACCTCTTCCACAACACCCTCAGCCTCATGAACACCGAGGCATTCTGCTCGCCCGCTCAGCGCCAATTCCAGAGTCTGACGCTGCGGCAACAGTTATTCACGGCACCTAAGATACCAAGAAACACAGCATTACCACTGCGCTACTGCCAAACCACCAGTCCCGTGCTCCTCCTCGATACTATCTGGCTCGCCTCAAATGCGAGAGCCTAGAGCACACCAGTCTCCGACGACACCCGAACCCATCTGCAAAACCTGTCCAAGAAGGACTCATGAACCCGGCTACCTTTTCTAGCCCTCCCCCAGTGCCAAAACTTTAGAAACCCCTTCTCTTCTCCCTGAGCTGCCAGGGAAGGAGCCCCACTTCTTCCCCATAGATCCCACCCTTTATTTGCCAGCCCGAACACCCGGCATTGGACACTTCTCAAGAGCCACTCTTCCCAGCCTCTCCCTGCGTCCCACCACCACCTCCTATCTTCTGTCTTCCCACGGACTCTGGGCTCTGCTGCAGACCCACAGAGTCAGTGAAGCCCTGATCTGACCTATACCAGGGGCCTGCCACAAGCCGCAAAGGCTCCAGGGACACGGCAAAACCCTGAGCACGGTGGGGGAAGGTGACAAGGCACCCCACATCCTGAAATACGTTATGCTTTATGGCCCTGCTGCTTTCCTGAGAAATGTGGAAACTCCATCTACAGCTGCAGACAAGGTGCTCACCCAGTCCCTGCAAAGTAATCTCATCATCTGCCCGATTGAGACAAATTCTATTGGCATCTTATCTGGGATACAGCAAAGCTAGTGGGGAAAAAAAAAAAAACACAAACAAGAAAGTTCCGTCTTCAATACAGTCAGGGATTCCAGGAAAATGCGCCATGCCTGGAAGAGAGAAAACCATACCCTTAAACTATCTCACCGCCCCCTAAGACTCATTACCACGCGACTCACCTGAAAAACCACAAGGAAGAGAACCGGCACATGAGGCCGCTCTCTACTATACACGCTGCCAAACCTCACCTGGTCCTGAAGGTCTTGCCACCTCCAGCTTCTTACCTGCTATTCTCTAAATGGGATAACATCTCCACCCAAGGAGCTGAGCCGCCTCCAAAGCTGCAATCGACTGAAGGACAGGCAGAGCTCTGACCCTGGAGACACCTGGTAGCAGAATGAGCTGCCCCAGCAGAGGCTGTGGGTTATATACCCCGGGCCCCGCCCAACGCCCTTCCCACCAGCACCTGGGAAAGGGCCTGGCTGACCTCCACAAGGCATAGAGCCTGCCAGAGGAAAAGCTGCTCCTTTCCTCACAGGCCTGAGAAGTACAGCATGCAAAACACCAAAACGGAGAAAGCGACCCTTAGAGGAACGGACAATATGTGCTCTTTTATTACAACTACATCAACTGTGTCAGCAACAGGGCCCGGTAGGTAAGTAAACTTAATTAAACTTCTGCAGGGCGTAGACATAAAGAGAAAGACATCATCCTAACCTAAATAGGCCAGAAGATCATGAAGCACAATAACAATATTTTTATCAAGACTCAATGTGCTTTAGTTTCCTTGTAAAAGAAACCCCACAACGAGTCATACAGCATTTCTAGCAAGACGACGCATATTATCCGACTTCTGCCAGAACTGTGTTCTGGATCGGACCGACAGACAGAGTGCAAGCAGAGGCTTGTGTGCCGCCTGTAATGCAGTGGCTGAGAAAGAACCAAGGCTTGGGGCCGCCGCTCTCCTCGGCCGAGTCTGCTCCGGGGCCCTGTCTGTCATCATTGCTGTTGTGCCTTAGGCCATGCAGTAAAACAAGTGACACATGCTCCCTTTTAACTTCTCTCCTGAGGCAGAAAAGAACAAGAGAGAGAGACTTAGGGACTGAAAGATAAACTGAACTGTAATGAAATCTTAACAGCAAAATAATACCAAGAAAAGACAACAGTAACAAGAAAACAATTAAATATATACAGGACATACACAACCCGGTACAGAGCTCCCAGGATGACCGCTGCTTCACTGGCAAAGTCCGGAACCAGACTCCGTGACAGACCGGAACCAGACTCCGTGACAGACCGGAACCAGACTCCGGACCTGGTTGCATAAATGCACGGATCGAGGTCAAAGGACAATGAACAGACAGAGGAGTCTTCAGAGGCCAGACAACAGGTACCGACCCCTTTGATCCCTCCGCTTTTATACTGAGCGTGATGAGGATGGGATGGAATACCCTATCAGTCCGATTCGGGTCACCGGTCCCGTCTACTCTTCACTATGGGTACAACCCCTCTACGCTTTTCTGCTTCCAACCCTCCAACAGGGCATATATAAAAGTTAGCTGGGCTGTGCTGTTGTAGGAATAAGTATAAGCAAGAGCCTCTCTGCACGGCATCCCTTCGCATTAAGTGTAAATATAAGTTCTTGGTGCTCTGAAGGCAGATACTACCTGAAAAATACGTCATTATTTTCAGAGAGTTCACTTCATTGGAAGAGACTTACCTGAAAAGTAAAGTGACTGCAAACAACACCAGTTCTGTTGTACCTCAGACCAGCACTTCCACACATGGCTACGTAACCTCACATTCACATGAAAAAAAGAAGAAGTGGCCAAATGTATTCATGGAGCCGCCGGTCACATCTTCCCTTTAAGACCTCGGGCTCAGCCACCTTTGTCCTGCACCCCCATCAGCTCCCCTGTGTATCCCTGGCCACCTCATCTCTCTGCATCCGAAAAAAAAAGCAACACACCAACATCAAACATTACCCTAATGCAGAGCAGTAGCTTAATTCCAAAGGTCTTGTTTCTACTTAGGAACCCTGTTCACATAAGTCCAACTACAGCCTGTCATCCAAAGAAGAGACGCCTGCAAACATTACACCCCACACAATGCAGGTTTACCATCTTTGAGATACTGTCCCCTTCACTAGCCATGAACACCCTCTCCAACTTGTCTCCGCTTATGCCAGCGCCCACTAATGAAACACCCGTCCACACAGCCTCTCGAAAGCTAATCAATTCGAGACGACTGAGCAACCTTTGCCTGGGTCTAGACAGATCCTCATATTCAGTACAGACTGCTGTCGTGATTCTGCCTACCCTGGACGCTACACACCCAGGCAGGGCAGCCCCAAGCCAAACACACACAGACTGACGCTACACAGAACACAACAAACGACGCGCCTCAAGGATGAGAGAAAACTCTCAGCAAGAAGGATGACACCGGGACCAAAGTCATCGTCGGGCAAGACAGCCTGCAGGACTGTGATGGAGACAATGTGAAGAGGCTCCACAGAACCCCCTGAAACAAAGTGTAGAACTTCACAGTTCCTGAGAAGGGACTGTTGAGCCTGACAAGATGGACACACAGGAAGCCTAGCTTCAAGACCTAAGAACTTAACGACACAGGGAAGAAGCCCCAGTCGCTGACGCGGGCCATCCAGAAAGTTCCAAGATGCAAGACCGATGCACGCTTTAAGATGCTAATGCAAGAAGAGAGGCAGACGGTTGGTGCTACGCCCACGGGTGCAGGTGTTCGACACCATAAGGATGGCACCCAATGCACATTCCGTGCTCCTGGAGCTTAAAGATGATCTCAAGACCCAAAAAAAGGGTCTAGGATGCAAAACACAGACCACACGAACGACACGACAACACACACAGGCTGCAACTGCCCTGCCTAGGATGCGCTAACATCACACTGGACAGTAAGCTACATTGTTTACCTGCCCAAAGGAGACTGTGCCCCAGAACAGCCCTCCCCCCTACACTAACGTCAAAGACCCCATTACACAATTGTCAGCCTCCACCCCTCTCCAGTGCTGGTCTCTCAACTTAGCTTTTGGAGGGCTAGCATCTGATTCCATCCTCGACATAGTCCACAAAACACAAACATCCGATACGTTCCTGCAGTCACCGGCTTACTCTTCCTCTGCAAAAGGAAAAGGAAAAGAGAAAGTCATCACAAAAGCAGCCACAACACCAGCAATAAGCATCCTGAGAGGAGATGATGACCTCCTCCACAAAACCCCTCAAGCCTCCTGAATGCTGATGCAGTCTGATTGCCTGCTCCACACAGATTCTAGAGTCGGATGCTGTAGCGACAGTTATTCACGGCACCTAAGATACCAAGAAACACAGCATTTGCACTGCGCTTCTGCCAAACCACCAGTCCTGTGCTCCTCCTCAATACTATCTGTCTTGCCTCAAATGTGAGAGCCTAGAGCAGACTAGATACCATCAACAACCAAACCAAACAAATGCTCCCTACAAAACTAAAGATATGGGGGAAAAAAAAAAAAAAGATAACATACAACTCCACTTTCTATGGCAACCACCCTTACATTGAGAAGTCTTACCTCTGATGTCTTACCTATGCTAGTTTAAACGCTAAAACAAGCCTTCCCAAACAGCTGCACAAGCTCCAAAACAACACTTAAGAAGCTCCAGAGCTCTGACCCTGGAAAAGACCAGCAGCAGAACAAGGTCCTGCCCTGAAGCTGTGGCTCATATACCCCGGGCCCCACCTGAGGCCCTCAGGCCCCACCCACCACCTTTCCCACAATCCCCTGGGTAAAGGGTGGGGCCAACCCCCAGAAGCATAAAAGCACCTGAAGGTGCAGCAGGTGTTGTTATTCGCTTTAAGTTTACTATTTACAAAGTAGTGAAGAGTGACCCTTGATAGAAAAAGCCTTATCTGCTCCTCCCTTGCAGCTACACCTATTGCATCAATGACATGTCCAGGTGAGCAATTAAGTTATTTTTTTATGGAATGTAAATAGAAAAAAAATAAACATCAGACTTATCTCTATAGAAAAGTAGCTTATTCAATGCAATGATAACATTATTATTAAAATTTATGTACCTGAGTGTCCTTCAAAAAAAAAATACAAACCCAAACGCAATCTATTACTATGGGATCATTCCTTATTTCTAGCAAGACCGTGTGTGTACTAACGAACTTCTGCCAGAACCCCTTTTTGGATGGGAGTGAATAACAAAACAGAATCAGATTCTATGAGAAAACTTTCTCAAAAACATTTTCCTCTGTGAAATAAGTTATTTATTGTAAATTGCTAGCAATTTAAAGTCATATTGATAATCTCATTTTGACTTGTTACTCAACAGCACTACTTGAGTCCCAAAATACAGAAAGCAACAAAAAAGCATGGAATTACAAGTCATGTATTTCCTGAACCTGCATAAAGCACCCTAATTAACATCTAAGTAGCTAGAACAAAAACAAACTTATATACATAAACTCATATTTTACAATAGGTATAAAAATGAGAAATTCTTCTTTATTTCAATGCCTCATGCCCATATAGACAGGTTTTATTCCATTTTTAAACACACATTCCCCCCATGAATTTTCAGGCATTTTTAGGTTGTGAACTGCCTCTTTTGGGGGGGACCCAGTGTGACAACCCACACCCCCCCCGGAAAAGGTCTTCTTTTGACTTAGAAATACCATCTGGAGTACAATTACAGCCTGACATTAAAAAAAAAAAACCAAACTACACAAACATCACACCCCACACAAAGCAGCTTTAACATCTTTGAGATGCAGTCTGCTTCACTACTGCTGAACAGCCCCTCCCACATAGCTCTGCTCATCCCAAAAAAACCCTTAATTAAAGAGCTGCCCACACCACCTGCTGATGGCTAACTTGATGGGAGTTGACTGTACCACCTTGGCCTCAACAGTCTCATTAGATCAATGTATTAACCATATACTCTTACTGCTGTTCCCCCTACCCCTGACTCTACAGCCCCAGGCAGCGCAGCTCCAAGCCAAACACACCCACGTGCAGCCCAACACCACACAGCACTAGAGACAACGTGACTCCAAGATGAGAGAAAACTCTCCACAAGAAGAGCGACTTTCAGACAAGAGACGCTGTCGGGCAAGAAGAGCGACAGGGCTGCAGCGCTGACACGACCAGGCTCTACAGCCAAGCCATAAAAGAGTCAAATGTAACGGACCATTCCAAGAAGTTCCTGTCAAAACGGAGATGACGTATGTGCAGGAAGCATGGCTTCAAGACCCGAGAACGTAAGGATGCAGGGAAGAAATCCCAGTGCGTAACAGCAGGTGGCTAGAACTGCTAGGGCTCAGAGAAGAGAGCTGCTCAGGCAGCCGGGAACGACGCTGCAGAAGAGGACCATTCAGAAACTCCTGAGAGGCAAGTCCTATCTGCACTTTAAAGTTGTTATGCAAGAAAAGAAGTGCCCATTGGGCACTCTGCCAATTAGCACAGGCATTTGAGACCCTACAGGTGGTGCCCGAGGCACATGCTGTGCTCCTTGAGTGCAAAGAGAAATAAGGACACCAAAACTTAAGGAAAGTCCAAGACACAGAAGACAGAGCACACAAACTACACAACCAAAGACACAGGCCAGAACTGCCCTGCCCAGCACACACTAGCTTTGTGCTGAAAAGTAACCCACTCCCTTTACCTACTCAGAGGAGACTGCTCCCGCATAGCCCTCTGCTCTAGCCTGACTTTAAAACTCCTCCCTGAAACTGTCAACCTTGGCCCCCCTCCAGCACCTGTCCCTCTACTTCGCTTTCAGAGGGCCAGTGGTCTGAATTCATCCTTGACAAAAAAAAACCACAACAAACAGCTAACTGATGTGTTCCTGCAGTCACCATGTTCCTCTTCATCAGCAAAACAAAAAGAAATCACAGCTCCAGCAGTGACCACCATGACAGTAGATGCCAACCTCTTCCACAACACCCTCATCCTCAGAGGTGCCATGGCAATCCACTCACCTGCTTCACGTCGATTCCAGTCGGAGGCTGCAGCAACAATTATTTATGGCACCTAAGATACCAACAAACACAAAATTACCATTGCATTTCTGCAAAATCATCAGTCCCGTGCTCCTCCTCCACACTGTCCAGCTCACCTCAAATGCAAGAGACTAGAACAGACCAGACCCTGTCTGGTCTCAAATGCAAAACCGATATGACAGAGACTGATGAACCCACCTCCTTTTCCTAGCCAGCCCCCAGCGCCAAAACTTTAGAAACCCCTTCTCTTCTCCTCAACCGTCAGGGAAGGAGCCTCACTTCTTCCTGACAGCTCCCATCCTGTATTTGCAACCCTGAACCCCCTACACCGGCTGCTTCTCAGGAGCAGCTCTTCTGAGCTGTGCCCTGCGTTTGGCAGGCACCTCCTATCTTCTGTCTTCCCACAGACTCTGGGCTCTGCATCAGACCCACAAAACAAATAATGTCCTGACACAATCTATGAGGGGCCTGCTGCCCGCTGCAAAAACTCTAGGTACACCGTGGCACTCCATGGGCAACGGGGAAAGGTGATGAGCCATGCCATACCCTGAACGACGCTATGCCTTACATCCCTGCTGCTTTCTTGAGAAATGCTAGTGCCATATATGCAGATGCATACAAAACGCTCACCCTAACCCCCATAAGATAATCTCATCATCAACCCAATTAAGAGAAACAATATCAGCAATTTACACAGCATACTGCAAAACTGGTGAAAAACCCACGGTTCTATCTTCAATAAAGTCAGAAATTCTAGGAAAATGCAGTGCTCCTAGAACAAAGAAAAGCACACTATTAAACCATCTGGGCACCCCTTAAACACTCATCACAAAGTTATGACCCGAAAAAAAAAGGAGCATACCAGTCAACTTTCTACCATACAGGCAGCTGGATGTTTACTGCTCCCGAAGGTCTCAGCTCAGCCTTCTCACCTCTGCCTCCCTAAATGCCGAAACACGCCTGCCCAAACAGCTGAGCCTGTCCCAAAGCTGCAGCAAAGCGAGGGACCAGCAGAGCACCCACCCCACAGGGCCCAGCAGCAGAATGAGCTCCTGAGCCCGGGCTGGGGCTCAGGTACCCCGGGCCCCGCCCACCGCCCTCAGGCCCCGCCCACCGCCCTTCCCACAATCCCCTGGGAAAGGGGCGGGGCCAACCCCCAGAAGACGTGAAGGCGGGTGGCAGCGGGAGCAGCAGCTTCGCTTCTCCTGCCTTAAGTTCCCAGCAGGCGAAGCACCTCCCCTTTTTATTTCCATTTGGGACTAACCTCTGGTGATTCTCTTACCGCTTTTGTGTGATTTCTGTCCAGTTGTTGCTGTGGAGAAGAGAGCTCTGCAGGGGTTGCATTATTTTTGCGATCTTCAGATATTTTTGTGGTTAACTGATAATCGTGTTTTATCGTTTTGGAAGGGTGTTGGAAGCATATGATTTCCAGAAGACTTATGAGCATTTACGGGCTCCTGGAGGACTAAAGTGCCACGGAGACGCGCGTCGGAGGACTGAGGGGGCACTTCCGGGGTCCTGGAGGACCGCGGGGTCACGGAGTCGCGCGTCGGAGGACTGAGGGGGCACTTCCGGGGTCGTGGAGGACCGAAGTGCCACGGAGACGCGCGTCGGAGGACTGAGGGGGCACTTCCGCGGTCCTGGAGGACCGCGGGGTCACGTAGATGGAAACCCGGAAAACTGCCGGGCACTGACGGGGCCGCGGTAACGCGTAAGAGCTGATGGCCGCTCTGGAGGCCGGGCGGGCGGCACCGATGCCGCTCCAGGTGGCGCGGAGCTCGCCAGAGTCCCGGCAGTCCTGGTTCGCCCTCCGGCCGCCGCTCTCTTGAGACTGCGGCCGGACGGGCCTCCGCGAAGCCGCGCCTGCGCACGAGCTGCGGAACCCACGCGGCGCCGGCGGCGGGGGCCGAGGGGGGCCGGGAGGCGCGGGCACTGCGCATGCGCCGCCCCCCACCTGCAGGACGCGCCTTCAGCCGCCAGGCGGCAGCACCCGCTCCGGTATTGACACACATCTGTACGTTTAGGGAATTTACGTTGCCCATTTCCTACGTTAACGCTTTTGATACCGAATATCTATTTAGGCTGTCTGCCTACACACCTAGTTTGACACTAATATCTTTTTATAAACGCATCTAAGTATTTTTATATTCTAGGATCTTTCATATAACACAGAATCACAGAATCCTTAGAGACAGAGGTTTTTATTTTGAACTTTTACATACATAATTTATATATATGTATATTTCTCATTCCCTATTTCAATGCATCCTGCCCATAGTTACAGGTTTTCACATTTTTTAATGCATCCCAAGAATTTTCAGACATTCTGGGGCCGCGACCCACTTCTTTTGGGGGGGCAACTCCACGTAACCCCCCCCCATCTCCCACTCACCTGCTCCTCTGCTGCATCATCGCTGCCCCAGTGACATCGGGGTGCCCCAAATGACACCATCACCCCCCAAGACACACACACACAGACACCCTTCTATTCACCCCCAAAAAAGGCTTAAAACGCCCAGACCCAGGGCTGGCCCCTTCTCCTCAGGGGGGCTCCGCCACCGGCTGCAAACCTGGGCTGGGGCATCTCTCGAGCAGCACGAGACGCCTACGACGAGGCACCTGGAAAACAAAAATCCCCAATTATAGCTCAGCATCCCAAAAAAACAGCACAGAAGAGAGCAGAGGAATTCCGTCAGACGGAGGGACGGGACAGGAGCTGGGGAAACAGCTCAGCTCGAAATACAGCACAGCCTTCAAAAGCCAGCGCCATTTGAACTCTTAAAAGTCAGGATTAAGACTAATCAGTGCCATTTTGAACACGTTCTTAGCATAAGGGCGAACCCTCCGGCTGGTGCTGGGAAACACCTGGCCCTTTCCCTTTCACTGAGAAGGTGTGCATGAAGTTTACATCCACCCAGTGAAAATACTTACCCTGTGAAAGTACTTGGCTTTCCTTCGGCGCTAATTTAACTTGCACAGCTGTGAACGGATACTATTAAACTATCCGTCTCCAAAATACACAGCTATGATTTGACCACGGGGGGTTTTTTGTGTGCTACACGAGGAGGAGGAGGGACATCGGGGCAGCGGCGCTGCCCGAGAGAGACACTACTGGCTGCCGGGAAAAGGCGGCACTGAAAGCCAGACAGAAGTACTTCAGAGCACTCTGCCAAAAAAACGGGGGGAAAACCGCGTAACATTCAGTTGTCTCTCCTTTTAAACATTTCGAACAAATACCTAACTGCCCAGGTACACCTCATAAATTGTACACTACAGCCGTTTAGGCGGCTGCAGTTTAAACTACGCAAGTCAGTTTGTCGATTATACAACTCTCACTTTTTTTTTTTTAGCTTCATTTAACATAGAAAAATCAGTGAGAGAAAAAACTCCTCCAAATGGTTTTACTTTTGGGGGCGGGGAATCAAATCGCCGGCGCCGCGATCCGTAGGGCTACCAAAAAGGACCGGCAGATTCGCGAATGCTTTTGGCTGTGCTGAAGGCGCAGAGGAACGCGTTTTTATGGTATCTCGACTGTTCCAACCGAGAACCCAAAGGCCGGCGATGCCAGCAACTGGGGGGAGACGCGCGGCACTTGGGCCTGCGGAAGGAAATGAACTTCCTCCCGAGGTTACAGAAAAAGGACATTGTTGAAGCCGTAACTCACCAAAACCACAACCAAAACCACAGGATTCGCCGTCACGAGTTAAACGCTGCTGATGCTTCACGGCAAAGCCTGGAGAACACAGAGAGGCGATGCCCGTTTGTCCCGTTTTGTCCATGTCTCCTCTTTGACCTCAATCGCCTTTAGGACAGATGCCAGTATCTCAGTGAGGTTTTCGAGTACCGCTGTGAAATATTTTAAAGACTTATTGACTGAGAAAGCATAAAGTTTTCATCGTGAAAGCAAAGCCTGCTTCTTCTGGACATGTGAACTCTTAGAAACAGTTCCTTCCCTCTTCTAGTACAGAATTATTTTCACAGTATCGTTTGACAGTGAGCACCCAGAAAGAGAAGAATATGCTTTCAGGAAGAGAAAAATAAATGGAGGGAAGTAAGCTTTGCAGAGGCGTAACGTGCTCCAGGACAGACTTTATTTTGTTTTTAGGATTGTGAGGGACGGACTGTAAATTCCCTGCCGAGGGGCAGGAGCCCCTCCAAGCCTTCAGTGGAACGCCTCAAACACTCGCAAGGAAATAAATAACGCAGGCCTGGCCTTCAAACAGCTGATGAGGCTCACACTTCTGGCGGCTGAAAGTGTGGGAGAACTGTCTTGTGAAGACAGGTCGGTTCTGCCACTCGTGCCGTGAGCTCGCTCGTTCTCAGTTCTCGAGGCCGTTGTGTCCCATGAGTGACCTTTGCTTCATTATCCGCGAAACGCACGTGAAAGCGCACGCCCTGCATGTGCTAATGAAGATTACAGAGATCACGCTAAACATGTGTGACCATGGCACTCGTCTCTCCACCCAAATCATGGCACACGTCACCGGGGAGAAGGGAGAAACCTGAGCTGAGCCCGTCCTCAGCAAGGAGGGCGGACCGTGCTGATTCAGCAAACGTAAAAGGGGAAAATAAGTGCCCCGAGGGAACAAAAAAGAAACAAAAGAAATAGATAGTGCCTGGGAAGATTCTTCCCAAGAAAGAAGAAGATTATGCCTGGGAAGAATCCCTGAAAAAGACGCTGGAACCAGGACCCGCGATCTCTTTATCTCTGTCTTTTTCTCTGTCTTTTCCTCTCTCTGTCCCTCAGTTTCTCTTTTCTCTTGGAATTGTTAAGTAACAGTTAGAGCTGTGAAGTGATGACCTTAAGATGACCTTAAGTACGACCTTAAGCACCGCTTGCCATAAGTTGTCCTACACCTGGTGTTAACTAACACAATGTACACCCCAACACCTGCCATAATTTTTTATATACCTAACCAATTATCGTGGGCTTGTTAAGATCTATACTAACCATTTTGGTAAGCTAATAAATGTTTCTGTATGGACCTTGAGATTTATCTCACCTTAGTCCGTGCCGCTGAGAATTTACAAATCTGAAGTCACTTACCCTCCCCTCTTTCCTGACAGCGGGAAGCGACAAGGATTTTGTTAAAATATTTCACAGAAAAACTATAGGAGGAGTGCTGGCACATCCTTCCCGTTAACTTCAGAGTCCACACTACAAGTACCTCAGGAAAAAAGCAGACGCGCATCGCAGACGCACCTCGTACTCGCAGAGCACTCCGGATTCTTTCCGTCTGTCCTGTACCATCACGGCAGAAGGAAGGGCGACCACGGAGAAACGCTGGCAGCTGGAATTCTGCCAAGACAGGAAAAAAACTTCTGGCGTAAAGCTAGGTGGCAATCTAAAGCGTCCTTCTTTCGTGAAGGTCTGTGAAGACTGCAGCCAACGGAGGCTCCTGACGAGTGGGACACGGCCCCAAAGCCTGGGACTCACCGCAGCTCCTGCTTTCAGCGCTGCCCACAGAATTTTCCAGTTCAGGTGCCTCTCTCTTTCTCTGTCCCTTCCTCTTCTGCAGCGCTGGTCACTTGACCATCCTCCACCTAAGAGAACACAGCGGTGTCTTACAGCTCTTGCGATATGAAGCTTCCCAGATGTGCAGCCTTGCACGCACACAACCCTTCCCCATGGCCATACCGTGATTTTGGATACGCGTACGGACCCTGCGGTACATATCAGCAATCTGGTCTGCTGAGAACAACTCAGAGGGGACCCTTCCTCACCCAGAAATGCTTGGCTGTCTCTTCCCTGCCGCAGGAAGCACCTTCTGGCTCAATCACCTTGATGTTGTTCTCTGGCTGTTTCACGTTTTTCAAGCATCTTAAGCTTCACCCACAGCAGCTCCTGTTCAAAGCCAGTAAACGTCCACCAGTCCCAGGTCGCCCACACCAGGAGGGAGAACGGGGCTGAACGGAGACAGCCCAGGCAAGTCTGTGGCAAAGGCAGCCCACGACAACCCCGGGGAGGAGCGGACAACCGCGGCCTCCGGGAGAGAAAGAGAAGGGGCAGCAGTTCCCCGACCACTCGCCCCAGCGGGAGCCCCCCCTGCAGCAGGAGCTCCTGGAGACGCTGCTTTCCCCACCCGGATGCTCCTGGCACCTGCATCGAGAGGCGACCAAGCGCAGCCAGGGGCGGCCGCCGCTGTCGGGAACAGGACGGGGGGAGGACATCTGCCGGCAGTGCCTCGGCTGGGGAGGAGGGCCGGGGCCCGTCTCCTCGCAAAGGAACAGGGAGCGGGGGGGACGCCGGCCCGGGAGCAGGGGGGGGCCGGCCCGGGAGCCCGGGGACGCGGGGGGAGAACCGTCCCGATGGGGGGGGACGAGAGGGGGGGAGGGAGGGGGGGTCCGAGCCTGAGGACGCGGGGCGGGGGGCCGGGGCCGGGGCCAGCCTGGGAGCCCGAGGACGGGACGCGGGGGGGGAACCGTCCCGGGAGCGGGGGGGTCCGAGCCGGAGGACGGCGGGGGTGGGGCCGGGGCCGGGCTGGGAGCCCGGGGACGCGGGGGGGGGACGCGGGGAGGGGGGGAACCGTCCCGGGAGCGGGGGGGGGTCCGTCCCGGAAGCGGGGGCCGCCTACCATCCTCCCGCCCGACGGAAACGCGGCCGGCAGACGCCGCTCCCCACGTGACCACCCAGAAGTAACGTACCGGAAAATACTTCGCAGGCTGGCGCGGCGGCGCGACGTGGGCGCCGGTGGCGCCGAGGCTGATGGCCGCCGCAAAGCCTGCAGCCCCACGGGCTGTGGGGCCACGCGAGCGGCTGCCAAAGAGCTTTCCAAGGGGGCACGGCTTTCCCTCCTGGCTCTTCGGGCGTGGGAGCTGCGGCCAGAGCCGCGGCCCTACCGGAAAATGCTTCGCGGGCTAGCGCAGCGGCGCCAGGTGGGCGCCGGTGGCGCTAAGGCTGACGGCCGCCGCCAAGCCCGCAGCCCCACGGGCCGTGGGGCCACGTGAGCGGCTGCCAAAGAGCTTTCCAAGGAGGCACGGCTTTCCCTCCTGGCTCTTCGGGCGTGGGAACTGTGGCCAGAGCCACGGCCCTACCGGAAAATGCTTCGCAGGCTGGCGCGGCGGCACCACGTGGGTGCCGGTGGCGCCGAGGCTGACGGCCGCCGCAAAGCCCGCAGCCCCACGGGCTGTGGGGCCACGCGAGCGGCTGCCAAAGAGCTTTCCAACGAGGCACGGCTTTCCCTCCTGGCTCTTCGGGTGTGGGAGCTGTGGCCAGAACCGCAGCCCTACCGGAAAATGCTTCGCAGTCTGGCGCGGCGGCGCGACGTTGGTGCCGGTGGCGCCAAGGCTGACGGTCGCCGCAAAGCCCGCAGCCCCATGGGCTGTGGGGCCACGCGAGCGGCTGCCAAAGAGCTTTCCAACGAGGCACGGCTTTCCCTGCTGGCTCTTTGTGCTTGGGAGCTGTCGCCATAGCCGCGGCCCTACCGGAAAATGCTTCGCAGGTTGTCGCCCCTGCACCTGGTGGGCGCCGGTGGCTGGGTGGCTGACAGCCGCCACAAAGCCCGCAGCCCCACGGGCTGTGGGGCCACGCGAGCGGCTGCCAAAGAGCTTTCCAACGAGGCACGGCTTTCCCTCCTGGCTCTTCGGGCGTGGGAGCTGTCGCCAGAGTCGCGGCCCTACCGGAAAATGCTTCGCAGGCTGGCGCGGCTGCACCTGGTGGGCGCCGGTGGCACCGAGGCTGACGGCCGCCGCAAAGCCCGCAGCCCCACGGGCTGTGGGGCCACGCGAGCGGCTGCCAAAGAGCTTTCCAACGAGGCACGGCTTTCCCTCCTGGCTCTTCGGGCGTGGGAGCTGTCGTCAGAGCCGCAGCACTACCGGAAAATGCTTTACAGGCTGGCGCGGCGGCGCCACGTAGGCGCCGGTGGCGCCTAGGCTGATGGCCACCGCAAAGCCCGCAGCCCCACGGGCTGTGGGGCCACGCGAGCGGCTGCCAAAGAGCTTTCCAACGAGGCACGGCTTTCCCTCCTGACTCTTCTGACGTGGGAGCTGTCGCCAGGGTCACGGCCCTACCGGAAAATGCTTCGCAGGCTGTCGCAGCTGCACCTGGTGGGCGCCGGTGGCGGGGAGGCTGACGGCCGCCGCAAAGCCCGCAGCCCCACGGGCTGTGGGGCCACGCGAGCGGCTGCCAAAGAGCTTTCCAACGAGGCACGGCTTTCCCTCCTGGCTCTTCGGGAGTGGGAGCTGTCGCCAGAGCCGCGGCCCTACCGGAAAATGCTTCGCAGGCTGGTGCGGCGGCGCCACGTGGGCGCCGGTGGCGCCGAGTCTGACGGCCGCCCCAAAGCCCGCAGCCCCACGGGCTGTGGGGCCACGCGAGCGGCTGCCAAAGAGCTTTCCAACGAGGCACGGCTTTCCCTCCTGGCTCTTCAGGCGTGGGAACTGTCGCCAGAGCTGCGGCACTACCGGAAAATGCTTCGCAGGCTGGCGAGGCTGCACCTGGTGGGCGCCGGTGGCAGGGAGGCTGATGGCCGCCACAAAGCCCGCAGCCCCACGGGCTGTGGGGCCACGCGAGCGGCTGCCAAAGAGCTTTCCAACGAGGCACGGCTTTCCCTCCCTGCTCTTCAGGCGTGGGAGCTGTAGCCAGAGCCGCGGCCCTATCGGAAAATGCTTCGCAGGCTGGCGAGGCTGCACCTGGTGGGCGCCGGTGGCACCGAGGCTGACGGCCGCCGCAAAGCCCGCAGCCCCACGGGCTGTGGGGCCACGCGAGCGGCTGCCAAAGAGCTTTCCAACGAGGCACGGCTTTCCCTCCTGGCTCTTCGGGCGTGGGAGCTGTGGCCAGAGCCGCGGCCCTACCGGAAAATGCTTCGCAGGCTGGTGCGGTGGCGCCACATGGGTGCCGGTGGCGCCGAGGCTGACGGCCAGCGCAAAGCCCGCAGCCCCACGGGCTGTGGGGCCACGCGAGCGGCTGCCAAAGAGCTTTCCAACGAGGCACGGCTATCCCTCCTGGCTCTTCGGGCGTGGGACCTGTGACCAGAGCCGCGGCCCTACCAGAAAATGCTTCGCAGGCTGGCGCGGCGGCGCCATGTGGGCGCCGGTGGCGCCGAGGCTGACGGCCGCCGCAAACCCCGCAGCCCCACGGGCTGTGGGGCCACGCGAGCGGCTGCCAAAGAGCTTTCCAACGAGGCACGGCTTTCCCTCCTGGCTCTTCGGGCGTGGGAGCTGTGGCCAGAGCCGCGGCCTTACCGGAAAATGCTTCGCAGGCTGGCGCGGCGGCGCGACGTGGGTGCCGGAGGCGCCGAGGCTGACGGCCGCCGCAAAGCCCGCAGCCCCACGGTCTGTGGGGCCACGCGAGCGGCTGCCAAAGAGCTTTCCAACGAGGCACAGCTTTCCCTCCTGGCTCTTCGGGTGTGGGAGCTGTGGCCAGAGCCGCAGCCCTACCGGAAAATGCTTCGCAGGCTGGGGCGGCGGCGCCATGTGGGCGCCGGTGGCGCCGAGGCTGACGGCCGCCGCAAAGCCCGCAACCCCACGGGCTGTGGGGCCACGCTAGCGGCTGCCAAAGAGCTTTCCAACGAGGCACGGCTTTCCCTCCTGGCTCTTCGGGTGTGGGAGCTGTGGCCAGAACCGCGGCCCTACCGGAAAATGCTTCGCAGGCTGGTGCGGCGGCGCCACGTGGGCGCCGGTGGCGCCGAGGCTGACGGCCGCCGCAAAGCCCGCAGCCCCACGGGCTGTGGGGCCATGCGAGCGGCTGCCAAAGAGCTTTCCAACGAGGCACAGCTTTCCCTCCTGGCTCTTCGGGCGTGGGAACTGTGGCCAGAGCCGCGGCCCTACCGGAAAATGCTTCGCAGGCTGGCACGGCGGCGCCATGTGGGCACCGGTGGCGCCGAGGCTGACGGCCGCCGCAAAGCCCGCAGCCCCACGGGCTGTGGGGCCACGCGAGCGGCTGCCAAAGAGCTTTCCAACGAGGCACGGCTTTCCCTCCTGGCTCTTCGGGTGTGGGAGCTGTGGCCAGAGCCGCGGCCCTACCGGAAAATGCTTCGCAGGCTGGCGCGGCGGCGCCACGTGTGCGCCGGTGGCGGGGAGGCTGACGGCCGCCGCAAAGCCCGCAGCCCCACGGGCTGTGGGGCCACGCGAGCGGCTGCCAAAGAGCTTTCCAACGAGGCACGGCTTTCCCTGCTGGCTCTTTGTGCTTGGGAGCTGTCGCCAGAGCCGCGGTCCTACCGGAAAATGCTTCGCAGGCTGGCGCGGCTGCACCTGGTGGGCACCGGTGGCAACGAGGCTGACGGCCGCCGCAAAGCCCGCAGCCCCACGCGCTGTTTTGCCAGGTGAGCAGCTGCCAAAGAGCTTTCCAACGAGGCACGGCTTTCCCTCCTGGCTCTTCGGGCGTGGGAGCTGTGGCCAGAGCCGCGGCCCTACCGGAAAATGCTTCGCAGGCTGGCGGGGCTGCACCCCGTGGGCGCCGGTGGCACCGAGGCTGACGGCCGCCGCAAAGCCCGCAGCCTCACGGGCTGTGGGGCCACGCGAGAGGCTGCCAAAGAGCTTTCCAAAGAGGCATGGCTTTCCTTCCCTGCTCTTCAGGCGTGGGAGCTGTCGCCAGAGCCGCGGCCCTACCGGAAAATACTTTGCAGGCTGGCGCGGCGGTGCCACGTGGGCGCCGGTGGCGCCGAGGCTGACGGCCGCCGCAAAGCCCACAGCCCCACGGGCTGTGGGGCCACGCGAGAGGCTGCCAAAGAGCTTTCCAACGAGGCACGGCTTTCCCTCCTGGCTCTTCGGGCGTGGGAGCTGTCACCAGAGCCGCGGCCCTACCAAAAAATGCTTCGCAGGCTGGTACGGCGCTGCCACGTGGGCGCCGGTGGCGCCGAGGCTGACGGCCGCCGCAAGGCCCGTAGCCCCATGGTCTGTGGGGCCACGCGAGAGGCTGTCAAAGAGCTTTCCAACGAGGCACGGCTTTCCCTCCTGGCTCTTCGGGCGTGGGAGCTGTCGCCAGAGCCGCGGCCCTACCGGAAAATGCTTCGCAGGCTGGGGCGGTGGCGCCACGTGGGCGCCAGTGGCGCCGAGGCTGACGGCCGCCGTAAAGCCCGCAGCCCCACGGGCTGTGGGGCCACGCGAGCGGCTGCCAAAGAGCTTTCCGACGAGGCACGGCTTTCACTCCTGGCTCTTCGGGCTTGGGAGCTGTCGTCAGAGCCGCAGC
This sequence comes from Chroicocephalus ridibundus, assembly GCF_963924245.1. Lineage (NCBI taxonomy): Eukaryota > Metazoa > Chordata > Aves > Charadriiformes > Laridae > Chroicocephalus > Chroicocephalus ridibundus. Next base: position 896,520 of record NC_086305.1, read on the forward strand.
CCTACCGGAAAACGCTTTGCAGGCTGGCGTGGCGGCGCCATGTGGGCGCCGGTGGCGCCAAGGCTGACGGCCGCCGCAAAGCCCGCAACCCCACGGGCTGTGGGGCCACGCGAGCGGCTGCCAAAGAGCTTTCCAACGAGGCATGGCTTTCCCTCCTGGCTCTTCAGGCGTGGGAGCTGTCGCCAGAGCCGCGGCCCTACCGGAAAATGCTTCGCAGGCTGGTGCGGCCGAGCCACGTGGGCGCCGGTGGCGGGGAGGCTGACGGCCGCCGCAAAGCCCGCAGCCCCACGGGCTGTGGGGCCACGCGAGCGGCTGCCAAAGAGCTTTCCAACGAAGCATGGCTTTCCCTCTCTGCCCTTCAGGGGTGGGTGCTGTCGCCAGAGCCGCGGCCCTACCGGAAAACGCTTCGCAGGCTGGTGCGGCGGCGCCACGTGGGCGCCGGTGGCGGCGAGGCTGACGTCTGCCGCAAAACCCGCAGCCCCACGGGCTGTTTTGCCAGGTGAGCGGCTGCCAAAGAGCTTTCCAACGAGGCACGGCTTTCCCTCCTGGCTCTTTGGGCGTGGGAGCTGTGGACAGAGCCGCGGCCCTACCGGAAAATGCTTCGCAGGCTGGCGGGGCTGCACGTGGTGGGCGCCGGTGACGGCGAGGCTGACGGCCGCCGCAAAGCCCGCAGCCCCACGGGCTGTGGGGCCACGCGAGAGGCTGCCAAAGAGCTTTCCAAAGAGGCATGGCTTTCCTTCCCTGCCCTTCAGGCGTGGGAACTGTCGCCAGAGCCGCGTCCCTACCGGAAAATACTTCGCAGGCTGGCGCGGCGGTGCCACGTGGGCGCCGGTGGCGCCGAGGCTGACGTCCGCCGCAAAGCCCGCAGCCCCACGTGCTGTGGGGCCACGCGAGCGGCTGCCAAAGAGCTTTCCAACGAGGCACGGCTTTCCCTCCTGGCTCTTCGGGCGTGGGAGCTGTCGCCAGAGCCGCGGCCCTACCGGAAAATGCTTCGCAGGCTGGCGCGGCTGCACCTGGTGGGCGCCGGTGACGGCGAGGCTGACGGCCGCCGCAAAGCCCACAGCCCCACGGGCTGTGGGGCCACGCGAGCGGCTGCCAAAGAGCTTTCCAACGAGGCATGGCTTTCCCTCCTGGCTCTTCGTGCTTGGGAGCTGTGGCCAGAGCCGCGGCCCTACCGGAAAATGCTTTGCAGGCTGGCGCGGCTGCGCCACGTGGGCGCCGGTGGCGGCGAGGCTGACGGCCGCCGCAAAGCCCGCAGCCCCACGGGCTGTGGGGCCACGCGAGCGGCTGCCAAAGAGCTTTCCTACGAGGCACGGCTTTCCCTCCTGGCTCTTCGGGCGTGGGAGCTGTCGCCAGAGTCGCGGCCCTACCGGAAAATGCTTCGCAGGCTGGCGCGCCTGCACCTGGTGGGCACCGGTGGCGGGGAGGCTGATGGCCGCCACAAAGCCCGCAGCCCCACGGGCTGTGGGGCCACGCGAGCGGCTGCCAAAGAGCTTTCCAAAGAGGCATGGCTTTCCCTCCTGGCTCTTCGGGCGTGGGAGCTGTCGCCAGAGCCGCGGCCCTACCGGAAAACGCTTCGCAGGCTGGCGCGCCTGCACCTGTTGGGCACCGCTGGCGCCGAGGCTGACGGCCGCCACAACGCCCGCAGCCCCACGGGCTGTGGGGCCACGCGAGCGGCTGCCAAAGAGCTTTCCAACGAGGCATGGCTTTCCCTCCCTGACCTTCAGGCGTGGGAGCTGTCGCCAGAGCCGCGGCCCTACCGGAAAATGCTTCGCAGGCTGGCGCGGCGGCGCCACGTGGGCGCCGGTGGCGCCGAGTCTGACGGCCGCCGCAAAGCCCGCAGCCCCACGGGCTGTGGGGCCACGCGAGCGGCTGCCAAAGAGCTTTCCAAAGAGGCACGGCTTTCCCTCCCTGACCTTCAGGCGTGGGAGCTGTGGCCAGAGCCGCGGCCCTACCGGAAAATGCTTCGCAGGCTGGTGCGGCGGCGCCACGTGGGCGCCGGTGGCGGCGAGGCTGATGTCTGCCGCAAAGCCCGCAGCCCCACGGGCTGTTTTGCCAGGTGAGCGGCTGCCAAAGAGCTTTCCAACGAGGCACGGCTTTCCCTCCTGGCTCTTTGGGCGTGGGAGCTGTGGCCAGAGCCGCGGCCCTACCAGAAAATGCTTCGCAGGCTGGCGGGGCTGCACCTGGTGGGCGCCGGTGGCACCGAGGCTGACGGCCGCCGCAAAGCCCGCAGCCCCACGGGCTGTGGGGCCACGCGAGAGGCTGCCAAAGAGCTTTCCAAAGAGGCATGGCTTTCCTTCCCTGCCCTTCAGGCGTGGGAACTGTCGCCAGAGCCGCGGCCCTACCGGAAAATACTTCGCAGGCTGGCGCGGCGGTGCCACGTGGGCGCCGGTGGCGCCGAGGCTGACGTCCGCCGCAAAGCCCGCAGCCCCACGGGCTGTTTTGCCAGGTGAGCGGCTGCTAAAGAGGTTTCCAACGAGGCACGGCTTTCCCTGCTGGCTCTTTGTGCTTGGGAGCTGTCCCCAGAGCCGCGGCCCTACCGGAAAATGCTTCGCAGGCTGGCGCGGCTGCACCTGGTGGGCGCCGGTGGCACCAAGGCTGACGGCCGCCACAAAGCCCGCAGCCCCACGGGCTGTGGGGCCACGCGAGCGGCTGCCAAATAGCTTTCCAACGAGGCACGGCATTCCCTCCGTGCTCTTTGGGCGTGGGAGCTGTCGCCAGAGTCACGGCCCTACCGGAAAATGCTTCGCAGGCTGGCGCGCCTGCACCTGGTGGGCGCCGGTGGCGGGGAGGCTGACGGCCGCCACAAAGCCCGCAGCCCCACGGGCTGTGGGGCCACGCGAGCGGCTGCCAAAGAGCTTTCCAACGAGGCACGGCTTTCCCTCCTGGGTCTTCGGGCATGGGAGCTGTCGCCAGAGTCGCGGTCCTACCGGAAAATGCTTCGCAGGCTGGCGCGGCGGCGCCACGTGGGCGCCGGTGGCGCCGAGGCTGACGGCCGCCGCAAAGCCCGCAGCCCCACGGGCTGTGGGGCCACGCGAGCGGCTGCCAAAGAGCTGTCCAACGAGGCATGGCTTTCCCTCCTGGCTGTTCGTGCTTGGGAGCTGTCGCCAGAGTCACGGCCCTACCGGAAAATGCTTCGCAGGCTGTCGCGGCTGCACCTGGTGGGCGCCGGTGGCGGGGAGGCTCACGGCCGCCGCAAAGCCCGCAGCCCCACGGGCTGTGGGGCCACGCGAGCGGCTGCCAAATAGCTTTCCAACGAGGCACGGCTTTCCCTCCTGGCTCTTCGGGTGTGGGAGCTGTGGCCAGAACCGCGGCCCTACCGGAAAATGCTTCGCAGGCTGGTGCGGCGGCGCCACGTGGGCGCCGGTGGCGCCGAGGCTGACGGCCGCCGCAAAGCCCGCAGCCCCACGGGCTGTGGGGCCACGCGAGCGGCTGCCAAAGAGCTTTCCAACGAAGCATGGCTTTCCCTCTCTGCCCTTCAGGGGTGGGTGCTGTCGCCAGAGCCGCGGCCCTACCGGAAAACGCTTCGCAGGCTGGTGCGGCGGCGCCACGTGGGCGCCGGTGGCACCGAGTCTGACGGCCGCCGCAAAGCCCGCAGCCCCACGGGCTGTTTTGCCAGGTGAGCGGCTGCCAAAGAGCTTTCCAACGAGGCACGGCTTTCGTTCCTGGCTGTTTGGGCGTGGGAACTGTCGCCAGAGCCGCGGCCCTACCGGAAAATGCTTCGCAGGCTGGCGCGGCGGCGCTATGTGGGCGCCGCCGGCGCCGAGGCTGACGGCCGCCGCAAAGCCCACAGCCCCACGGGCTGTGGGGCCACGCGAGCGGCTGCCAAAGAGCTTTCCAAAGAGGCATGGCTTTCCCTCCCTGACCTTCAGGCGTGGGAGCTGTCGCCAGAGCCGCGGCCCTACCGGAAAATGCTTCGCAGGCTGGTGCGGCGGCGCCACGTGGGCGCCGGTGGCGGCGAGGCTGACGTCTGCCGCAAAACCCGCAGCCCCACGGGCTGTTTTGCCAGGTGAGCGGCTGCCAAAGAGCTTTCCAACGAGGCACGGCTTTCCCTCCTGGCTCTTTGGGCGTGGGAGCTGTCGCCAGAGCCGCGGCCCTACCGGAAAATGCTTCGCAGGCTGGCGGGGCTGCACCTGGTGGGCGCCGGTGACGGCGAGGCTGACGGCCGCCGCAAAGCCCGCAGCCCCACGGGCTGTAGGGCCACGCGAGAGGCTGCCAAAGAGCTTTCCAAAGAGGCATGGCTTTCCTTCCCTGCCCTTCAGGCGTGGGAACTGTCGCCAGAGCCGCGGCCCTACCGGAAAATACTTCGCAAGCTGGCGCGGCGGTGCCACGTGGGCGCCGGTGGCGCCGAGGCTGACGGCCGCCGCAAAGCCCGCAGCCCCACGGGCTGTGGGGCCACGCGAGCGGCTGCCAAAGAGCTTTACAACGAGGCACGGCATTCCTTCCCTGATCTTCGGGCGTGGGAGCTCTCGCCAGAGTCGTGACCCTACCGGAAAATGCTTCACAGACTGGTGCGGCGGCACCATGTGGGCGCCGGTGGCAGCGAGGCTGACGGCCGCCGCAAGGCCCGTAGCCCCATGGTCTGTGGGGCCACGCGAGAGGCTGTCAAAGAGCTTTCCACCGAGGCACGGCATTCCCTCCTGGCTCTTCGGGCGTGGGAGCTGTAGCCAGAGCCGCGGCCCTACCGGAAAATGCTTCGCAGGCTGGCGGGGCTGCACCTGGTGGGCGCTGGTGGCGGGGAGGCTGACGGCCGCCACAAAGCCCGCAGCCCCACGGGCTGTGGGGCCACGCGAGAGGCTGCCAAAGAGCTTTCCAACGAGGCACGGCTTTCCCTCCTGGCTCTTCGGGCGTGGGAGCTGTCGCCATAGCCGCGGCCCTACCGGAAAATGCTTCGCAGGCTGGTGCGGCCGAGCCACGTGTGCGCCGGTGGCGCCGAGGCTGACGGCCGCCGCAAAGCCCGCAGCCCCACGGGCTGTTTTGCCAGGTGAGCGGCTGCCAAAGAGCTTTCCAACGAGGCACGGCTTTCCCTCCTGGCTCTTTGGGCGTGGGAGCTGTCGCCAGAGCCGCAGCCCTACCGGAAAATGCTTCGCAGACTGGTGCGGCGGCGCCAGGTGGGCGCCGGTGGCGCCGAGGCTGACGGCCGCCGCAAAGCCCGCAGCCCCACGGGCTGTGGGGCCACGCCAGAGGCTGCCAAAGAGCTTTCCAACGAGGCACGGCTTTCCCTCCTGTCTCTTCGTGCTTGGGAGCTGTCGCCAGAGCCACGGCCCTACCGGAAAATGCTTCGCAGGCTGGCGCGGCTGCACCTGATGGGCGCCGGTTGCAGGGAGGCTGACGGCCGCCGCAAAGCCCGCAGCCCCACGGGCTGTTTTGCCAGGTGAGCGGCTGCCAAAGAGATTTCCAAAGAGGCACGGCTTTCCCTCCTGGCTCTTCGGGCATGGGAGGTGTCGCCAGAGCCGCGGCCCTACCGGAAAATGCTTCGCAGGCTGGCGCGGCTGCACCTGATGGGCTCCGGTTGCAGGGAGGCTGACGGCCGCCGCAAAGCCCGCAGCCCCACGGGCTGTGGGGTCATGCGAGCGGCTGCCAAAGAGCTTTCCAACGAGGCATGGCTTTCCCTCCTGGCTCTTCGTGATTGGGAGCTGTCGCCAGAGCCGCGGCCCTACCGGAAAATGCTTCGCAGGCTGGTGCGGCGGCGCCACGTGGGTGCCGGTGGCGCCGAGGCTGACGGCCGCCGCAAAGCCCGCAGCCCCACGGGCTGTGGGGCCACGCGAGCGGCTGCCAAAGAGCTTTCCAACGAGGCACGGCTTTCCCTCCTGGCTCTTCGGGCGTGGGAGCTGTGGCCAGAGCCGCGGCCCTACAGGAAAATGCTTCGCAGGCTGGCGCGGCTGCACCTGGTGGGCGCCGGTGGCGGGGAGGCTGACGGCCGCCGCAAAGCCCGCAGCCCCACGGGCTGTGGGGTCATGCGAGCGGCTGCCAAAGAGCTTTCCAACGAGGCATGGGTTTCCCTCCTGGCTCTTCGTGATTGGGAGCTGTCGCCAGAGCCACGGCCCTACCGGAAAATGCTTCGCAGGCTGGCGCGGCGGCGCCACGTGGGTGCCGGTGGCGCCGAGGCTGACGGCCGTCGCAAAGCCCGCAGCCCCACGGGCTGTTTTGCCAGGTGAGCGGCTGCCAAAGAGCTTTCCAACGAGGCATGGCTTTCCCTCCTGGTTCTTTGGGCGTGGGAGCTGTCGCCAGAGCCGCGGCCCTACCGGAAAATGCTTCGCAGGCTGTCTCGGCTGCACCTGGTGGGCGCCGGTTGCAGGGAGGCTGACGGACGCCGCAAAGCCCGCAGCCCCACGGCCTGTGGGGCCACGCGAGCGGCTGCCAAAGAGCTTTCCAACGAGGCACGGCTTTCCCTCCTTACTCTTCGTGACTGGGAGCTGTCGCCAGAGCCGCGGCCCTACCGGAAAATGTTTCGCAGGCTTGTGCAGCAGCGCCACGTAAGCGCCGGTGGCGTCGAGGCTGACGGCCGCCGCAAAGCCCGCAGCCCCACGGGCTGTGGGGCCACGCCAGCGGCTACCAAAGAGCTTTCCAACGAGGCACGGCTTTCCCTCCTAGGTCTTCGGGCGTGGGAGCTGTGGCCAGAGACACGGCCCTACCGGAAAATGCTTCGCAGTCTGGCGCGGCGGCGCCACGTGGGCGCCGGTGGCGCCGAGGCTGACGGCCGCCGCAAAGCCCGCAGCCCCACGGGCTGTTTTGCCAGGTGAGCGGCTATCAAAGGGCTTTCCAACGAGGCATGGCTTTCCCTCCTGGTTCTTTGGGCGTGGGAGCTGTCGCCAGAGCCGCGGTTCTACAGGGAAATGCTTCGCAGGCTGGCGCGGCTGCACCTGGTGGGCGCCGGTGGCGGGGAGGCTGACGGCCGCCGCAAACCCCACAGCCCCACGGGCTGTAGGGAAACACGAGCGGCTGCCAAAGAGCTTTCCAACGAGGCATGGCTTTCCCTCCCTCCCATTCAGGCGTGGGAGCTGTCGCCAGAGCCGCGGCCCTACCGGAAAATGCTTCGCAGGCTGGCGCGGCGGCGCCACGTGGGCGCCGGTGGCGCCGAGGCTGACGTCCGCCGCAAAGCCCGCAGCCCCACGGGCTGTGGGGCCACGCGAGCGGCTGCCAAAGAGCTTTCCAACGAGGCATGGCTTTCCCTCCTGGCTCTTCGGGCGTGGGAGCTGTCGCCAGAGCCGCGGTTCTACAGGGAAATGCTTCGCAGGCTGGCGCGGCTGCAACTGGTGGGCGCCGGTGGCGGGGAGGCTGACGGCCGCCGCAAACCCCACAGCCCCACGGGCTGTGGGGCGACGCGAGCGGCTGCCAAAGAGCTTTCCAACGAGGCATGGCTTTCCCTCCCTGCCATTCAGGCGTGGGAGCTGTCGCCAGAGCCGCGGCCCTACCGGAAAATGCTTCGCAGGCTGGCGTGGCGGCGCCACGTGGGCGCCGGTGGCGCCGAGGCTGACGTCCGCCGCAAAGCCCGCAGCCCCACGGGCTGTGGGGCCACGCGAGCGGCTGCCAAAGAGCTTTCCAACGAGGCATGGCTTTCCCTCCTGGCTCTTCGGGCGTGGGAGCTGTCGCCAGAGCCGCGGTTCTACAGGGAAATGCTTCGCAGGCTGGCGCGGCTGCACCTGGTGGGCGCCGGTGGCGGGGAGGCTGACGGCCGCCGCAAACCCCACAGCCCCACGGGCTGTAGGGAAACACGAGCGGCTGCCAAAGAGCTTTCCAAAGAGGCATGGCTTTCCCTCCCTGCCATTCAGGCGTGGGAGCTGTCGCCAGAGCCGCGGCCCTACCGGAAAATGCTTCGCAGGCTGGCGTGGCGGCGCCACGTGGGCGCCGGTGGCGCCGAGGCTGACGGCCGCCGCAAAGCCCGCAGCCCCACGGGCTGTAGGGAAACGCGAGCGGCTGCCGAAGAGCTTTCCAACGAGGCACGGCTTTCCCTCCTGGCTCTTCGGGCGTGGGAGCTGTGGCCAGAGCCGCGGCTCTACTGGGAAATGCTTCGCAGGCTGGTGCGGCGGCACCACCTCGGGCTGCGGGCTTTCCTACTGCCTTCAGAGTCTCACAGCCACCCTTTCCCACTTGGCACCACGCCAGCCTCTAGCATTTCTATTATTAAGTCAAGAGAGTGTACGACTTAACATTATACAGAGCGCTACACATCAATACATGCTCAAATTAAGCATAGCCACTGGAAAAATTGGCAATACAGTGCCATCGTATGTTAGCAAGTGTCACGTCTCATTGAAGACAATGACAGAGCGATACAACGTCAAGCGTAACCCAGTACTGGGCCGTGCCAGGCAATACGCCGTCACAGAATCACCAGTAGAGAAGTTCGCAACGGAGTGCAGTCTTACGATAGAATCTCTAAAGCCATCGTTAAGCCAGTGACAGGCGGTACAATGCCACACGTTACAGTATACAGGGCAGTACAACCCGATTTGCAGACAAATAAATTAGAGCAAATTACAAGACTCCCAATACAGTACAGTACAATGCCAGACAGTCTCAGATGTCGGTCAAGACAATGCCAGGGCAACGCAGTGCAAGACATAACGTTATACAGGTCAGTACAAGGCAATACGCAGTCAAATGAAGAACAGTAAACTACAATACCCAAACCACACTGGCAAACAATGGCAAACAATCACACATGTCGGTCGAGACAATGACAACGCGAGACAGAACACCGTGCAGGGCAGCGCAAGGCAGTACACAGTCAAATAAAGAACAGCTGACCAGAAAACCCGCACTACGCTGCCGTACGATCTCAAAACATCGCGGATGGCAGTCAAGGCAATTACAGGGCAAGACCGAGCACTACATCGCAGTACACAAGGCAGTACAAGGCAATACTCAGTCAAATAAATAACAGACAGTCAAAAAATTCACAGTGCAGTGAATTCACACGGGTCAGATGGCAACCAAAAGAAGGACAGGGCAATACAAGGCGAGAGGTAACCCAATACGGGGCTGGACAAGGCAATATGCAGTTGTGGCAGGTGGAGCGATTCACTTCAGTCCTGAGAGAAGTAGAGAAACATTTAGAAACATCAACACAGTGTTTCGACAAAGGCAGCAGTGAACGTAACATCCCTTTACCAGGTTCCGTGGCCACGTACCCCAGATAATTTATTGCACAGGGGCCAGGGTCAGACGAGCTGTTAGGGAGACCCTCCCGTTGAGCCACAACCCCCTTGCTTTCTAAACTCCTTCTTGAAGAGCAGTCTAAGTGCGGCTGGATCCAATTCCTAGCCCTGGACTTGGGCAACAGTTCACCTCTAAAGGACTGTATCCGCGCCATCAACCCTTTATATCACTGAGCTAAGGCTACGAGGTTTAGCGTGGTATTAGTCACTTACCGAGACTCTGTTGCGGCAAGGGATCTCTCAGCCTTGAGGAGCAGAACCTGAAGCAAGCGTCCCCGCTCAAGGGCACATCCTGGTGCTATGACAGACTATGACAGGCAATACTATGACAGGGCAATACAATGCAAGACGTAACTTTACACAGGGCAGTACAAGGCCAATACACAGTCAAATAGGGAATGACCGATCACAAAATTGATGCACGGTCAAATAGAGTACAACAGCCTAAGAAGCCCTCAATACAGCGCCTGTCAACGCCAGAATACATCAGATGGCTCGCAGCACGGTGAGAGGGCAATACGACGCAAGACTTAGGAAAATACAGGGCAGTACAAAGCAATACGTAGTCAAATATAGAACAGCCGATCAAAAACACCCTCAGTTCGGTGCGGTACAACCCCAGAGAGTGTAAAAGGACAGTTAAGACTATTTCATGGCAACACAACGCACAACGTAACACAATACAGGTTGCTACAACACAATACAGAATAATATAGGAAACAACCCATCAAAACGCCACAATACGGTGCAGTACGATCCCACACGGTCTCGGGTGGCAGTCAAGACAACTATAGGGCGACACGATCCAAGATGCAACATTACACGACAGAGTAGAACTGAAGACGCAGTCAACTAAATACCAACCAATTAGAAGAACCGCAATACAGTGTGGGAGAAAACAAAAATAAATGGAGATGCCAGTCAAGACAATGACAGAGCAATACAAGGCAAGAAATAACGCAATACAGGGCAGTACAGTGAAATACACGGTCAAATAAATAACTGATTAAGTATCCCGCAATACCGTGCGATGCAATGCCAAAACGTGTGAGACAGCAGTCGAGGCAGTGACAGAGCTATACAATGGAAGACATAACGCAGGGCTGTACAACACCAAAATGTATCAGATGGCACTCAGAACAATAACATGGCGATACAATGCAAGCCGCAACACAATACAAGGTGGTAACAAGGCAATACACGGTCAAACACAGACTAACGAATAAAACCTGCACAATACGGATCGCTGCAATCCCAGAACATCTAAAGTGACAGTGAACGGAATGACGGGGCAGTACAATGCAAGATACAACACTAGACAGGGCAATACGCATTCAAATAACGCAAAACCGATTAAAAAACCCACAATACACACCAGTACAATGCCGGAACAGATCAGATGGCAGTCCGGGCAAATAGAGGACAATACAATGCCAAACGTGACGCCATACGGGGCCGGGCAAGGCAATACGCAGTTGTGGCAGGCCGAGCGGCTAGCTTCGCTTCTAAGAGAGAAGCGGTGAAACATTCAGAAACATCAACACAGTGATTCTCCAAAGGCAGCAGCGCATGTGACGGCGCTTTACCAGATTCCATATGGCCACGCACCCCGGATTATTTACTGCCTAGGGGCCAGGGTCAGACGAGCTGTCAGGGAGACCCTCCCGTTAAGTCACGAGGCTCGGAAAGGACCCCCTTGCTTTCTAAACTCCTTCTCAGAGAGGAGTCTAGGTGCGGCTGGATCCAATTCCTAGCTCGGAAAGGACCCCCTTGCTTTCTAAACTCCTTCTCGGAGAGGAGTCTAGGTGCGGCTGGATCCAATTCCTAGCCCCGGACTTGGGCAACGGTTCACCTCTAAAGGATTGTATCTGCGCCATCGACCCTTTATATCACTGAGCTAAGGCTACAAGGTTTTGTATGCTATTAGTCACTTACTGAGAATCTGTTGCGGCAAGGCATCTCTATCTCGAGGAGCAGAACCTTAATTGAGCGTCCCTGCTCAAGGGGAGATCCTGGCACGGAGGCCCCTGCCATGCAGAAGTCAAAAGGCTCTTGGGCTGTCCACTATTTATGGGGTAAGCTAATTGACTTATAGTCACATCAGCACAGGAACAAAATATCTAGGTCCCCACTGTGTTGCCAACCATCCCCCAACTTCAAGTACCACTCAGAACAACTCCATGGATGATTGGGGCGCCAAAACGAAGGGGCGCCCACACCACCCCAGCAGTCAAATAAGGAACAACCAAGGGAACTTTCACAATAAATAAGTACAATCCCAGACAGTCCAAAGTAACAGCCAAGACAATGACAGACCAATACAGTGCAAGACCTAACATCATACAGAGCAGTAAAAGGCAACGCGCAGCCAAGTCAAGAACAGTTAAAATACCCATAATCCAGTGCAGCACTATGACACTGTCCCAAAACACAGTCAAAACAATGACAGAGTAATGCAACACGAGCCGTAACACAATACAGGGCAGCACAAAGCAATACACAGTCACACAAAGAACAGCCAATTACAAAACCCACAACAGAACGCCCTACGATCTCAGGAAGTCTCAGAGGGCAGTCACGGCAAATACAGGGCAATACGGTGCAAGATAACACAATACAGGCCACTGCCAGCCAATACTCAGTCAAATAAATAACAGACAGGCAAAAAATTCACAATGCAGTGCACTACTATGACACCATGGGTCAGGTGGCAATCATGACAACGATAGGGCAATACAAGGCAAGACGTAACCCAACACGGGGCCGGACAAGGCAATATGCAGTTGTGGCAGGTGGAGCCATTCACTTCACTCCTAAGAGAAAAGTAGAGAAACATTCAGAAACATCAACACAGTGATTCTCCAAAGGCAGCAGTGCGCATGACGGCGCTTTATCAGGTTCCGTGGCCACGCACCCCGGATTATTTCCTGCCTAGGGGCCAGGGTCAGACGAGCTGTCAGGGAGACCCTCCCGTTGAGTCACGAGGCTCGGAAAGGACCCCCTTGCTTTCTAAACTCCTTCTCCGAGAGGAGTCTAGGTGCGGCTGGATCCAATTCCTAGCTCGGAGAGGACCCCCTTGCTTTCTAAACTCCTTCTCCGAGAGGAGTCTAGGTGCGGCTGGATCCAATTCCTAGCCCCGGACTTGGGCAACGGTTCACCTCTAAAGGATTATGTCTGTGCCGTCAACCCTTTACATGGCTCATAAAAAAACAGCTGATGAAGGAAGTGACAATATGGTGGCCTACAACGGCAGAATAGAGCAGATGACAATCAAGACAACAACAGAGCAATACAATGGAAGACGTAACACCACACGGGGCCGGACAAGGCAATACACAGCCACATCAGAACCCATGAGAGACATCACACTACAGTCCAGACCTAGGACAGATTCTCTAACGTGACCGTCAAGACGACAGTGCAATGCAATGCAAGATGTAACACAGGCCATATGCAGTTGTGGCGGGCGCAATGATAAAATTCACTCCTAAGAGAGAGGTAGAGAAACATTAACAAACATAACAGTGATTCACTAAAGGTAGCAGCGCACGTGATGGCACTTTACCAGATTGCACGGCCACGCACCCCGGGTCATTTCCTGCCTCGGGGCCAGGGTCCGACACGCTGTCTGGGAGACCCTCCTGTTGAGTCACGAGGCTCGGAAAGGACCCCCTTGCTTTCTAAACTCCTTCTCCGAGAGGAGTCTAGGTGCGGCTGGATCCCATCCTCGCCCCGGACTTGGGCAACGGTTCACCTCTAAAGGATCATATCTGCGTGATCAAACCCTTTGTATCGCTCAGCTAAGATGGCAAAGTCTGGCATGCTGTTAGTCACTTACCCAGAATCTGTTGCGGCAAGGCTTCTCTCAACCTAGAGGAGCAGAACCTTAAGTGAGCGTCCCCGGGAAATGCTGGCAAACAGGCCGCTGCCTTGCAAGAAAGCTCAAAGGGCTCTTGGTCTGTCCGCTAGGTCTATAGCAAGCTAACTGACTCACAGTGTCTTGACTCTGGTGCCAGCCACCCCACAAAGTTCAAGTGCCACTCGTAGCGACTTCTGCTGGCCGTTATAGCTCGAGCAGCAGCCTGGAGGAAAAAGGGGGGTGACATCGCAACAGCGGTCAAATACAGAACAACCGGTTAAAAATTGCACAATACTGTGCCAGAGACTCTAAAATAACTGGCAAGACAACGACAGGGCAACCCCATGCAAGATCTAACCTTACACAGGGCAGTACAAGGCAACATACAATCAAATGCAGAGCAGACAATGAAAGAATTGACGGTACGGTGCCATACAACGGTAGAATATATCAGATGTCGGCCACCACAATGACAGAGCAATACAAGGCAAGACGTAACGCGATACGGGGCCCTACCAGGCGACACAGTCAAGGAAACAACAACCCATGAAAGAATTCACAATACAGCGCGGTCCTAGGACGGAACGTGTAAAATGACCGTCGAGACAGTGACAGGGCAATACAATGCAAGACACAACACCATACCAGGTGGTAACAAGGCAACATGCAGCCAAACGAAGAACAACCGATTAAGAAACCCAGCATACGTTCAACTGTAATACCAGAAAAGATCAGAAGGCAGTCAAGACAACGACAGCACACTATAACATGAGAAGTAACACAATACACAGCAGTACAAGGCATTACACAGTCAAATAAAGAAGAACCGATTAAAAACCACACAATACAGTGCGGTGCGATGCCAGAGTGGATCAGAAGGCAGTCGAGACTATGACGGGGCAATATAATGCAAGATGTTACACAATACAGGGCGGTACAAGGCATTAGAAAGCCAGATGAAGAACAACCGATTAAAAAACCCGCAATACAGCGTGGTACGAGGCCCGAACAGATCAGAAGGCAGTCAAGGCTACGACGGGGCAATATAACACGAGACATAACGCAATAGAGGGCGGTACAAGGCATTACACAGTCAAAGAACAACCGATTAAAAAAAAAAAAAACAAACCACGCAACACGGTGTGGTACGATGCCAGAATAGATCACAGAGCAATCAAGAGCGTGACGGGGCAACACGATGCGAAACCGATACTGAGTGAGGCGGAGCAATACTATTTCAAATATACAAGAACATAGTACGGAACCAAATTCTTAAGCGTACGACACAAGACCATCTCAAATGGCAGTCAAGGAAGTTACTGAGCAACGTAATCCCGATTTGCACAAAATGGTGCCATCAGGCACCATCACGTCCATCAACACTAAGTTGTACTGCAATATCCCCCGCATCACACGCGCCGTACCCTTCTGCTCACCTGCTCCGCATGGATTCCGGGTTTGGACTTTGTGGCACACTCTGGTTCTGGCACCTAAAACACCTAAGACACACAATATTACTGTTGAGCTTACGGGAAACCACCACCCCCATGCGCTACCTCTCTGCTACCCAGCTCACCTCCAACGCTCGTCCGGCTCCGGATGCCTGCGGCGCCTGCAAAACCAAAGACAAACACTCCCCTGAGCCGCAATGTAGCACTGGGCTATTAGACGCCAACGTGTCCACAACCGCCTCACTTGCTGGGACTACTCAGTGGGCGTGCAGCATCGCCCCTCTGACCCTGCATGTCACACCAACCGAAGAAACACACGCCGAGATACTGCCCAAAACCCTACCAAATTCCCCATCTCCCACTCCCTCACCTTGCCCGCCCATCCTCCCCCGAGGCATGCAACCTGAAGGCTCGCAAACCACCCATAAAACCCAACAGACATGGGTTGCTTTAAAACTTGAAAGTTGCTCCCTCTGAGGCAGATGTGATAAGGTCAGCAGCGGCGGGTGGGCTGAAGTGACTGACTCATCCCCATCCCCACATCCCATGTCATTCATTGCTTCAAAACTTCAAATTGGAAAGAACCAATACATACAGTACTCAGAGCCACATCTTCTCTCTAATACCACGTGCTGACTCACCTTCTTACATTGCTCTCCTCTCCTACGCTGCCCCGCCAAGCTTGTCCTGTTGCATCTGCAAGAACGACATCAGAGAAATCACCCTGAGGCAGACCAATAGAGTCATAACAACAAAAAGTCTTGCACCTTTTTACAAATACCATCTAAGGTCCAAATACAACCGTACACAAAGAAAATTACAAAAAAAAAAATCCGCACCAAAACCAGCTGTACCCTCTTCCACATGAACTCTTCTTCACTGCTGCTGTATTGCCTTCCCAACATGCCTCTGCTCTTCCCAAACAAAACAGAAGAGGTGTCTACACAGCCTCCCAATGGCTACCCTGAGATAACTCTAACACCTTTGCCCCGATCTACTGGGATTCATGTACTACATATAGACTCTCCACAGGATTCCGCCCACCCTGGACACTACGTGCCCAGGCAGGGCAGCCCCGAGCCAAACACTCACGGTTACGGACAGACACTACACGGAACGCTACGAACGACACGCCTCAAAGATGAGAGAAAACTCTCAGCAAGAAAGATGACACGGGGACCAAAGTCACCGTCGTGCAAGAAAATCTGTGGGATCGTGATGATGTCAACATGAAGACGCTCTACGGAACCCCCTGAAGCAAACTGTAGAACGTGATGGTACGTAATAAGAATGGACTGTTGAGCCCGCTAAGATGGACGTGCAGGAAGTCTGGCTTCAAGACCTAAGAACGTAACGACGCAGGGAAGAACTCCCAGACGTGGAAGTGGGCCGTCCAGAAACTTCCGAGAGGCAAGATTGATGCACGCTTTAAGATGCTAACGCAAGAAGAGCATCAGATGAATGGTGCTACGCCCACAGGCCCAAGCATTCGAGACCCTAAGGATGACGCCCAGGGCCCCACGTCGTGCTCCTGGAGCTCAAAGATGACCTCGAGACCCAAGAAGGGGCGAAGATACACAACACAGACCACATGAACGACATGACAACACGCACGGGCTGGAACTGCCCTGCCCGGGACACGCTAGCGTCACACTGAGCAGTAAGCAACATCCTTTACCTTCCTAAATATGACTGTGCCCCGGGACAGCCCTCGCCACTACGCTAATGTCAAAGACCCCATTTTGCAATTGTCCACCTCGGCCCCTCTCCGGCGCCTGACTGTCAACTTAGCTTTTGGAGGGCCAGGCATCTGAATCCTTCTTCGATGCGGTCCGCAAAAACCAGCCATCCGATACATTTCCGCAGTCACCAGGTTCCTCCTCTTCCTCTGCAAAAGGAAAATAAAACATAATCCCAGAGGCCGCCACAGCACCAGCAATAAGCATCCTGAGAGGAGATGCCAACCTCTTCGACGACACGCTCAGCCTCCCGAATGCCGTGGCGTTCTGCTTGCCCGCTCTGCGCCGATTCCGGAGTCCGAGGCTGCAATGATAGTTATTCACAGCACCTAAGAGACCAAGAAACACAACATTACCACTGCGCTTCTGCCAAACCGCCACACCATCAACTCCTATCTTCTGTCTTCATTCACATGAAAAAAAAAGTACCCAATTGTATTCATAGAGGCGCCAGTCACATCTTCCCTCTAATGCCACATGCCGAGCCACCTCCGTACAGCGCTCCTCTCGGCTCCCCTACGTCACCCTGCACATCTCATCTCTCGGCATCTAAAAAGAGAAAAAAAAAATCCAACATTACCCCGATGCAGAGCGATAGCTTAATTCCAAAGGTCTTGTTTCTACTTCGGAACACTGTTCAATTAGATCCAACTACAGCCTGCCATCAAAAAAAAAAACCACAGAAAAAGCCCACAAACATTACACCCCACACAAAGCAGCCTGAACATCTTTGAGATACTGTGTCCTTCACTGACTGTGAACAGCCTCTCTGACTTGGCTCTGCTTATGCCAACACCCACTAATAAAACACCCACGCACCCAACCTACTGAGAGCAAATTAATTCCAGATGACTACCCAACCTTTGCCTCGGTCTCCACAGATCCACATATTAACTGTAGACTCTCGTCACTATTCTGCCTGCCCTGGACTCTACACACCCGGGCAGGGGGGCTCCGAGCCAGACACACACACAAGCACAGACCAACACTACACAAAACGCTAAAAACAACGCATCTCAAGGATGAGAGAAAACTCTCAGCAAGAAGGATGACACCCAGACGGAAGTCACCGTCGGGCAAGACGACCTGGAGACCGTGGTGGTGATGTGAAGAGGCTCTATGGAAGCCCCTGAAACAGAGTGTAGGACATCATCATCTGTGATAAGAAGGGACTGTCAAGACTGATAAGATGTATGCGGGGGAAGCCTGGCTTCAAGACCTAAGAACATAATGACATAGGGAAGAAGTCCCAGTTGTAGACGCGGGCCATCCGGAAACTTCCAAGACGCAAGACCAATGCAAGCTTTAAGCTTCTAACGCAAGACGACCAGCAGCCGAATGGTGCTATGCCCATGGGTGCAGGTGTTCGAGACCCTAGGGATGGCGCCTGAGGCGCCATGCCGTGCTCCTGGAGCTTAAAGACGACCTCGAGACCCGAGAAAGGTCTAAGACACAGAACACGGACCACACGAAAGACAACAACACACACAGGCTGGAACCACCCTGCCCGGGAATGCCGAACAGTAAGCCGCATCCCTTACGTGCCTAAAGGAGACTGCCCTCCAGGACAAACCTCTCCCCTACGCCAACTTCAAAGACACCTTTTTGCAATTCTCAACCTCGTCCCCTCTCGAGCGCCAGTCTCTCAACTTAGCTTTTGGAGGGCCAGGGGTCCGAATCCATCCTTGAGGCAGTCCACAGAAAACAGCCATCCAGTACGTTCCTGTGGTCACCAGCTTCCTCCTCTTCCTCTGCAAAAGGAAAAGAAAAAAAAAAGTTATCCCAAAAGCAGTCACAGCACCAGCAATAAGCATCCTGAGAGGAGATGCCAACCTCTTCCACAACACCCTCAGCCTCATGAACACCGAGGCATTCTGCTCGCCCGCTCAGCGCCAATTCCAGAGTCTGACGCTGCGGCAACAGTTATTCACGGCACCTAAGATACCAAGAAACACAGCATTACCACTGCGCTACTGCCAAACCACCAGTCCCGTGCTCCTCCTCGATACTATCTGGCTCGCCTCAAATGCGAGAGCCTAGAGCACACCAGGCTCCGACGACACCCGAACCCATCTGCAAAACTTGTCCAAGAAGGACTCATGAACCCGGCTACCTTTTCTAGCCCTCCCCCAGTGCCAAAACTTTAGGAACCCCTTCTCTTCTCCCTGAGCTGCCAGGGAAGGAGCCCCACTTCTTCCCCATAGATCCCACCCTTTATTTGCCAGCCCGAACACCCGGCATTGGACACTTCTTGAGAGCCACTCTTCCCAGCCTCTCCCTGCGTCCCACCACCACCTCCTATCTTCTGTCTTCCCACGGACTCTGGGTTCTGCTGCAGACCCACAGAGTCAGTGAAGCCCTGATCTGACCTATACCAGGGGCCTGCCACAAGCCGCAAAGGCTCCAGGGACACGGCAAAACCCTGAGCACGGTGGGGGAAGGTGACAAGGCACCCCACATCCTGAAATACGTTATGCTTTATGGCCCTGCTGCTTTCCTGAGAAATGTGGAAACTCCATCTACAGCTGCAGACAAGGTGCTCACCCAGTCCCTGCAAAGTAATCTCATCATCTGCCCGATTGAGACAAATTCTATTGGCATCTTATCTGGGATACAGCAAAGCTAGTGGGGAAAAAAAAAAAACCACAAACAAGAAAGTTCCGTCTTCAATACAGTCAGGGATTCCAGGAAAATGCGCCATGCCTGGAAGAGAGAAAACCATACCCTTAAACTATCTCACCGCCCCCTAAGACTCATTACCACGCGACTCACCTGAAAAACCACAAGGAAGAGAACCGGCACATGAGGCCGCTCTCTACTATACACGCTGCCAAACCTCACCTGGTCCTGAAGGTCTTGCCACCTCCAGCTTCTTACCTGCTATTCTCTAAATGGGATAACATCTCCACCCAAGGAGCTGAGCCGCCTCCAAAGCTGCAATCAACTGAAGGACAGGCAGAGCTCTGACCCTGGAGACACCTGGTAGCAGAATGAGCTGCCCCAGCAGAGGCTGTGGGTTATATACCCCGGGCCCCGCCCAACGCCCTTCCCACCAGCACCTGGGAAAGGGCCTGGCTGACCTCCACAAGGCATAGAGCCTGCCAGAGGAAAAGCTGCTCCTTTCCTCACAGGCCTGAGAAGTACAGCATGCAAAACACCAAAACGGAGAAAGCGACCCTTAGAGGAACGGACAATATGTGCTCTTTTATTACAACTACATCAACTGTGTCAGCAACAGGGCCCGGTAGGTAAGTAAACTTAATTAAACTTCTGCAGGGCGTAGACATAAAGAGAAAGACATCATCCTAACCTAAATAGGCCAGAAGATCATGAAGCACAATAACAATATTTTTATCAAGACTCAATGTGCTTTAGTTTCCTTGTAAAAGAAACCCCACAACGAGTCATACAGCATTTCTAGCAAGACGACGCATATTATCCGACTTCTGCCAGAACTGTGTTCTGGATCGGACCGACAGACAGAGTGCAAGCAGAGGCTTGTGTGCCGCCTGTAATGCAGTGGCTGAGAAAGAACCAAGGCTTGGGGCCGCCGCTCTCCTCGGCCGAGTCTGCTCCGGTGCCCTGTCTGTCATCATTGCTGTTGTGCCTTAGGCCATGCAGTAAAACAAGTGACACATGCTCCCTTTTAACTTCTCTCCTGAGGCAGAAAAGAACAAGAGAGAGAGACTTAGGGACTGAAAGATAAACTGAACTGTAATGAAATCTTAACAGCAAAATAATACCAAGAAAAGACAACAGTAACAAGAAAACAATTAAATATATACAGGACATACACAACCCGATACAGAGCTCCCAGGATGACCGCTGCTTCACTGGCAAAGTCCGGAACCAGACTCCGTGACAGACCGGAACCAGACTCCGTGACAGACCGGAACCAGACTCCGGACCTGGTTGCATAAATGCACGGATCGAGGTCAAAGGACAATGAACAGACAGAGGAGTCTTCAGAGGCCAGACAACAGGTACCGACCCCTTTGATCCCTCCGCTTTTATACTGAGCGTGATGAGGATGGGATGGAATACCCTATCAGTCCGATTCGGGTCACCGGTCCCGTCTACTCTTCACTATGGGTACAACCCCTCTACGCTTTTCTGCTTCCAACCCTCCAACAGGGCATATATAAAAGTTAGCTGGGCTGTGCTGTTGTAGGAATAAGTATAAGCAAGAGCCTCTCTGCACGGCATCCCTTCGCATTAAGTGTAAATATAAGTTCTTGGTGCTCTGAAGGCAGATACTACCTGAAAAATACGTCATTATTTTCAGAGAGTTCACTTCATTGGAAGAGACTTACCTGAAAAGTAAAGTGACTGCAAACAACACCAGTTCTGTTGTACCTCAGACCAGCACTTCCACACATGGCTACGTAACCTCACATTCACATGAAAAAAAGAAGAAGTGGCCAAATGTATTCATGGAGCCGCCGGTCACATCTTCCCTTTAAGACCTCGGGCTCAGCCACCTTTGTCCTGCACCCCCATCAGCTCCCCTGTGTATCCCTGGCCACCTCATCTCTCTGCATCTGAAAAAAAAGCAACACACCAACATCAAACATTACCCTAATGCAGAGCAGTAGCTTAATTCCAAAGGTCTTGTTTCTACTTAGGAACCCTGTTCACATAAGTCCAACTACAGCCTGTCATCCAAAGAAGAGACGCCTGCAAACATTACACCCCACACAATGCAGGTTTACCATCTTTGAGATACTGTCCCCTTCACTAGCCATGAACACCCTCTCCAACTTGTCTCCACTTATGCCAGCGCCCACTAATGAAACACCCGTCCACACAGCCTCTCGAAAGCTAATCAATTCGAGACGACTGAGCAACCTTTGCCTGGGTCTAGACAGATCCTCATATTCAGTACAGACTGCTGTCGTGATTCTGCCTACCCTGGACGCTACACACCCAGGCAGGGCAGCCCCAAGCCAAACACACACAGACTGACGCTACACAGAACACAACAAACGACGCGCCTCAAGGATGAGAGAAAACTCTCAGCAAGAAGGATGACACCGGGACCAAAGTCATCGTCGGGCAAGACAGCCTGCAGGACTGTGATGGAGACAATGTGAAGAGGCTCCACAGAACCCCCTGAAACAAAGTGTAGAACTTCACAGTTCCTGAGAAGGGACTGTTGAGCCTGACAAGATGGACACACAGGAAGCCTAGCTTCAAGACCTAAGAACTTAACGACACAGGGAAGAAGCCCCAGTCGCTGACGCGGGCCATCCAGAAAGTTCCAAGATGCAAGACCGATGCACGCTTTAAGATGCTAATGCAAGAAGAGAGGCAGACGGTTGGTGCTACACCCACGGGTGCAGGTGTTCGACACCATAAGGATGGCACCCAATGCACATTCCGTGCTCCTGGAGCTTAAAGATGATCTCAAGACCCAAAAAAAGGGTCTAGGATGCAAAACACAGACCACACGAACGACACGACAACACACACAGGCTGCAACTGCCCTGCCTAGGATGCGCTAACATCACACTGGACAGTAAGCTACATTGTTTACCTGCCCAAAGGAGACTGTGCCCCAGAACAGCCCTCCCCCCTACACTAACGTCAAAGACCCCATTACACAATTGTCAGCCTCCACCCCTCTCCAGTGCTGGTCTCTCAACTTAGCTTTTGGAGGGCTAGCATCTGATTCCATCCTCGACATAGTCCACAAAACACAAACATCCGATACGTTCCTGCAGTCACCGGCTTACTCTTCCTCTGCAAAAGGAAAAGGAAAAGAGAAAGTCATCACAAAAGCAGCCACAACACCAGCAATAAGCATCCTGAGAGGAGATGATGACCTCCTCCACAAAACCCCTCAAGCCTCCTGAATGCTGATGCAGTCTGATTGCCTGCTCCACACAGATTCTAGAGTCGGATGCTGTAGCGACAGTTATTCACGGCACCTAAGATACCAAGAAACACAGCATTTGCACTGCGCTTCTGCCAAACCACCAGTCCTGTGCTCCTCCTCAATACTATCTGTCTTGCCTCAAATGCGAGAGCCTAGAGCAGACTAGATACCATCAACAACCAAAACCAATTACAAAACTGGTTTGAGAAAGACACATGAACCCGCCTCCCTTTCCTAGCCATCCCCCTCCTGAACCATCAGGGAAGGAGGCCCACTGCTTCCCCACAACTCCTGCCCCTTATTTTCCAACTGCTCCTTAGGACCTGCTGTTCTGAGCCCTGCCCTGTGTTTGGCAGGCACCTCCTGTCTTCCGCCTTCATAGAGACTCCGGGCTCTGCTACAGACCTGGAAAGCCGGGAAAACAGTTACAGAACCTACTGGTAGCCTCCCGCAAGAGCTTTAGGGCCACCGTGATACCCTGCATGCTCTGGGGGAAAATGATGAGCCATCCCTGCTGCTTCCTCAAAACAAACAAACTCAATATATAGATACGTACAAAACACTCACCCTAAATCCTACTCCAGTATCTCATAACACACACAATTAAGACTAATAAAAACACCAACTAACATAGTGTACATCAAAATTGGAAAAAAACACAAGATTTTATCTTCAATGAAGTCAGAAATTATAGTAAAACACGCCACCTGCCATAAGCAAAAAAAAAAAAGATACATACTATTGAGCCATTTAAACAAACCAAATGCTCCCTACAAAACTAAAGATATGGGGGGGGGGGGGGAAAAGATAACATACAACTCCACTTTCTATGGCAACCACCCTTACATTGAGAAGTCTTACCTCTGATGTCTTACCTATACTAGTTTAAACGCTAAAACAAGCCTTCCCAAACAGCTGCACAAGCTCCAAAACAACACTTAAGAAGCTCCAGAGCTCTGACCCTGGAAAAGACCAGCAGCAGAACAAGGTCCTGCCCTGAAGCTGTGGCTCATATACCCCGGGCCCCACCTGAGGCCCTCAGGCCCCACCCACCACCTTTCCCACAATCCCCTGGGTAAAGGGTGGGGCCAACCCCCAGAAGCATAAAAGCACCTGAAGGTGCAGCAGGTGTTGTTATTCGCTTTAAGTTTACTATTTACAAAGTAGTGAAGAGTGACCCTTGATAGAAAAAGCATTATCTGCTCCTCCCTTGCAGCTACACCTATTGCATCAATGACATGTCCAGGTGAGCAATTAAGTTATTTTTTTATGGAATGTAAATAGAAAAAAAATAAACATCAGACTTATCTCTATAGAAAAGTAGCTTATTCAATGCAATGATAACATTATTATTAAAATTTATGTACCTGAGTGTCCTTCAAAAAAAAAATACAAACCCAAACGCAATCTATTACTATGGGATCATTCCTTATTTCTAGCAAGACCGTGTGTGTACTAACGAACTTCTGCCAGAACCCCTTTTTGGATGGGAGTGAATAACAAAACAGAATCAGATTCTATGAGAAAACTTTCTCAAAAACATTTTCCTCTGTGAAATAAGTTATTTATTGTAAATTGCTAGCAATTTAAAGTCATATTGATAATCTCATTTTGACTTGTTACTCAACAGCACTACTTGAGTCCCAAAATACAGAAAGCAACAAAAAAGCATGGAATTACAAGTCATGTATTTCCTGAACCTGCATAAAGCACCCTAATTAACATCTAAGTAGCTAGAACAAAAACAAACTTATATACATAAACTCATATTTTACAATAGGTATAAAAATGAGAAATTCTTCTTTATTTCAATGCCTCATGCCCATATAGACAGGTTTTATTCCATTTTTAAACACACATTCCCCCCATGAATTTTCAGGCATTTTTAGGTTGTGAACTGCCTCTTTTGGGGGGGACCCAGTGTGACAACCCACACCCCCCCGGAAAAGGTCTTCTTTTGACTTAGAAATACCATCTGGAGTACAATTACAGCCTGACATTAAAAAAAAAAAACCAAACTACACAAGCATCACACCCCACACAAAGCAGCTTTAACATCTTTGAGATGCAGTCTGCTTCACTACTGCTGAACAGCCCCTCCCACATAGCTCTGCTCATCCCAAAAAAACCCTTAATTAAAGAGCTGCCCACACCACCTGCTGATGGCTAACTTGATGGGAGTTGACTGTACCACCTTGGCCTCAACAGTCTCATTAGATCAATGTATTAACCATATACTCTTACTGCTGTTCCCCCTACCCCTGACTCTACAGCCCCAGGCAGCGCAGCTCCAAGCCAAACACACCCACGTGCGGCCCAACACCACACAGCACTAGAGACAACGTGACTCCAAGATGAGAGAAAACTCTCCACAAGAAGAGCGACTTTCAGACAAGAGACGCTGTCGGGCAAGAAGAGCGACAGGGCTGCAGCGCTGACACGACCAGGCTCTACAGCCAAGCCATAAAAGAGTCAAATGTAACGGACCATTCCAAGAAGTTCCTGTCAAAACGGAGATGACGTATGTGCAGGAAGCATGGCTTCAAGACCCGAGAACGTAAGGATGCAGGGAAGAAATCCCAGTGCGTAACAGCAGGTGGCTAGAACTGCTAGGGCTCAGAAAGAGAGCTGCTCAGGCAGCCGGGAACGACGCTGCAGAAGAGGACCATTCAGAAACTCCTGAGAGGCAAGTCCTATCTGCACTTTAAAATTGTTATGCAAGAAAAGAAGTGCCCATTGGGCACTCTGCCAATTAGCACAGGCATTTGAGACCCTACAGGTGGTGCCCGAGGCACATGCTGTGCTCCTTGAGTGCAAAGAGAAATAAGGACACCAAAACTTAAGGAAAGTCCAAGACACAGAAGACAGAGCACACAAACTACACAACCAAAGACACAGGCCAGAACTGCCCTGCCCAGCACACACTAGCTTTGTGCTGAAAAGTAACCCACTCCCTTTACCTACTCAGAGGAGACTGCTCCCGCATAGCCCTCTGCTCTAGCCTGACTTTAAAACTCCTCCCTGAAACTGTCAACCTTGCCCCCCCTCCAGCACCTGTCCCTCTACTTCGCTTTCAGAGGGCCAGTGGTCTGAATTCATCCTTGACAAAAAAAAACACAACAAACAGCTAACTGATGTGTTCCTGCAGTCACCATGTTCCTCTTCATCAGCAAAACAAAAAGAAATCACAGCTCCAGCAGTGACCACCATGACAGTAGATGCCAACCTCTTCCACAACACCCTCATCCTCAGAGGTGCCATGGCAATCCACTCACCTGCTTCACGTCGATTCCAGTCGGAGGCTGCAGCAACAGTTATTTATGGCACCTAAGATACCAACAAACACAAAATTACCATTGCATTTCTGCAAAATCATCAGTCCCGTGCTCCTCCTCCACACTGTCCAGCTCACCTCAAATGCAAGAGACTAGAACAGACCAGACCCTGTCGACACCCAAATCCAAATGCAAAACCGATATGACAGAGACTGATGAACCCACCTCCTTTTCCTAGCCAGCCCCCAGCGCCAAAACTTTAGAAACCCCTTCTCTTCTCCTCAACCGTCAGGGAAGGAGCCTCACTTCTTCCTGACAGCTCCCATCCTGTATTTGCAACCCTGAACCCCCTACACCGGCTGCTTCTCAGGAGCAGCTCTTCTGAGCTGTGCCCTGCGTTTGGCAGGCACCTCCTATCTTCTGTCTTCCCACAGACTCTGGGCTCTGCATCAGACCCACAAAACAAATAATGTCCTGACACAATCTATGAGGGGCCTGCTGCCCGCTGCAAAAACTCTAGGGACACCGTGGCACTCCATGGGCAACGGGGAAAGGTGATGAGCCATGCCATACCCTGAACGACGCTATGCCTTACATCCCTGCTGCTTTCTTGAGAAATGCTAGTGCCATATATGCAGATGCATACAAAACGCTCACCCTAACCCCCATAAGATAATCTCATCATCAACCCAATTAAGAGAAACAATATCAGCAATTTACACAGCATACTGCAAAACTGGTGAAAAACCCACGGTTCTATCTTCAATAAAGTCAGAAATTCTAGGAAAATGCAGTGCTCCTAGAACAAAGAAAAGCACACTATTAAACCATCTGGGCACCCCTTAAACACTCATCACAAAGTTATGACCCGAAAAAAAAAGGAGCATACCAGTCAACTTTCTACCATACAGGCAGCTGGATGTTTACTGCTCCCGAAGGTCTCAGCTCAGCCTTCTCACCTCTGCCTCCCTAAATGCCGAAACACGCCTGCCCAAACAGCTGAGCCTGTCCCAAAGCTGCAGCAAAGCGAGGGACCAGCAGAGCACCCACCCCACGGGGCCCAGCAGCAGAATGAGCTCCTGAGCCCGGGCTGGGGCTCAGGTACCCCGGGCCCCGCCCACCGCCCTCAGGCCCCGCCCACCGCCCTTCCCACAATCCCCTGGGAAAGGGGCGGGGCCAACCCCCAGAAGACGTGAAGGCGGGTGGCAGCGGGAGCAGCAGCTTCGCTTCTCCTGCCTTAAGTTCCCAGCAGGCGAAGCACCTCCCCTTTTTATTTCCATTTGGGACTAACCTCTGGTGATTCTCTTACCGCTTTTGTGTGATTTCTGTCCAGTTGTTGCTGTGGAGAAGAGAGCTCTGCAGGGGTTGCATTATTTTTGCGATCTTCAGATATTTTTGTGGTTAACTGATAATCGTGTTTTATCGTTTTGGAAGGGTGTTGGAAGCATATGATTTCCAGAAGACTTATGAGCATTTACGGGCTCCTGGAGGACTAAAGTGCCACGGAGACGCGCGTCGGAGGACTGAGGGGGCACTTCCGGGGTCGTGGAGGACCGAAGTGCCACGGAGACGCGCGTCGGAGGACTGAGGGGGCACTTCCGGGGTCGTGGAGGACCGAAGTGCCACGGAGACGCGCGTCGGAGGACTGAGGGGGCACTTCCGGGGTCCTGTAGATGGAAACCCGGAAAACTGCCGGGCACTGACGGGGCCGCGGTAACACGTAAGGGCCGATGCGGAGGGGCCGATGGCCGCTCTGGAGGCCGGGCGGGCGGCACCGATGCCGCTCCAGGTGGCGCGGAGCTCGCCAGAGTCCCGGCGGTCCTGGTTCGCCCTCCGGCCGCCGCTCTCTTGAGACTGCGGCCGGACGGGCCTCCGCGAAGCCGCGCCTGCGCACGAGCTGCGGAACCCACGCGGCGCCGGCGGCGGGGGCCGAGGGGGTCCGGGAGGCGCGGGCACTGCGCATGCGCCGCCCCCCACCTGCAGGACGCGCCTTCAGCCGCCAGGCGGCAGCACCCGCTCCGGTATTGACACACATCTGTACGTTTAGGGAATTTACGTTGCCCGTTTCCTACGTTAACGCTTTTGATACCGAATATCTATTTAGGCTGTCTGCCTACACACCTAGTTTGACACTAATATCTTTTTATAAACGCATCTAAGTATTTTTATATTCTAGGATCTTTCATATAACACAGAATCACAGAATCCTTAGAGACAGAGGTTTTTATTTTGAACTTTTACATACATAATTTATATATATGTATGTTTCTCATTCCCTATTTCAATGCATCCTGCCCATAGTTACAGGTTTTCACATTTTTTAATGCATCCCAAGAATTTTCAGACATTCTGGGGCCGCGACCCACTTCTTTTGGGGGGGCAACTCCACGTAACCCCCCCCCCCATCTCCCACTCACCTGCTCCTCTGCTGCATCATCGCTGCCCCAGTGACATCGGGGTGCCCCAAATGACACCATCACCCCCCAAGACACACACACACAGACACCCTTCTATTCACCCCAAAAAAAGGCTTAAAACGCCCAGACCCAGGGCTGGCCCCTTCTCCTCAGGGGGGCTCCGCCACCGGCTGCAAACCTGGGCTGGGGCATCTCTCGAGCAGCACGAGACGCCTACGACGAGGCACCTGGAAAACAAAAATCCCCAATTATAGCTCAGCATCCCAAAAAAACAGCACAGAAGAGAGCAGAGGAATTCCGTCAGACGGAGGGACGGGACAGGAGCTGGGGAAACAGCTCAGCTCGAAATACAGCACAGCCTTCAAAAGCCAGCGCCATTTGAACTCTTAAAAGTCAGGATTAAGACTAATCAGTGCCATTTTGAACACGTTCTTAGCATAAGGGCGAACCCTCCGGCTGGTGCTGGGAAACACCTGGCCCTTTCCCTTTCACTGAGAAGGTGTGCATGAAGTTTACATCCACCCAGTGAAAATACTTACCCTGTGAAAGTACTTGGCTTTCCTTCGGCGCTAATTTAACTTGCACAGCTGTGAACGGATACTATTAAACTATCCGTCTCCAAAATACACAGCTATGATTTGACCACGGGGGGTTTTTTGTGTGCTACACGAGGAGGAGGAGGGACATCGGGGCAGCGGCGCTGCCCGAGAGAGACACTACTGGCTGCCGGGAAAAGGCGGCACTGAAAGCCAGACAGAAGTACTTCAGAGCACTCTGCCAAAAAAACGGGGGGAAAACCGCGTAACATTCAGTTGTCTCTCCTTTTAAACATTTCGAACAAATACCTAACTGCCCAGGTACACCTCATAAATTGTACACTACAGCCGTTTAGGCGGCTGCAGTTTAAACTACGCAAGTCAGTTTGTCGATTATACAACTCTCACTTTTTTTTTTTTAGCTTCATTTAACATAGAAAAATCAGTGAGAGAAAAAACTCCTCCAAATGGTTTTACTTTTGGGGGCGGGGAATCAAATCGCCGGCGCCGCGATCCGTAGGGCTACCAAAAAGGACCGGCAGATTCGCGAATGCTTTTGGCTGTGCTGAAGGCGCAGAGGAACGCGTTTTTATGGTATCTCGACTGTTCCAACCGAGAACCCAAAGGCCGGCGATGCCAGCAACTGGGGGGAGACGCGCGGCACTTGGGCCTGCGGAAGGAAATGAACTTCCTCCCGAGGTTACAGAAAAAGGACATTGTTGAAGCCGTAACTCACCAAAACCACAACCAAAACCACAGGATTCGCCGTCACGAGTTAAACGCTGCTGATGCTTCACGGCAAAGCCTGGAGAACACAGAGAGGCGATGCCCGTTTGTCCCGTTTTGTCCATGTCTCCTCTTTGACCTCAATCGCCTTTAGGACAGATGCCAGTATCTCAGTGAGGTTTTCGAGTACCGCTGTGAAATATTTTAAAGACTTATTGACTGAGAAAGCATAAAGTTTTTATCGTGAAAGCAAAGCCTGCTTCTTCTGGACATGTGAACTCTTACAAACAGTTCCTTCCCTCTTCTAGTACAGAATTATTTTCACAGTATCGTTTGACAGTGAGCACCCAGAAAGAGAAGAATATGCTTTCAGGAAGAGAAAAATAAATGGAGGGAAGTAAGCTTTGCAGAGGCGTAACGTGCTCCAGGACAGACTTTATTTTGTTTTTAGGATTGTGAGGGACGGACTGTAAATTCCCTGCCGAGGGGCAGGAGCCCCTCCAAGCCTTCAGTGGAACGCCTCAAACACTCGCAAGGAAATAAATAACGCAGGCCTGGCCTTCAAACAGCTGATGAGGCTCACACTTCTGGCGGCTGAAAGTGTGGGAGAACTGTCTTGTGAAGACAGGTCGGTTCTGCCACTCGTGCCGTGAGCTCGCTCGTTCTCAGTTCTCGAGGCCGTTGTGTCCCATGAGTGACCTTTGCTTCATTATCCGCGAAACGCACGTGAAAGCGCACGCCCTGCATGTGCTAATGAAGATTACAGAGATCACGCTAAACATGTGTGACCATGGCACTCGTCTCTCCACCCAAATCATGGCACACGTCACCGGGGAGAAGGGAGAAACCTGAGCTGAGCCCGTCCTCAGCAAGGAGGGCGGACCGTGCTGATTCAGCAAACGTAAAAGGGGAAAATAAGTGCCCCGAGGGAACAAAAAAGAAACAAAAGAAATAGATAGTGCCTGGGAAGATTCTTCCCAAGAAAGAAGAAGATTATGCCTGGGAAGAATCCCTGAAAAAGACGCTGGAACCAGGACCCGCGATCTCTTTATCTCTGTCTTTTTCTCTGTCTTTTCCTCTCTCTGTCCCTCAGTTTCTCTTTTCTCTTGGAATTGTTAAGTAACAGTTAGAGCTGTGAAGTGATGACCTTAAGATGACCTTAAGTACGACCTTAAGCACCGCTTGCCATAAGTTGTCCTACACCTGGTGTTAACTAACACAATGTACACCCCAACACCTGCCATAATTTTTTATATACCTAACCAATTATCGTGGGCTTGTTAAGATCTATACTAACCATTTTGGTAAGCTAATAAATGTTTCTGTATGGACCTTGAGATTTATCTCACCTTAGTCCGTGCCGCTGAGAATTTACAAATCTGAAGTCACTTACCCTCCCCTCTTTCCTGACAGCGGGAAGCGACAAGGATTTTGTTAAAATATTTCACAGAAAAACTATAGGAGGAGTGCTGGCACATCCTTCCCGTTAACTTCAGAGTCCACACTACAAGTACCTCAGGAAAAAAGCAGACGCGCATCGCAGACGCACCTCGTACTCGCAGAGCACTCCGGATTCTTTCCGTCTGTCCTGTACCATCACGGCAGAAGGAAGGGCGACCACGGAGAAACGCTGGCAGCTGGAATTCTGCCAAGACAGGAAAAAAACTTCTGGCGTAAAGCTAGGTGGCAATCTAAAGCGTCCCTCTTTCGTGAAGGTCTGTGAAGACTGCAGCCAACGGAGGCTCCTGACGAGTGGGACACGGCCCCAAAGCCTGGGACTCACCGCAGCTCCTGCTTTCAGCGCTGCCCACAGAATTTTCCAGTTCAGGTGCCTCTCTCTTTCTCTGTCCCTTCCTCTTCTGCAGCGCTGGTCACTTGACCATCCTCCACCTAAGAGAACACAGCGGTGTCTTACAGCTCTTGCGATATGAAGCTTCCCAGATGTGCAGCCTTGCACGCACACAACCCTTCCCCATGGCCATACCGTGATTTTGGATACGCGTACGGACCCTGCGGTACATATCAGCAATCTGGTCTGCTGAGGACAACTCAGAGGGGACCCTTCCTCACCCAGAAATGCTTGGCTGTCTCTTCCCTGCCGCAGGAAGCACCTTCTGGCTCAATCACCTTGATGTTGTTCTCTGGCTGTTTCACGTTTTTCAAGCATCTTAAGCTTCACCCACAGCAGCTCCTGTTCAAAGCCAGTAAACGTCCACCAGTCCCAGGTCGCCCACACCAGGAGGGAGAACGGGGCTGAACGGAGACAGCCCAGGCAAGTCTGTGGCAAAGGCAGCCCACGACAACCCCGGGGAGGAGCGGACAACCGCGGCCTCCGGGAGAGAAAGAGAAGGGGCAGCAGTTCCCCGACCACTCGCCCCAGCGGGAGCCCCCCCTGCAGCCGGAGCTCCTGGAGACGCTGCTTTCCCCACCCGGATGCTCCTGGCACCTGCATCGAGAGGCGACCAAGCGCAGCCAGGGGCGGCCGCCGCTGTCGGGAACAGGACGGGGGGAGGACATCTGCCGGCAGTGCCTCGGCTGGGGAGGAGGGCCGGGGCCCGTCTCCTCGCAAAGGAACAGGGAGCGGGGGGGCTGCGGGCCCGGGAGCGGGGGGACGCCGGCCCGGGAGCCCGGGGATGCAGGGGGAGAACCGTCCCGATGGGGGGGGACGCGAGGGGGGGAGGGAGGGGGGGTCCGAGCCGGAGGACGCGGCAAGGGGGGGCCGGGGCCGGGGCCGGCCTGGGAGCCCGGGGACGGGACGCGGGGGGGGAACCGTCCCGGGAGCGGGGGGGTCCGAGCCGGGAGACGCAGGGGGGGTCCAAGCCGGAGGACGGGGGGGGTGGGGCCGGGACCGGGCTGGGAGCCCAGGGACGCGGGGGGGGGACGCGGGGAGGGGGGGAACCGTCCCGGGAGCCGGGGGGGGTCCGTCCCGGGAGCGGGGGCCGCCTACCATCCTCCCGCCCGACGGAAACGTGGCCGGCAGACGCCGCTCCCCACGTGACCACCCAGAAGTAACGTACCGGAAAATACTTCGCAGGCTGGCGCAGCGGCGCAACGTGGGCGCCGGTGGCGCCGAGGCTGACGGCCGCCGCAAAGCCCGCAGCCCCACGGGCTGTGGGGCCACCCGAGCGGCTGCCAAAGAGCTTTCCAACGAGGCACGGCTTTCCCTCCTGGCTCTTCGGGCTTGGGAGCTGTCGTCAGAGCCGCAGCCCTACCGGAAAATGCTTTGCAGGCTGGTGCGGCGGCGCCACGTGGGCGCCGGTGCCGCCGAGGCTGACGGCCGCCGCAAAGCCCGCAGCCCCACGGGCTGTGGGGCCACGCGAGCAGCTGCCAAAGAGCTTTCCAACGAGGCATGGCTTTCCCTCCTGGCTCTTCGGGCTTGGGAGCTGTCGCCAGAGTCACGGCCCTACCGGAAAATGCTTCGCAGGCTGGCGCGGCGGCGCCATGTGGGCGCTGGTGGCGGGGAGGCTGACGGCCGCCACAAAGGCCGCAGCCCCACGGGCTGTGGGGCCACGTGAGCGGCTGCCAAAGAGCTTTCCAACGAGGCATGGCTTTCCCTCCTGGCTCTTCGGGCGTGGGAGCTGTCGCCAGAGCCGCGGCCCTACCGGAAAATGCTTCGCAGGCTGGCGCGGCTGCACCTGGTGGGCGCTGGTGGCGGGGAGGCTGACGGCCGCCACAAAGCCCGCAGCCCCACGGGCTGTGGGGCCACGCGAGCAGCTGCCAAAGAGCTTTCCAACGAGGCACGGCATTCCCTCCTGGCTCTTCGGGCGTGGGAGCTGTCGCCAGAGCCGCGGCCCTACCGGAAAATGCTTCGCAGGCTGGCGCGCCTGCACCTGGTGGGCGCCGGTGGCGGGGAGGCTGACGGCCGCCGCAAAGCCCGCAGCCCCACGGGCTGTGGGGCCACGCAAGCGGCTGCCAAAGAGCTTTCCAACGAGGCACGGCATTCCCTCCCTGCTCTTCGGGCGTGGGAGCTGTCGCCAGAGTTGCGGCTCTATCGGAAAATGCTTCGCAGGCTGGCGCGGCTGCACCTGGTGGGCGCCGGTGGCACCGAGGCTGACGGCCGCCGCAAAGCCCGCAGCCCCACGCGCTGTTTTGCCAGGTGAGCGGCTGCCAAAGAGCTTTCCAACCAGGCACCGATTTCCCTCCTCGCTCTTCGGGCGTTGGAGCTGTTGCCAGAGCCGCGGCCCTACCGGAAAATGCTTCGCAGGCTGGTGCGGCGGCGCCACGTGGGCGCCGGTGGCGCCGAGGCTGACGGCCGCCGCAAAGCCCGCAGCCCCACGGGCTGTGGGGCCACGCGAGCAGCTGCCAAAGAGCTTTCCAACGAGGCACGGCTTTCCCTCCTGGCTCTTCGGGCATGGGAGCTGTCGCCAGAGCCGCGGCCCTACCGGAAAATGCTTTGCAGGCTGGTGCGGCAGTGCCACGTGGGCGCCGGTGGCGCCGAGGCTGACGGCCGCCGCAAAGCCCGCAGCCCCATGGGCTGTGGGGCCACGCGAGCGGCAGCCAAAGAGCTTTCCAACGAGGCATGGCTTTCCCTCCTGGCTGTTCGTGCTTGGGAGCTGTCGTCAGAGCCGCAGCCCTACCGGAAAATGCTTTGCAGGCTGGTGCGGCGGCGCCACGTGGGCGCCGGTGCCGCCGAGGCTGACGGCCGCCGCAAAGCCCGCAGCCCCACGGGCTGTGGGGCCACGCGAGGGGCTGCCAAAGAGCTTTCCAACGAGGCACGGCATTCGCTCCGTGCTCTTTGGGCGTGGGAGCTGTCGCCAGAGTCACGGCGCTACCGGAAAATGCTTCGCAGGCTGGCGCGCCTGCACCTGGTGGGCGCCGGTGGCGGGGAGGCTGATGGCCGCCACAAAGCCCTCAGCCCCACGGGCTGTGGGGCCACGCGAGCGACTGCCAAAGAGCTTTCCAACGAGACATGGCTTTCCCTCCTAGCTCTTCGGGCTTGGGAGCTGTCGCCAGAGCCGCGGCCCTACCGGAAAATGCTTCGCAGGCTGGCGCGGCGGTGCCACGTGGGCGCTGGTGGCGGGGAGGCTGACGGCCGCCACAAAGCCCGCAGCCCCACGGGCTGTGGGGCCACGCGAGCAGCTGCCAAAGAGCTTTCCAACGAGGCACGGCATTCCCTCCTGGCTCTTCAGGCGTGGGAGCTGTCGCCAGAGTCGCGGCCCTACCGGAAAATGCTTCGCAGGCTGGCGCGGCTGCACCTGGTGGGCGCCGGTGGTGGGGAGGCTGACGGCCGCCGCAAAGCCCGCAGCCCCACGCGCTGTGGGGCCACACGAGAGGCTGCCAAAGAGCTTTCCAACGAGGCACGGCTTTCCCTCCTGGCTCTTCGGGCGTGGGAGCTGTGGCCAGAGCCGCAGCCCTACCGGAAAATGCTTCGCAGGCTGGCGCGCCTGCACCTGGTGGGCGCCGGTGGCGGGGAGGCTGATGGCCGCCACAAAGCCCGCAGCCCCACGGGCTGTGGGGCCACGCGAGCGGCTGCCAAAGAGCTTTCCAACGAGGCACGGCTTTCCCTCCTGGCTCTTCGGGCGTGGGAGCTGTGGCCAGAGCCGCAGCCCTACCGGAAAATGCTTCGCAGGCTGGCGCGCCTGCACCTGGTGGGCGCCGGTGGCGGGGAGGCTGATGGCCGCCACAAAGCCCGCAGCCCCACGGGATGTGGGGCCATGCGAGCGGCTGCCAAAGAGCTTTCCAACGAAGCATGGCTTTCCCTCCTGGCTCTTTGTGCTTGGGAGCTGTCGCCAGAGCCGCGGCCCTACCGGAAAATGCTTCACAGGCTGGCGCGGCGGCGCCACGTGGGCGCCGGTGACGGCGAGGCTGACGGCCGCCGCAAATCCCGCAGCCCCACGGGCTGTGGGGCCACGCAAGCGGCTGCCAAAGAGCTTTCCAACGAGGCACAGCATTCCCTCCCTGCTCTTCGGGCGTGGGAGCTGTCGCCAGAGTCGCGGCTCTATCTGATAATGCTTCGCAGGCTGGCGCGGCTGCACCTAATGGGCGCCGGTGGCACCGAGGCTGACGGCCGCCGCAAAGCCCGCAGCCCCACGCGCTGTTTTGCCAGGTGAGCGGCTGCCAAAGAGCTTTCCAACGAGGCACCGCTTTCCTCCTCGCTCTTCGGGCGTGGGAGCTGTCGCCAGAGCCGCGGCCCTACCGGAAAATGCTTCACAGGCTGGCGCGGCGGCGCCACGTGGGCGCCGGTGACGGCGAGGCTGACGGCCGCCGCAAAGCCCGCAGCCCCACGGGCTGTGGGGCCACGCGAGCGGTTGCCAAAGAGCTTTCCAACGAGGCACGGCTTTCCCTCCTGGCTCTTTGTGCTTCGGAGCTGTGGCCAGAGCCGCGGCCCTACTGGAAAATGCTTCGCAGGCTGGCACGGCTGCACCTGGTGGGCGCCGGTGGCGGGGAGGCTGATGGCCGCCACAAAGCCCTCAGCCCCACGGGCTGTGGGGCCACGCGAGCGACTGCCAAAGAGCTTTCCAACGAGGCATGGCTTTCCCTCCTGGCTCTTCGGGCTTGGGAGCTGTCGCCAGAGCCGCGGCCCTACCGGAAAATGCTTCACAGGCTGGCGCGGCGGTGCCACGTAGGCGCTGGTGGCGGGGAGGCTGACGGCCGCGACAAAGCCCGCAGCCCCACGGGCTGTGGGGCCACGCGAGCAGCTGCCAAAGAGCTTTCCAACGAGGCACGGCATTCCCTCCTGGCTCTTCGGGCGTGGGAGCTGTCGCCAGAGTCGCGGCCCTACCGGAAAATGCTTCGCAGGCTGGCGCGCCTGCACCTGTTGTGCGCCGGTGGCGGGGAGGCTGACGGCCGCCGCAAAGCCCGCAGCCCCACGGGCCGTGGGGCCACGCGAGAGGATGTCAAAGAGCTTTCCAACGAGGCACGGCTTTCCCTCCTGGCTCTTCGGGCGTGGGAGCTGTCGCCAGAGCCGCGGCCCTGCCAGAAAATGCTTCGCAGGCTGGCACGGCTGCACCTGGTGGGCGCCGGTGGCACCGAGGCTGACGGCCGGCGCAAAGCCCGCAGTCCCACGGGCTGTTTTGACAGGTGAGCGGCTGCCAAAGAGCTTTCCAACGAGGCACGGCTTTCCCTCCTAGGTCTTCGGGCGTGGGAGCTGTCGCCAGAGCCGCGGCCCAACTGGAAAATGCTTCGCAAGCTGGCGCGGCAGCGCCACGTGGGCGCCAGTGTCGCCAAGGCTGACGGCTGCCAAAAAGCCCGCAGCCCCATGCGTTGTGGGGCCACGCGAGCGGCTGCCAAAGAGCTTTCAAACGAGGCATGGTTTTCCCTTCTGGCACGTCGGGCGTTGGAGCTGTTGCCAGAGCCGCGGCCCTACCGGAAAATGCTTCGCAGGCTGGTGTGGCTGCGCCACGTGGGCGCCGGTGGCGCCGAGGCTGACGGCCGCCGCAAAGCCCGCAGCCCCACGGGCTGTGGGGCCACGCGAGCGGCTGCCAAAGAGCTTTCCAACGAGGCATGGCTTTCCCTCCTGGCTCTTCGGGCATGGGAGCTGTCGTCAGAGCCGCAGCCCTACCGGAAAATGCTTCGCAGGCTGGTGCGGCGGCGCCACGTGGGCGCCGGTGCCGCCGAGGCTGACGGCCGCCGCAAAGCCCGCAGCCCCACGGGCTGTGGGGCCACCCGAGCGGCTGCCAAAGAGCTTTCCAACGAGACATGGCTTTCCCTCCTGGCTCTTCGGGCTTGGGAGATGTCGCCAGAGTCACGGCCCTACCGGAAAATGCTTCGCAGGCTGGCGCGGCGGCGCCATGTGGGCGCTGGTGGCGGGGAGGCTGACGGCCGCCACAAAGCCCGCAGCCCCACGGGCTGTGGGGCCACGCGAGCGGCTGCCAAAGAGCTTTCCAACGAGGCACGGCATTCCCTCCCTGCTCTTCGGGCGTGGGAGTTGTCGCCAGAGTCGCGGCCCTACCGGAAAATGCTTCGCAGGCTGGTGCGGTGGCGCCACGTGAGTGCCGGTGGCACCGAGGCTGACGGCCGCCGCAAAGCCCGCAGCCCCACGCGCTGTT
Organism: Chroicocephalus ridibundus; assembly: GCF_963924245.1. Lineage (NCBI taxonomy): Eukaryota > Metazoa > Chordata > Aves > Charadriiformes > Laridae > Chroicocephalus > Chroicocephalus ridibundus. The sequence continues at coordinate 933,550 of NC_086305.1, forward strand.
TTGCCAGGTGAGCGGCTGCCAAAGAGCTTTCCAACGAGGCACCGCTTTCCCTCCTCGCTCTTCGGGCGTGGGAGCTGTGGCCAGAGCCGCGGCCCTACCGGAAAATGCTTCGCAGGCTGGTGCGGCGGCGCCACGTGGGCGCCAGTGCCGCCGAGGCTGACGGCCGCCGCAAAGCCCGCAGCCCCACGGGCTGTGGGGCCACCCGAGCGGCTGCCAAAGAGCTTTCCAACGAGGCACGGCTTTCCCTCCTGGCTCTTCGGGCTTGGGAGCTGTCGCCAGAGTCACGGCCCTACCGGAAAATGCTTCGCAGGCTGGCGCGGCGGCGCCATGTGGGCGCTGGTGGCGGGGAGGCTGACGGCCGCCACAAAGCCCGCAGCCCCACGGGCTGTGGGGCCACGCGAGCGGCTGCCAAAGAGCTTTCCAACGAGGCATGGCTTTCCCTCCTGGCTCTTCGGGCTTGGGAGCTGTCGCCAGAGCCGCGGCCCTACCGGAAAATGCTTCGCAGGCTGGCGCGCCTGCACCTGGTGGGCGCCGGTGGCGGGGAGTCTGATGGCCGCCACAAAGCCCGCAGCCCCACGGGCTGTGGGGCCACGCGAGCGGCTGCCAAAGAGCTTTCCAACGAGGCACGGCTTTCCCTCCTGGCTCTTCGGGCGTGGGAGCTGTGGACAGAGCCGCGGCCCTACCGGAAAATGCTTCGCAGGCTGGCGCGCCTGCACCTGGTGGGCGCCGGTGGCGGGGAGGCTGATGGCCGCCACAAAGCCCGCAGCCCCACGGGCTGTGGGGCCACGCGAGCGGCTGCCAAAGAGCTTTCCAACGAGGCACGGCTTTCCCTCCTGGCTCTTCGGGCGTGGGAGCTGTGGCCAGAGCCGCAGCCCTACCGGAAAATGCTTCGCAGGCTGGCGCGCCTGCACCTGGTGGGCGCCGGTGGCGGGGAGGCTGATGGCCGCCACAAAGCCCGCAGCCCCACGGGATGTAGGGCCATGCGAGCGGCTGCCAAAGAGCTTTCCAACGAAGCATGGCTTTCCCTCCTGGCTCTTTGTGCTTGGGAGCTGTCGCCAGAGCCGCGGCCCTACCGGAAAATGCTTCACAGGCTGGCGCGGCGGCGCCACGTGGGCGCCGGTGACGGCGAGGCTGACGGCCGCCGCAAATCCCGCAGCCCCACGGGCTGTGGGGCCACGCAAGCGGCTGCCAAAGAGCTTTCCAACGAGGCACAGCATTCCCTCCCTGCTCTTCGGGCGTGGGAGCTGTCGCCAGAGTCGCGGCTCTATCTGATAATGCTTCGCAGGCTGGCGCGGCTGCACCTAATGGGCGCCGGTGGCACCGAGGCTGACGGCCGCCGCAAAGCCCGCAGCCCCACGCGCTGTTTTGCCAGGTGAGCGGCTGCCAAAGAGCTTTCCAACGAGGCACGGCTTTCCCTCCTCGCTCTTTGTGCTTGGGAGCTGTGGCCAGAGCCGCGGCCCTACCGGAAAATGCTTCGCAGGCTGGCACGGCTGCACCTGGTGGGCGCCGGTGGCGGGGAGGCTGACGGCCGCCACAAAGCCCGCAGCCCCACGGGCTGTGGGGCCACGCGAGCGGCTGCCAAATAGCTTTCCAACGAGGCATGGCTTTCCCTCCTGGCTCTTCGGGCTTGGGAGCTGTCGCCAGAGCCACGGCCCTACCGGAAAATGCTTCGCAGGCTGGCGCGCCTGCACCTGTTGGGCGCCGGTGGCGGGGAGGCTGACGGCCGCCGCAAAGCCCGCAGCCCCACGGGCCGTGGGGCCACGCGAGCGGCTGCCAAAGAGCTTTCCAACGAGGCACGGCTTTCCCTCCTGGCTGTTCGTGCTTGGGAGCTGTCGTCAGAGCCGCAGCCCTACCGGAAAATGCTTCGCAGGCTGGCACGGCTGCACCTGGTGGGCGCCGGTGGCACCGAGGCTGACGGCCGGCGCAAAGCCCGCAGACCCACGGGCTGTTTTGACAGGTGAGCGGCTGCCAAAGAGCTTTCCAACGAGGCACGGCTTTCCCTCCTAGGTCTTCGGGCGTGGGAGCTGTCGCCAGAGCCGCGGCCCAACTGGAAAATGCTTCGCAAGCTGGCGCGGCGGCGCCACGTGGGCGCCGGTGTCGCCAAGGCTGACGGCTGCCAAAAAGCCCGCAGCCCCATGCGTTGTGGGGCCACGCGAGCGGCTGCCAAAGAGCTTTCAAACGAGGCATGGTTTTCCCTTCTGGCACGTCGGGCGTTGGAGCTTTTGCCAGAGCCGCGGCCCTACCGGAAAATGCTTCGCAGGCTGGTGCGGCGGCGCCACGTGGGCGCCGGTGGCGCCGAGGCTGACGGCCGCCGCAAAGCCCGCAGCCCCACGGGCTGTGGGGCCACGCGAGCGGCTGCCAAAGAGCTTTCCAACGAGGCATGGCTTTCCCTCCTGGCTGTTCGTGCTTGGGAGCTGTCGTCAGAGCCGCAGCCCTACCGGAAAATGCTTCGCAGGCTGGTGCGGCGGCGCCACGTGGGCGCCGGTGCCGCCAAGGCTGACGGCCGCCGCAAAGCCCGCAGCCCCACGGGCTGTGGGGCCACGCAAGCGGCTGCCAAAGAGCTTTCCAACGAGGCACAGCATTCCCTCCCTGCTCTTCGGGCGTGGGAGCTGTCGCCAGACTCGCGGCCCTACCGGAAAATGCTTCGCAGGCTGGCGCGGCGGCGCCATGTGGGCGCTGGTGGCGGGGAGGCTGACGGCCGCCACAAAGCCCGCAGCCCCACGGGCTGTGGGGCCACGCGAGCGGCTGCCAAAGAGCTTTCCAACGAGGCACGGCATTCCCTCCCTGCTCTTCGGGCGTGGGAGTTGTCGCCAGAGTCGCGGCCCTACCGGAAAATGCTTCGCAGGCTGGCGCGGCTGCACCTGGTGGGCGCCGGTGGTGGGGAGGCTGACGGCCGCCGCAAAGCCCGCAGCCCCACGCGCTGTTTTGCCAGGTGAGCGGCTGCCAAAGAGCTTTCCAACGAGGCACCGCTTTCCCTCCTCGCTCTTCGGGCGTGGGAGCTGTGGCCAGAGCCGCGGCCCTACCGGAAAATGCTTCGCAGGCTGGTGCGGCGGCGCCACGTGGGCGCCAGTGCCGCCGAGGCTGACGGCCGCCGCAAAGCCCGCAGCCCCACGGGCTGTGGGGCCACCCGAGCGGCTGCCAAAGAGCTTTCCAACGAGGCATGGCTTTCCCTCCTGGCTCTTCGGGCTTGGGAGCTGTCGCCAGAGTCACGGCCCTACCGGAAAATGCTTCGCAGGCTGGCGCGGCGGCGCCATGTGGGCGCTGGTGGCGGGGAGGCTGACGGCCGCCACAAAGCCCGCAGCCCCACGGGCTGTGGGGCCACGCGAGCGGCTGCCAAAGAGCTTTCCAACGAGGCACGGCTTTCCCTCCTGGCTCTTCGGGCTTGGGAGCTGTCGCCAGAGCCGCGGCCCTACCGGAAAATGCTTCGCAGGCTGGCGCGCCTGCACCTGGTGGGCGCCGGTGGCGGGGAGGCTGATGGCCGCCACAAAGCCCGCAGCCCCACGGGCTGTGGGGCCACGCGAGCGGCTGCCAAAGAGCTTTCAAACGAGGCACGGCTTTCCCTCCTGGCTCTTTGTGCTTGGGAGCTGTCGCCAGAGCCGCGACCCTACCGGAAAATGCTTCGCAGGCTGGCGCGGCTGCACCTGGTGGGCGCCGGTGGCGGGGAGGCTGACGGCCGCCACAAAGCCCGCAGCCCCACGGGCTGTGGGGCCACGCGAGCGGCTGCCAAAGAGCTTTCCAACGAGGCATGGCTTTCCCTCTCTGCCCTTCAGGCGTGGTAGCTGTCGCCAGAGCCACGGCCCTACGGAAAACGCTTCGCAGGCTGGTGCGGCGGCGCCACGTGGGCGCCGGTGGCGCCGAGGCTGACGTCCGCCGCAAAGCCCGCAGCCCCACGGGCTGTTTTGCCAGGTGAGCGGCTGCCAAAGAGCTTTCCAACGAGGCACGGCTTTCCCTCCTGGCTCTTTGGGTGTGGGAGCTGTCGCCAGAGCCGCGGCCGTACTCGAAAATGCTTCGCAGGCTGGCACAGCTGCACCTGGTGGACGCCGGTGGCACCAAGGCTGACGGCCGCCGCAAAGCCCGCAGCCGCACGGGCTGTGGGGCCACGCGAGCGGCTGCCAAAGAGCTTTCCAACGAGGCATGGCTTTCCCTCCTGGCTGTTCGTGCTTGGGAGCTGTCGTCAGAGCCGCAGCCCTACCGGAAAATGCTTTGCAGGCTGGTGCGGCGGCGCCACGTGGGCGCCGGTGCCGCCGAGGCTGACGGCCGCCGCAAAGCCCGCAGCCCCACGGGCTGTGGGGCCACCCGAGAGGCTGCCAAAGAGCTTTCCAACGAGGCATGGCTTTCCCTCCTGGCTCTTCGGGCTTGGGAGCTGTCGCCAGAGTCACGGCCCTACCGGGAAATGCTTCGCAGGCTGGCGCGGCGGCGCCATGTGGGCGCTGGTGGCGGGGAGGCTGACGGCCGCCACAAAGCCCGCAGCCCCACGGGCTGTGGGGCCACGCGAGCGGCTGCCAAAGAGCTTTCCAACGAGGCACGGCATTCCCTCCCTGCTCTTCGGGCGCGGGAGTTGTCGCCAGAGTCGCGGCCCTACCGGAAAATGCTTCGCAGGCTGGCGCGGCTGCACCTGGTGGGCGCCGGTGGTGGGGAGGCTGACGGCCGCCGCAAAGCCCGCAGCCCCACGGGCTGTGGGGCCACGCGAGCAGCTGCCAAAGAGCTTTCCAACGAGGCACGGCATTCCCTCCATGCTCTTTGGGCGTGGGAGCTGTCGCCAGAGCCGCGGCCCTACCGGAAAATGCTTCGCAGGCTGGCACGGCTGCACCTGGTGGGCGCCGGTGGCACCGAGGCTGACTGCCGCCGCAAAGCCCGCAGCCCCACGGGCTGTTGTGACAGGTGAGCGGCTGCCAAAGAGCTTTCCAACGAGGCACGCCTTTCCTTCCTGGCTCATCGGGCGTGGGAGCTGTGGCTTGAGCCGCGGCCCTACCGGAAAAGGCTTCGCAGGCTGGCGCGACGGCGCCACGTGGGCGCCGGTGGCACCGAGGCTGACGGCCGCGGCAAAGCCCGCAGCCCCACGCGCTGTTTTGCCAGGTGAGCGGCTGCCAAAGAGCTTTCCAACGAGGCACGGCTTTCCCTCCTCGCTCTTCGGGCGTGGGAGCTGTCGCCAGAGCCGCCGCCCAACTGGAAAATGCTTCGCAAGCTGGTGCAGCGGCGCCACGTAGGCGCCGGTGTCGCCAAGGCTGATGGCTGCCAAAAAGCCCGCAGCCCCACGGGCTGTGGGGCCACGCGAGCGGCTGCCAAAGAGCTTTCCAACGAGGCATGGCTTTCCCTCCCTGCCCTTCAGGCGTGGGAGCTGTCGCCAGAGCCGCGGCCCTACCGGAAAACGCTTCGCAGGCTGGTGCGGCGGCGCCACGTGGGCGCCGGTGGCGCAGAGGCTGACGGCCGCCGCAAAGCCCGCAGCCCCACGGGCTGTTTTGCCAGGTGAGCGGCTGCCAAAAAGCTTTCCAACGAGGTACGGCTTTCCCTCCTGGCTCTTTGGGCGTGGGAGCTGTGGCCAGAGCCGCGGCCCTACCGGAAAATGCTTCACAGGCTGGCGCGGCGGCGCCACGTGGGCGCCGCTGGCGCCGAGGCTGACGGCCGCCGCAAAGCCCGCAGCCCCACGGGCTGTGGGGCCACGCGAGCGGCTGCCAAAGAGCTTTCAAACAAGGCACGGCTTTCACTCCTGGCTCTTTGTGCTTGGGAGCTGTCGCCAGAGTCGCGGCACTACCGGAAAATGCTTCGCAGGCTGGCGCGGCTGCACCTGGTGGGCGCCGGTGGCGGGGAGGCTGACGGCCGCCACAAAGCCCGCAGCCCCACGGGCTGTGGGGCCACGCGAGTGGAGGCCAAAGAGCTTTCCAACGAGGCACGGCTTTCCCTCCTGGCTCTTCAGGCGTGGGAGCTGTCGCCAGAGCCGCGGCCCTACCAGAAAATGCTTCGCAGGCTGGCGCGGCTGCACCTGGTGGGCGCTGGTGGCGGGATGGCTGACGGCCGCCACAAAGCCCGCAGCCCCACGGGCTGTGGGGCCACGCGAGCAGCTGCCAAAGAGCTTTCCAACGAGGCACGGCATTCCCTCCATGCTCTTTGGGCGTGGGAGCTGTCGCCAGAGCCGCGGCCCTACCGGAAAATGCTTCGCAGGCTGGCACGGCTGCACCTGGTGGGCGCCGGTGGCACCGAGGCTGACGGCCGCCGCAAAGCCCGCAGCCCCACGGGCTGTTGTGACGGGTGAGCGGCTGCCAAAGAGCTTTCCAACGAGGCACGGCTTTCCCTCCTAGGTCTTCGGGCGTGGGAGCTGTCGCCAGAGCCGCGGCCCTACCGGAAAAGGCTTCGCAGGCTGGCGCGGCGGCGCCACGTGGGCGCCGGTGGCGCCGAGGCTGACGGCCGCCGCAAAGCCCGCAGCCCCACGGGCTGTGGGGCCACGCGAGCGGCTGCCAAAGAGCTTTCAAACGAGGCATGGTTTTCCCTTCTGGCACTTCGGTCGTTGGAGCTGTTGCCAGAGCCGCGGCCCTACCGGAAAATGCTTCGCAGGCTGGTGCGGCTGCACCACGTGGGCGCCGGTGGCGCCGAGGCTGACGGCCGCCGCAAAGCCCGCAGCCCCACGGGCTGTGGGGCCACGCGAGCAGCTGCCAAAGAGCTTTCCAACGAGGCACGGCTTTCCCTCCTGGCTCTTCGGGCATGGGAGCTGTCGCCAGAGTCACGGCCCTACCGGAAAATGCTTCGCAGGCTGGTGCGGCGGTGCCACGTGGGCGCCGGTGGCGCCGAGGCTGACGGCCGCCGCAAAGCCCGCAGCCCCACGGGCTGTGGGGCCACGCGAGCGGCTGCCAAAGAGCTTTCCAACGAGGCATGGCTTTCCCTCCTGGCTGTTCGTGCTTGGGAGCTGTCGTCAGAGCTGCAGCCCTACCGGAAAATGCTTCGCAGGCTGGTGCGGCGACGCCACGTGGGCGCTGGTGGCGGGGAGGCTGACGGCCGCCACAAAGGCCGCAGCCCCACGGGCTGTGGGGCCACGCGAGCGGCTGCCAAAGAGCTTTCCAACGAGGCACGGCATTCCCTCCCTGCTCTTCGGGCGTGGGAGCTGTCGCCAGAGTCGCGGCCCTACCAGAAAATGCTTCGCAGGCTGGCGCGGCTGCACCTGGTGGGCGCCGGTGGTGGGGAGGCTGACGGCCGCCGCAAAGCCCGCAGCCCCACGCGCTGTTGGGCCACACGAGAGGCTGCCAAAGAGCTTTCCAACGAGGCACGGCTTTCCCTCCTGGCTCTTCGGGCGTGGGAGCTGTGGACAGAGCCGCGGCCCTACCGGAAAATGCTTCGCAGGCTGGCGCGGCTGCACCTAATGGGCGCCGGTGGCACCGAGGCTGACGGCCGCCGCAAAGCCCGCAGCCCCACGCGCTGTTTTGCCAGGTGAGCGGCTGCCAAAGAGCTTTCCAACGAGGCACGGCTTTCCCTCCTGGCTCTTCGGGCGTGGGAGCTGTGGCCAGAGCCGCGGCCCTACCAGAAAATGCTTCCCAGGCTGGCGCGGCGGCGCCACGTGGGCGCCGGTGACGGCGAGGCTGACGGCCGCCGCAAAGCCCGCAGCCCCACGGGCTGTGGGGCCACGCGAGCGGCTGCCAAAGAGCTTTCCAACGAGGCATGGCTTTAACTCCTTGCTCTTCGGGCGTGGGAGCTGTGGCCACAGCCGCGGCCCTACCGGAAAATGCTTCGCAGGCTGGTGCGGCGGCGCCACGTGGGCGCCGGTGGCGGGGAGGCTGACGGCCGCCACAAAGCCCAAATCCCCACGGGCTGTGGGGCCACGCGAGCGGTTGCCAAAGAGCTTTCCAACGAGGCACGGCTTTCCCTCCTGGCTCTTTGTGCTTGGGAGCTGTGGCCAGAGCCGCGGCCCTACCGGAAAATACTTCGCAGGCTGGCACGGCTGCACCTGGTGGGCGCCGGTGGCGGGGAGGCTGACGGCCGCCACAAAGCCCGCAGCCCCACGGGCTGTGGGGCCACGCGAGCGGCTGCCAAATAGCTTTCCAACGAGGCATGGCTTTCCCTCCTGGCTCTTCGGGCTTGGGAGCTGTCGCCAGAGCCACGGCCCTACCGGAAAATACTTCGCAGGCTGGCGCGCCTGCACCTGTTGGGCGCCGGTGGCGGGGAGGCTGACGGCCGCCGCAAAGCCCGCAGCCCCACGGGCCGTGGGGCCACGCGGGCGGCTGCCAAAGAGCTTTCCAACGAGGCACGGCTTTCCCTCCTGGCTCTTCGGGCGTGGGAGCTGTCACCAGAGCCGCGGCCCTACCAGAAAATGCTTCGCAGGCTGGCGCGGCTGCACCTGGTGGGCGCTGGTGGCGGGAAGGCTGACGGCCGCCACAAAGCCCGCAGCCCCACGGGCTGTGGGGCCACGCGAGCGGCTGCCAAAGAGCTTTCCAACGAGGCACGGCATTCCCTCCATGCTCTTTGGGCGTGGGAGCTGTCGCCAGAGCCGCGGCCCTACCGGAAAATGCTTCGCAGGCTGGCACGGCTGCACCTGGTGGGCGCCGGTGGCACCGAGGCTGACGGCCGCCGCAAAGCCCGCAGCCCCACGGGCTGTTTTGACAGGTGAGCGGCTGCCAAAGAGCTTTCCAATGAGGCACCGCTTTCCCTCCTGGCTCTTCGGGCGTGGGAGCTGTGGCCAGAGCCGCAGCCCTACCGGAAAATGCTTCGCAGGCTGGCGCGCCTGCACCTGGTGGGCGCCGGTGGCGGGGAGGCTGATCGCCGCCACAAAGCCCGCAGCCCCACGGGCTGTGGGGCCACACAAGCGGCTGCCAAAGAGCTTTCCAACGAGGCACGGCTTTCCCTCCTGGCTCTTCGGGCGTGGGAGCTGTCGCCAGAGCCGCAGCCCTACCGGAAAATGCTTCGCAGGCTGGCGCGCCTGCACCTGGTGGGCGCCGGTGGCGGGGAGGCTGATGGCCGCCACAAAGCCCGCAGCCCCACGGGCTGTGTTGCCACCCGAGCGGCTGCCAAAGAGCTTTCCAACGAAGCATGGCTTTCCCTCCTGGCTCTTTGTGCTTGGGAGCTGTCGCCAGAGCCGCGGCCCTACCGGAAAATGCTTCACAGGCTGGCGCGGCGGCGCCACGTGGGCGCCGCTGACGGCGAGGCTGACGGCCGCCGCAAAGCCCGCAGCCCCACGGGCTGTGGGGCCACGCAAGCGGCTGCCAAAGAGCTTTCCAACGAGGCACAGCATTCCCTCCCTGCTCTTCGGGCGTGGGAGCTGTCGCCAGAGTCGCGGCTCTATCTGAAAATGCTTCGCAGGCTGGCGCGGCTGCACCTAATGGGCGCCGGTGGCACCGAGGCTGACGGCCGCCGCAAAGCCCGCAGCCCCACGCGCTGTTTTGCCAGGTGAGCGGCTGCCAAAGAGCTTTCCAACGAGGCACCGCTTTCCCTCCTCGCTCTTCGGGCGTGGGAGCTGTGGCGAGAGCCGCGGCCCTACCGGAAAATGCTTCGCAGGCTGGTGCAGTGGCGCCACGTGGGCGCCGGTGTCGCCAAGGCTGACGGCTGCCAAAAAGCCCACAGCCCCATGGGTTGTGGGGCCACGCGAGCGGCTGCCAAAGAGCTTTCAAACGAGGCATGGCTTTCCCTTCTGGCACTTCGGGCGTTGGAGCTGTTGCCAGAGCCGCAACCCTACCAGAAAATGCTTCGCAGGCTGGTGCGGCTGCGCCACGTGGGCGCCGGTGGCGCCGAGGCTGACGGCCGCCGCAAAGCCCGCAGCCCCACGGGCTGTGGGGCCACGCGAGCAGCTGCCAAAGAGCTTTCCAACGAGGCACGGCTTTCTCTCCTGGCTCTTCGGGTGTGGGAGCTGTCGCCAGAGCCGCGGCCCTACCGGAAAATGCTTTGCAGGCTGGTGCGGCGGTGCCACGTGGGCGCCGGTGGCGCCGAGGCTGACGGCCGCCGCAAAGCCCGCAGCCCCACGGGCTGTGGGGCCACGCGAGCAGCTGCCAAAGAGCTTTCCAACGAGGCACGGCATTCCCTCCTGGCTCTTCGGGCGTGGGAGCTGTCGCCAGAGCCGCGGCCCTACCGGAAAATGCTTCGTAGGCTGGCGTGCCTGCACCTGTTGGGCGCCGGTGGCGGGGAGGCTGACGGCCGCCACAAAGCCCGCAGCCCCACGGGCTGTGGGGCCACGCGAGTGGAGGCCAAAGAGCTTTCCAACGAGGCACGGCTTTCCCTCCTGGCTCTTCAGGCGTGGGAGCTGTCGCCAGAGCCGCGGCCCTACCAGAAAATGCTTCGCAGGCTGGCGCGGCTGCACCTGGTGGGCGCTGGTGGCGGGATGGCTGACGGCCGCCACAAAGCCCGCAGCCCCACGGGCTGTGGGGCCACGCGAGCGGCTGTCAAAGAGCTTTCCAACGAGGCACGGCATTCCCTCCATGCTCTTTGGGCGTGGGAGCTGTCGCCAGAGCCGCGGCCGTACCGGAAAATGCTTCGCAGGCTGGCACGGCTGCACCTGGTGGGCGCCGGTGGCACCGAGGCTGACTGCCGCCGCAAAGCCCGCAGCCCCACGGGCTGTTGTGACAGGTGAGCGGCTGCCAAAGAGCTTTCCAACGAGGCACGGCTTTCCTTCCTGGCTCATCGGGCGTGGGAGCTGTGGCTTGAGCCGCGGCCCTACCGGAAAAGGCTTCGCAGGCTGGCGCGACGGCGCCACGTGGGCGCCGGTGGCACCGAGGCTGACGGCCGCGGCAAAGCCCGCAGCCCCACGCGCTGTTTTGCCAGGTGAGCGGCTGCCAAAGAGCTTTCCAACGAGGCACGGCTTTCCCTCCTCGCTCTTCGGGCGTGGGAGCTGTCGCCAGAGCCGCCGCCCAACTGGAAAATGCTTCGCAAGCTGGTGCGGCGGCGCCACGTGGGCGCCGGTGTCGCCAAGGCTGACGGCTGCCAAAAACCCCGCAGCCCCACGGGCTGTGGGGCCACGCGAGAGGCTGCCAAAGAGCTTTCCAACGAGGCATGGCTTTCCCTCCCTGCCCTTCAGGCGTGGGAGCTGTCGCCAGAGCCGCGGCCCTACCGGAAAACGCTTCGCAGGCTGGTGCGGCGGCGCCACGTGGGCTCCGGTGGCGCAGAGGCTGACGGCCGCCGCAAAGCCCGCAGCCCCACGGGCTGTTTTGCCAGGTGAGCGGCTGCCAAAGAGCTTTCCAACGAGGTACGGCTTTCCCTCCTGGCTCTTTGGGCGTGGGAGCTGTGGCCAGAGCCGCGGCCCTACCGGAAAATGCTTCACAGGCTGGCGCGGCGGCGCCACGTGGGCGCCGGTGGCGCCGAGGCTGACGGCCGCCGCAAAGCCCGCAGCCCCACGGGCTGTGGGGCCACGCGAGCGGCTGCCAAAGAGCTTTCAAACAAGGCACGGCTTTCACTCCTGGCTCTTTGTGCTTGGGAGCTGTCGCCAGAGTCGCGGCACTACCGGAAAATGCTTCGCAGGCTGGCGCGCCTGCACCTGGTGGGCGCCGGTGGCGGGGAGGCTGACGGCCGCCACAAAGCCCGCAGCCCCACGGGCTGTGGGGCCACGCGAGTGGAGGCCAAAGAGCTTTCCAACGAGGCACGGCTTTCCCTCCTGGCTCTTCAGGCGTGGGAGCTGTCGCCAGAGCCGCGGCCCTACCAGAAAATGCTTCGCAGGCTGGCGCGGCTGCACCTGGTGGGCGCTGGTGGCGGGATGGCTGACGGCCGCCACAAAGCCCGCAGCCCCACGGGCTGTGGGGCCACGCGAGCGGCTGCCAAAGAGCTTTCCAACGAGGCACGGCATTCCCTCCATGCTCTTTGGGCGTGGGAGCTGTCGCCAGAGCCGCGGCCCTACCGGAAAATGCTTCGCAGGCTGGCACGGCTGCACCTGGTGGGCGCCGGTGGCACCGAGGCTGACGACCGCCGCAAAGCCCGCAGCCCCACGGGCTGTTGTGACAGGTGAGCGGCTGCCAAAGAGCTTTCCAACGAGGCACGGCTTTCCCTCCTAGGTCTTCGGGCGTGGGAGCTGTCGCCAGAGCCGCGGCCCTACCGGAAAATGCTTCGCAAGCTGGCGCGGCGGCGCCACGTGGGCGCCGGTGTCGCCAAGGCTGACGGCTGCCAAAAAGCCTGCAGCCCCATGGGTTGTGGGGCCACGCGAGCGGCTGCCAAAGAGCTTTCAAACGAGGCATGGCTTTCCCTTCTGGCACTTCGGGCGTTGGAGCTGTCGCCAGAGCCGCGGCCCTACCGGAAAATGCTTCACAGGCTGGCGCGGCGGCGCCACGTGGGCGCCGGTGACGGCGAGGCTGACGGCCGCCGCAAAGCCCGCAGCCCCACGGGCTGTGGGGCCACGCGAGCGGCTGCCAAAGAGCTTTCCAACGAGGCACAGCATTCCCTCCCTGCTCTTCGGGCGTGGGAGCTGTCGCCAGAGTCGCGGCTCTATCTGAAAATGCTTCGCAGGCTGGCGCGGCTGCACCTAATGGGCGCCGGTGGCACCGAGGCTGACGGCCGCCGCAAAGCCCGCAGCCCCACGCGCTGTTTTGCCAGGTGAGCGGCTGCCAAAGAGCTTTCCAACGAGGCACCGCTTTCCCTCCTCGCTCTTCGGGCTTGGGAGCTGTCGCCAGAGTCACGGCCCTACCGGAAAATGCTTCGCAGGCTGGCGCGGCGGCGCCATGTGGGCGCTGGTGGCGGGGAGGCTGACGGCCGCCACAAAGCCCGCAGCCCCACGGGCTGTGGGGCCACGCGAGCGGCTGCCAAAGAGCTTTCCAAGGAGGCACGGCATTCCCTCCCTGCTCTTCGGGCGTGGGAGCTGTCGCCAGAGTCGCGGCCCTACCGGAAAATGCTTCGCAGGCTGGCGCGGCTGCACCTGGTGGGCGCCGGTGGTGGGGAGGCTGACGGCCGCCGCAAAGCCCGCAGCCCCACGCGCTGTGGGGCCACACGAGAGGCTGCCAAAGAGCTTTCCAACGAGGCACGGCTTTCCCTCCTGGCTCTTCGGGCGTGGGAGCTGTGGCCAGAGCCGCAGCCCTACCGGAAAATGCTTCGCAGGCTGGCGCGCCTGCACCTGGTGGGCGCCGGTGGCGGGGAGGCTGATGGCCGCCACAAAGCCCGCAGCCCCACGGGCTGTGGGGCCACGCAAGCGGCTGCCAAAGAGCTTTCCAACGAGGCACGGCTTTCCCTCCTGGCTCTTCGGGCGTGGGAGCTGTCCCAGAGCCGCAGCCCTACCGGAAAATGCTTCGCAGGCTGGCGCGCCTGCACCTGGTGGGCGCCGGTGGCGGGGAGGCTGATGGCCGCCACAAAGCCCGCAGCCCCACGGGCTGTGTTGCCACCCGAGCGGCTGCCAAAGAGCTTTCCAACGAAGCATGGCTTTCCCTCCTGGCTCTTTGTGCTTGGGAGCTGTCGCCAGAGCCGCGGCCCTACCGGAAAATGCTTCACAGGCTGGCGCGGCGGCGCCACGTGGGCGCCGGTGACGGCGAGGCTGACGGCCGCCGCAAAGCCCGCAGCCCCACGGGCTGTGGGGCCACGCAAGCGGCTGCCAAAGAGCTTTCCAACGAGGCACAGCATTCCCTCCCTGCTCTTCGGGCGTGGGAGCTGTCGCCAGAGTCGCGGCTCTATCTGAAAATGCTTCGCAGGCTGGCGCGGCTGCACCTAATGGGCGCCGGTGGCACCGAGGCTGACGGCCGCCGCAAAGCCCGCAGCCCCACGCGCTGTTTTGCCAGGTGAGCGGCTGCCAAAGAGCTTTCCAACGAGGCACCGCTTTCCCTCCATGCTCTTTGTGCTTGGGAGCTGTCGCTAGAGACGCGGCCCTACCGGAAAATGCTTTGCAGGCTGGTGCGGCGGTGCCACGTGGGCGCCGGTGGCGCCGAGGCTGACGGCCGCCACAAAGCCCGCAGCCCCACGGGCTGTGGGGCCATGCGAGCGGCTGCCAAAGAGCTTTCCAACGAGGCATGGCTTTCCCTCCTGGCTCTTCGGGCGTGGGAGCTGTCGTCAGAGCCGCAGCCCTACCGGAAAATGCTTCGCAGGCTGGTGCGGCAGCGCCAGGTGGGCGCCGGTGCCGCCGAGACTGACGGCCGCCGCAAAGCCCGCAGCCCCACGGGCTGTGGGGCCACCCGAGCGGCTGCCAAAGAGCTTTCCAACGAGGCACGGCTTTCCCTCCTGGCTCTTCGGGCTTGGGAGCTGTCGCCAGAGTCACGGCCCTACCGGAAAATGCTTCGCAGGCTGGCGCGGCGGCGCCATGTGGGCGCTGGTGGCGGGGAGGCTGACGGCCGCCACAAAGCCCGCAGCCCCACGGGTTGTGGGGCCACGCGAGCGGCTGCCAAAGAGCTTTCCAACGAGGCACGGCATTCCCTCCCTGCTCTTCGGGCGTGGGAGCTGTCGCCAGAGTCGCGGCCCTAACGGAAAATGCTTCGCAGGCTGGCGCGGCTGCACCTGGTGGGCGCCGGTGGCGGGGAGGCTGACGGCCACCGCAAAGCCCGCAGCCCCACGCGCTGTGGGGCCACACGAGAGGCTGCCAAAGAGCTTTCCAACGAGGCACGGCTTTCCCTCCTGGCTCTTCGGGCGTGGGAGCTGTGGACAGAGCCGCGGCCCTACCGGAAAATGCTTCGCAGGCTGGCGCGCCTGCACCTGGTGGGCGCCGGTGGCGGGGAGGCTGATGGCCGCCACAAAGCCCGCAGCCCCACGCGCTGTGGGGCCACGCGAGCGGCTGCCAAAGAGCTTTCCAACGAGGCACGGCTTTCCCTCCTGGCTCTTCGGGCATGGGAGCTGTCGCCAGAGCCGCGGCCCTACCGGAAAATGCTTCGCAGGCTGGCGCGCCTGCACCTGGTGGGCGCCGGTGGCGGGGAGGCTGATGGCCGCCACAAAGCCCGCAGCCCCACGGGCTGTGGGGCCATGCGAGCGGCTGCCAAAGAGCTTTCAAACAAGGCACGGCTTTCACTCCTGGCTCTTTGTGCTTGGGAGCTGTCGCCAGAGTCGCGGCACTACCGGAAAATGCTTCGCAGGCTGGCGCGCCTGCACCTGGTGGGCGCCGGTGGCGGGGAGGCTGACGGCCGCCACAAAGCCCGCAGCCCCACGGGCTGTGGGGCCACGCGAGTGGAGGCCAAAGAGCTTTCCAACGAGGCACGGCTTTCCCTCCTGGCTCTTCAGGCGTGGGAGCTGTCGCCAGAGCCGCGGCCCTACCAGAAAATGCTTCGCAGGCTGGCGCGGCTGCACCTGGTGGGCGCTGGTGGCGGGATGGCTGACGGCCGCCACAAAGCCCGCAGCCCCACGGGCTGTGGGGCCACGCGAGCGGCTGCCAAAGAGCTTTCCAACGAGGCACGGCATTCCCTCCATGCTCTTTGGGCGTGGGAGCTGTCGCCAGAGCCGCGGCCCTACCGGAAAATGCTTCGCAGGCTGGCACGGCTGCACCTGGTGGGCGCCGGTGGCACCGAGGCTGACGACCGCCGCAAAGCCCGCAGCCCCACGGGCTGTTGTGACAGGTGAGCGGCTGCCAAAGAGCTTTCCAACGAGGCACGGCTTTCCCTCCTAGGTCTTCGGGCGTGGGAGCTGTCGCCAGAGCCGCGGCCCTACCGGAAAATGCTTCGCAAGCTGGCGCGGCGGCGCCACGTGGGCGCCGGTGTCGCCAAGGCTGACGGCTGCCAAAAAGCCTGCAGCCCCATGGGTTGTGGGGCCACGCGAGCGGCTGCCAAAGAGCTTTCAAACGAGGCATGGCTTTCCCTTCTGGCACTTCGGGCGTTGGAGCTGTCGCCAGAGCCGCGGCCCTACCGGAAAATGCTTCACAGGCTGGCGCGGCGGCGCCACGTGGGCGCCGGTGACGGCGAGGCTGACGGCCGCCGCAAAGCCCGCAGCCCCACGGGCTGTGGGGCCACGCGAGCGGCTGCCAAAGAGCTTTCCAACGAGGCACAGCATTCCCTCCCTGCTCTTCGGGCGTGGGAGCTGTCGCCAGAGTCGCGGCTCTATCTGAAAATGCTTCGCAGGCTGGCGCGGCTGCACCTAATGGGCGCCGGTGGCACCGAGGCTGACGGCCGCCGCAAAGCCCGCAGCCCCACGCGCTGTTTTGCCAGGTGAGCGGCTGCCAAAGAGCTTTCCAACGAGGCACCGCTTTCCCTCCTCGCTCTTCGGGCTTGGGAGCTGTCGCCAGAGTCACGGCCCTACCGGAAAATGCTTCGCAGGCTGGCGCGGCGGCGCCATGTGGGCGCTGGTGGCGGGGAGGCTGACGGCCGCCACAAAGCCCGCAGCCCCACGGGCTGTGGGGCCACGCGAGCGGCTGCCAAAGAGCTTTCCAAGGAGGCACGGCATTCCCTCCCTGCTCTTCGGGCGTGGGAGCTGTCGCCAGAGTCGCGGCCCTACCGGAAAATGCTTCGCAGGCTGGCGCGGCTGCACCTGGTGGGCGCCGGTGGTGGGGAGGCTGACGGCCGCCGCAAAGCCCGCAGCCCCACGCGCTGTGGGGCCACACGAGAGGCTGCCAAAGAGCTTTCCAACGAGGCACGGCTTTCCCTCCTGGCTCTTCGGGCGTGGGAGCTGTGGCCAGAGCCGCAGCCCTACCGGAAAATGCTTCGCAGGCTGGCGCGCCTGCACCTGGTGGGCGCCGGTGGCGGGGAGGCTGATGGCCGCCACAAAGCCCGCAGCCCCACGGGCTGTGGGGCCACGCAAGCGGCTGCCAAAGAGCTTTCCAACGAGGCACGGCTTTCCCTCCTGGCTCTTCGGGCGTGGGAGCTGTCCCAGAGCCGCAGCCCTACCGGAAAATGCTTCGCAGGCTGGCGCGCCTGCACCTGGTGGGCGCCGGTGGCGGGGAGGCTGATGGCCGCCACAAAGCCCGCAGCCCCACGGGCTGTGTTGCCACCCGAGCGGCTGCCAAAGAGCTTTCCAACGAAGCATGGCTTTCCCTCCTGGCTCTTTGTGCTTGGGAGCTGTCGCCAGAGCCGCGGCCCTACCGGAAAATGCTTCACAGGCTGGCGCGGCGGCGCCACGTGGGCGCCGGTGACGGCGAGGCTGACGGCCGCCGCAAAGCCCGCAGCCCCACGGGCTGTGGGGCCACGCAAGCGGCTGCCAAAGAGCTTTCCAACGAGGCACAGCATTCCCTCCCTGCTCTTCGGGCGTGGGAGCTGTCGCCAGAGTCGCGGCTCTATCTGAAAATGCTTCGCAGGCTGGCGCGGCTGCACCTAATGGGCGCCGGTGGCACCGAGGCTGACGGCCGCCGCAAAGCCCGCAGCCCCACGCGCTGTTTTGCCAGGTGAGCGGCTGCCAAAGAGCTTTCCAACGAGGCACCGCTTTCCCTCCATGCTCTTTGTGCTTGGGAGCTGTCGCTAGAGACGCGGCCCTACCGGAAAATGCTTTGCAGGCTGGTGCGGCGGTGCCACGTGGGCGCCGGTGGCGCCGAGGCTGACGGCCGCCACAAAGCCCGCAGCCCCACGGGCTGTGGGGCCATGCGAGCGGCTGCCAAAGAGCTTTCCAACGAGGCATGGCTTTCCCTCCTGGCTCTTCGGGCGTGGGAGCTGTCGTCAGAGCCGCAGCCCTACCGGAAAATGCTTCGCAGGCTGGTGCGGCAGCGCCAGGTGGGCGCCGGTGCCGCCGAGACTGACGGCCGCCGCAAAGCCCGCAGCCCCACGGGCTGTGGGGCCACCCGAGCGGCTGCCAAAGAGCTTTCCAACGAGGCACGGCTTTCCCTCCTGGCTCTTCGGGCTTGGGAGCTGTCGCCAGAGTCACGGCCCTACCGGAAAATGCTTCGCAGGCTGGCGCGGCGGCGCCATGTGGGCGCTGGTGGCGGGGAGGCTGACGGCCGCCACAAAGCCCGCAGCCCCACGGGTTGTGGGGCCACGCGAGCGGCTGCCAAAGAGCTTTCCAACGAGGCACGGCATTCCCTCCCTGCTCTTCGGGCGTGGGAGCTGTCGCCAGAGTCGCGGCCCTAACGGAAAATGCTTCGCAGGCTGGCGCGGCTGCACCTGGTGGGCGCCGGTGGCGGGGAGGCTGACGGCCACCGCAAAGCCCGCAGCCCCACGCGCTGTGGGGCCACACGAGAGGCTGCCAAAGAGCTTTCCAACGAGGCACGGCTTTCCCTCCTGGCTCTTCGGGCGTGGGAGCTGTGGACAGAGCCGCGGCCCTACCGGAAAATGCTTCGCAGGCTGGCGCGCCTGCACCTGGTGGGCGCCGGTGGCGGGGAGGCTGATGGCCGCCACAAAGCCCGCAGCCCCACGCGCTGTGGGGCCACGCGAGCGGCTGCCAAAGAGCTTTCCAACGAGGCACGGCTTTCCCTCCTGGCTCTTCGGGCATGGGAGCTGTCGCCAGAGCCGCGGCCCTACCGGAAAATGCTTCGCAGGCTGGCGCGCCTGCACCTGGTGGGCGCCGGTGGCGGGGAGGCTGATGGCCGCCACAAAGCCCGCAGCCCCACGGGCTGTGGGGCCATGCGAGCGGCTGCCAAAGAGCTTTCAAACAAGGCACGGCTTTCACTCCTGGCTCTTTGTGCTTGGGAGCTGTCGCCAGAGTCGCGGCACTACCGGAAAATGCTTCGCAGGCTGGCGCGCCTGCACCTGGTGGGCGCCGGTGGCGGGGAGGCTGACGGCCGCCACAAAGCCCGCAGCCCCACGGGCTGTGGGGCCACGCGAGTGGAGGCCAAAGAGCTTTCCAACGAGGCACGGCTTTCCCTCCTGGCTCTTCAGGCGTGGGAGCTGTCGCCAGAGCCGCGGCCCTACCAGAAAATGCTTCGCAGGCTGGCGCGGCTGCACCTGGTGGGCGCTGGTGGCGGGATGGCTGACGGCCGCCACAAAGCCCGCAGCCCCACGGGCTGTGGGGCCACGCGAGCGGCTGCCAAAGAGCTTTCCAACGAGGCACGGCATTCCCTCCATGCTCTTTGGGCGTGGGAGCTGTCGCCAGAGCCGCGGCCCTACCGGAAAATGCTTCGCAGGCTGGCACGGCTGCACCTGGTGGGCGCCGGTGGCACCGAGGCTGACGACCGCCGCAAAGCCCGCAGCCCCACGGGCTGTTGTGACAGGTGAGCGGCTGCCAAAGAGCTTTCCAACGAGGCACGGCTTTCCCTCCTAGGTCTTCGGGCGTGGGAGCTGTCGCCAGAGCCGCGGCCCTACCGGAAAATGCTTCGCAAGCTGACGCGGCGGCGCCACGTGGGCGCCGGTGTCGCCAAGGCTGACGGCTGCCAAAAAGCCTGCAGCCCCATGGGTTGTGGGGCCACGCGAGCGGCTGCCAAAGAGCTTTCAAACGAGGCATGGCTTTCCCTTCTGGCACTTCGGGCGTTGGAGCTGTCGCCAGAGCCGCGGCCCTACCGGAAAATGCTTCACAGGCTGGCGCGGCGGCGCCACGTGGGCGCCGGTGACGGCGAGGCTGACGGCCGCCGCAAAGCCCGCAGCCCCACGGGCTGTGGGGCCACGCGAGCGGCTGCCAAAGAGCTTTCCAACGAGGCACAGCATTCCCTCCCTGCTCTTCGGGCGTGGGAGCTGTCGCCAGAGTCGCGGCTCTATCTGAAAATGCTTCGCAGGCTGGCGCGGCTGCACCTAATGGGCGCCGGTGGCACCGAGGCTGACGGCCGCCGCAAAGCCCGCAGCCCCACGCGCTGTTTTGCCAGGTGAGCGGCTGCCAAAGAGCTTTCCAACGAGGCACCGCTTTCCCTCCTCGCTCTTCGGGCTTGGGAGCTGTCGCCAGAGTCACGGCCCTACCGGAAAATGCTTCGCAGGCTGGCGCGGCGGCGCCATGTGGGCGCTGGTGGCGGGGAGGCTGACGGCCGCCACAAAGCCCGCAGCCCCACGGGCTGTGGGGCCACGCGAGCGGCTGCCAAAGAGCTTTCCAAGGAGGCACGGCATTCCCTCCCTGCTCTTCGGGCGTGGGAGCTGTCGCCAGAGTCGCGGCCCTACCGGAAAATGCTTCGCAGGCTGGCGCGGCTGCACCTGGTGGGCGCCGGTGGTGGGGAGGCTGACGGCCGCCGCAAAGCCCGCAGCCCCACGCGCTGTGGGGCCACACGAGAGGCTGCCAAAGAGCTTTCCAACGAGGCACGGCTTTCCCTCCTGGCTCTTCGGGCGTGGGAGCTGTGGCCAGAGCCGCAGCCCTACCGGAAAATGCTTCGCAGGCTGGCGCGCCTGCACCTGGTGGGCGCCGGTGGCGGGGAGGCTGATGGCCGCCACAAAGCCCGCAGCCCCACGGGCTGTGGGGCCACGCAAGCGGCTGCCAAAGAGCTTTCCAACGAGGCACGGCTTTCCCTCCTGGCTCTTCGGGCGTGGGAGCTGTCGCCAGAGCCGCAGCCCTACCGGAAAATGCTTCGCAGGCTGGCGCGCCTGCACCTGGTGGGCGCCGGTGGCGGGGAGGCTGATGGCCGCCACAAAGCCCGCAGCCCCACGGGCTGTGTTGCCACCCGAGCGGCTGCCAAAGAGCTTTCCAACGAAGCATGGCTTTCCCTCCTGGCTCTTTGTGCTTGGGAGCTGTCGCCAGAGCCGCGGCCCTACCGGAAAATGCTTCACAGGCTGGCGCGGCGGCGCCACGTGGGCGCCGGTGACGGCGAGGCTGACGGCCGCCGCAAAGCCCGCAGCCCCACGGGCTGTGGGGCCACGCAAGCGGCTGCCAAAGAGCTTTCCAACGAGGCACAGCATTCCCTCCCTGCTCTTCGGGCGTGGGAGCTGTCGCCAGAGTCGCGGCTCTATCTGAAAATGCTTCGCAGGCTGGCGCGGCTGCACCTAATGGGCGCCGGTGGCACCGAGGCTGACGGCCGCCGCAAAGCCCGCAGCCCCACGCGCTGTTTTGCCAGGTGAGCGGCTGCCAAAGAGCTTTCCAACGAGGCACCGCTTTCCCTCCATGCTCTTTGTGCTTGGGAGCTGTCGCTAGAGACGCGGCCCTACCGGAAAATGCTTTGCAGGCTGGTGCGGCGGTGCCACGTGGGCGCCGGTGGCGCCGAGGCTGACGGCCGCCACAAAGCCCGCAGCCCCACGGGCTGTGGGGCCATGCGAGCGGCTGCCAAAGAGCTTTCCAACGAGGCATGGCTTTCCCTCCTGGCTCTTCGGGCGTGGGAGCTGTCGTCAGAGCCGCAGCCCTACCGGAAAATGCTTCGCAGGCT